>NC_090232.1:43305354-43905354 GCF_024489055.1 Chanodichthys erythropterus
TTGGCTTTAACATCATGTTGTGTACAAGGCTTTAAATGTTCACATTTAAAATGAATGTTGAGAGTAAAGGAGGCTGGATTTGGGTGATGTAATGTTGTAGGGCTACTTGTGTATGACTCCTCCAAACAACTTGTGGTAATACCTCAATATCAGTGTAGCTTAGACTCTAAGAGCATATCAAATCTAGCCAGTGTACTTTATTAAAGGGTTAGTTTCGCCCAAAGAAATTACTCCATGATTTACTCACCCTCAAGCCATCCTAGATGTATATGTCTTTCTGCATTCAGACAAACACAATCTGGGATATATTTAAAAAAAATATCCTGGCTCTTCCCAGTTTTATAATGGCAGTGAATGGGGGGCCCGAATTTAAAGCCAAAAAAAGTGTATCCATCCATCTTAAAAGTACTCCACACGGCTCCAAGGGGTTAATAAATGCCTTCTGAAACTAAGCGATTGGTTTTTGTAAAAAAATAAAAAAATAAAAAAATCATATTTAAAACGTCTCGGTTACGTATGTAACCCTCGTTCCCTGAAGGAGGGAACGGAGACGTACGTCAGTAGTGACCGACGAATTGGGATATCGCTTAGAGAGCCCTATCAGCTTCGTGTAAACTAAAACAAGCCAATGGAATTGGCGTGCGATATTTGCATAATGCGCACCGCCCCCGACAGGTGTATATAAATAGGAAGCAGATGCAATCGCACTCTGTTTTTCGCTGAGGAGACAACTGGTGTCCGCGCTACAGCGAGGGTACAGAAACTGTGGCGACGGGACGTACGTCTCCGTTCCCTCCTTCAGGGAACGAGGGTTACATACGTAACCGAGACAATCTCCGCCCGGAGAACAGGTGCACTGTCCAACGACACCTGAGTGAAGTGGACACCCCTGAAAACCGGGGGACGCTGGGCGAACTGAATCGCATAGCCGAGTCTGATAGTGCGAATGAGCCAGCGGGACGGGCTGGAAAGCGTGATCCACACCTCCAGACTCCGAGCCAGCGGGACCAAAGGCACCACAGACGCACCGGGGGTGGGGCAGCAAGGCAGAGAGGGACCCGACTTGGACGGCTTGGGAGCGGCCCGGAGTGGGGTCGGACTCTGCGAGGAAGCAGTGTGCATGGGAGACGGCGCACGGGACGCGGTCTGCGCCATCACACTGCCGCCTGCTGGCGAATGGGGAGGGAGCTGCCAGTGGCGAGGCGGGGCCTGGCACACTGGCAGACACACCTTGTTGTGACCTGGAGTTTGAGGAAACTGCTCTTTTTGTGGCAAAGTGGGTACCGCTGGACTCCGGAGAGCCAGCAGCGGTAGATGGACAGACGCCACAAAATCCCCCCGGCCCTCCTCCGGGGGTGGGAGAGCAGATGGAATACTCTCCCCAAGGGCAGGAACCTTCCGCTCCAGGTCGCCTGTCTCAGGGCAGAGTTTTCCCCGACCGCTTGCCACCTGGCTTGGCAGAGACGGGCTGGGCACCACGTCCGCGACCGGCACCCTGCTGTTTGGCTGGTGTAGGCTGCTGCTTTGCCGACTTAGCAGGGGCGGAGGAAGACGCAGGCGGGCGCCCTCGGCGACGAGCGGGCTGAGGCTGAGCCACGGGCGGCTGGGTGGAGGCAGCAGCGGACCGCCGTGGTATGACATGTCTGATAGCCTCAGCCTGCTTCTGTGCAGCGGAGAACTGTTGGGCACAGCTCTCCACCGCGTCGCCGAAAAGGCCGACCGGAGACACGGGGGAATCCAGGAACCGATGTTTGTCGGTCTCCCTCATGTCTGCCAAGGTCAGCCAGAGGTGGCGTTGCTGGACTACCAGAGTAGACATCGCCTGGCCAACAGAACGCGCTGTCACCTTCGTTACCCGGAGGGCAAGGTCAGTGGCAGCGCGCAGCTCCCCAAGCAGCTGTTGGTCAGGAACTTCCTGGGGCATCTCCGACAGCGCTTTTGCCTGATAGACCTGCAAAAGGGCCATCGCGTGCAGGGCAGAGGCAGCCTGCCCACAGGCACTGTAAGCTTTCTCAGTCAGACCGGCTGAGAATTTACAGGCCCGGGACGGGAGACGCGGCTCACCGCGCCAGCCAACGGCCGTTGGACACAATTGCATCGCAACAGACCGCTCGAATGGCGGGATCCTCGTGTATCCCCTGGCTTCCCCGCCGTCCAGGGAGGTGAAGGCGGACGAGGGACCAGGCCCTGTACGAGCCCTATACGGAGCTTGCCAAGACCTGGTCACCTCATCGTGTACTTCCGGGAAGAAAGGCATTGGGGCGGGACGCTGGGTTTGACCAGCGCGACCCCCCCCCAAGTACCAATCGTCCAACCGAGATGGGCCGGGACAGGGTGGAGGGTTCCACTCAAGCCCGACGCACAAGGCGGCCCGGGAGAGCACACCCGTGAGCTCGGGATCCGACTCGGGCAACGCTACCGTCCCGGGCGGCAGCGCGTCCGAATCTTCCTCCCCCGAGGACTCAGGCTCACCTTCCGATGCAGCGATCGACATCCGATCCGCCGCTGGTGCACCAAAGGTAATGGCTGGACTGTCCGTAGAGGGCCCAGCGGAAACCAACGGTGGCACGATGGGTTGCGGTGCTGATGATGCGGCAGGGGCCCGAGGAGCGTTTCCGCTCGGCGGGGAAGCCCTGACCGTAATCCTCGGGTCACCCTTCCTATACACCACCGAACCGTCATTCCGGCCCGGGCCGGAAAAAACGGTCGAACGGGGCACAGGGGAGGGGACCCCCGCTTCCTGAGACTTCAGGAAGGAGAGTCTCGACCTCAGCACCGCGATAGTCATGTTCCCGCAATGGGAACATGAACCATCCACAAAAGCTGCTTCAGCGTGCAGAATGCCCAAACACGAGATGCAACGATTGTGCCCATCAGCAGGGACCAGGGAACGACCGCACCCATTAACGCACAGACGAAATGACATACTGTCAGGATTCGTCTGTAAAGCTCTTTTAGAAGGGGAAAACAGTCAACTCGCTCGTGCCGAAGCACACAGGGAGTGACGCGATGTGCCAGGTACACCACTCCCTGGACACACCGAGGAACCGGCCCAAATCGCAACACACACACTTTCACTCTAGGCGTGTGCTGTGAAAACAGCAGTTGAGAGCTATAGCTCGGATCCTCGGGAGCTCGCGACCTCGCTGTAGCACCGTTACACCGGCACACACGGCTTGCTGTGAATCCTCTTCGAGGCAGTTTAGTTCACACAAAACAGTCTTCTTAAACAGGACACCACTGAATGGCTCCGAAGCGAAAGACAGAGTGCGATTGCATCTGCTTCCTATTTATATACACCTGTCGGGGGCGGTGCGCATTATGCAAATATCGCACGCCAATTCCATTGGCTTGTTTTAGTTTACACAAAGCTGATAGGGCTCTCTAAGCGATATCCCAATTCGTCGGTCACTACTGACGTACGTCGAACGTGACCGACTGAAAGGGAACTTTATTAACTGTAATAACTAGCTTCTGGCAGGCGTCCGTACACATGTTTATTAGCCCCCTGGAGCCGTGTGGATTACTTTTATGCTGGATGGATGCACTTTTTTTGGCTTCAAAATCTGCCCCCATTCACTGTCATTATAAAGCTTTGAAGAGCCAGAATATTTTTTAATATGACTCAGATTGAAAGTCATGTACACTTAGGATGGCTTGAGGGTGAGTAAATCATTTTTGTGTGAACTATCCCTTTAATGCATGTTCCTGCTCTTATTGTGCATAATTCATCATTAGATGTTCTTGACAACAACTTCATATTTGTATCGGACAAATTGATCAATCACTGGATAAATGTTTGTATTTTGCACTTTACTCCCTTACCCTGAATTACTATGGGTGGGTTAATTAACTCCTAAAGTCCTGATACATCTTGTTCCAGAACAATATGGTTGGTTTACATACTTAACTCATCTATTAAAGGATGAATTAGTAAAATAATGACTATATCTTGCTGAGTAACTCGTATAATGACTTTGACTAATTCTTCCCAGTTATTATGACTTTTCTTGGATTTGTAGTAAGACAAAAAAACTTCAAAACTTCCTCTTCACTGTCCATGTGATTGTGCTACATATCTGCAATCTGCACATAAAAGGTAAGATTAGCCTTTTTTTCATCCCAGAGCATCGGCAATGGATATATTCATGGAATATTTTCAGGAAACACTCAATCTGGGTTATATATCTTTACAGTTTCACTGCAGCAACAGTGAATTTGTGAACTGGTGCAACATTAGTCGGGTTTCCATCTACATATTTTTTTCATTTTTATTTATTTGTTTTTTATTTTTGGAAATAAATCACATTTCCAGAATACGCATTTAAAAACGTAACATGGGTAGCTTAAGGCTGGGTGTAGGTGTAAGGGAAGGGTCAGCGGTGTAATCAAACACATGTAATTACAGCTGTAATTACATACAGGCATTTTTATAACACAAGTACAATGTAAAAACATGCATCTACACAATAATTGCATTGTATTAAATTATTAGTTTAAACGTTAGTACATAGTAGGACCACAACGTCATTTTTTTGTATCTCTCATTTGACAGAATATATCTGTAGTGTCTTATTGAAGCATTCATAAATCATAAACTAATTCTTGATGCTTGCCTGTGTATGATGTTCAGTTCATTGGTATAATATTGACCATCAGTGGTCAGCACCTCTCAGGAGGGTTCACTAAAGGGTTTATTGATTTAACCAACCAAACAGGGACATTCAGTCAGTGGGCAACATCATATCAATCATGTCATATAAACTAGCACTCTACCACAGTGGATAGTGTGCATCGCCATGCTAATTTCTTCACTTGGCATTGCTCTGGTGAGTGAATGTAAAACTCCTGCACTGCAGCAGATGGAGAAAGCATCTCTGAATGATGTGGTTTCTCTTCTGTTAATGCTGAACAGATTTCACAGACACTCTGCACTCTAATGTGGCAGCTTTAAAAGTTATTTTTGTCAGTCTCATTGTGATGTGTTTTCTTTACAGTAATCGTAAAGCCAACAATGATTTATTTTTACTGAAAGTCATGCCACCCCATATGCTTTTAACAATGTTACAAGAACCAATGGCATTTTGCGATTAATGCTAGGGATGCATGAAATACAGCACTGGTACAATGTCAATATTAGTTCATTTTCTTTTAAAAATTGATTGGTTTCAGGGCGATATATCGCATGCGATTGTCACACGCATTTCGTCAGTTAAGCCGGTTCCCTGATTACCGCTAAATCGCCATCACTGCTTTCAAATGGAGCGGCATTTAATAGACAGAGCCGTAGATCACTGACAGGCTACGCAATATCGCGTTCATTATCGCAGATGAATCGCCTTCGATAATGCGTAGCTTGTCAGTGAACTACGATCTGCTTAGTTACAAACATTCTTCCAAATATCTTTTGTGTTCAGCAGAACAAACAAATTCATACAGATTTGGAACAACTTGAGGGGGAGTAATGATAGAATTTTCATTTTTGGGTGAACTAACCCTTTTAATAGTAATTCCACACAGAGCAAACTCAGGCCCCTTTTACACTAATGATAATTTTTTAAATCGGCGTTTTAAAATGAAAACGATCCTCGTCTACACTGGCGTTTCCACAGCGTTTCAGAAACAATCTCCGTATACACTAACAGGCCAAAAACGCATGATCGTTCATGCACACTGAACATGTGCGTACAAGTGTAAACAGTTGCCTCTTGCGCATGTGGGCCGCTGCAGTATAAAAAAATGCAGAGTTTAACTGCACAATGGCTGCTAAAAATGACAACAAAGCCAGCAAAGATTGTAGTTCAGTCTCCATGTTATTGTTTACACGGTCATCAAGGATACACAGAGTGAACGTGGGCAGTCTTCATTTTGGTCCGTTTATACTGAAATGTATCCCCGGCGTTTTAAAACTAAAACGACCTGAACCTCCGTTTTCGAGGTTCGACAGGCATAAACGTAGTGTTTTAAAATGAAAACGCACTAGTGTAAACGGGGCCTCAAATAAAGGCAGAAACCAAATCAGATCAAATCAGAAACCATAGCAACACGTTAGAAATCAGAAACCATAGCAACACATTAGACACGCAGACAGGAAATGAACACAAGGACAGAAAACCAAACTAAACTGAATATAATTATGACAAATATAAACTATTAGTCCTTTTAGTATTTACAAATTGTTTTAGTGTTTACTAATTTAAGATGAATTCTTACTGGATATAAATATAATTATATTTTTAGAAAAATCATGTTAATATGATCTATCTTGTTTTGAGGAACATTTATTTGTTCATCTCTCAATCATCATTGTATTGTATTGCATTATATGTTTTACCCCCCAGAATAAAAACTACAAAGCTTTGATCATAAATCTAAGCATTATATATTATCTTACTAAGACATATTATTAGGAGCTATAGAGTAACAACCGATATTTTTATGCATTTCATGTAAGTCAGTCTGCTAGACTGTTATAGAACTGACTGATTTACATTACAAGCTTTCAGAAGTTCATCTTACTTTTTTTGGCCATATCAGCATCTACACCACATTTTTTCTCAGTTTGGGCCTGTGAATAAAATGAAGGTTTTCCTCTTTGAGTATGAGCTCCATATTCCCCCTATATATCATACTATATGAGCCATCAAATATGATAGTCAACATATGCAAACCTTTTTAGACTTGTTTAATTTAGATTTTGTTTAAATGTTCAATAACCTATTCTCTTATTAGTCTTATTACATAAGTGAGCCTTAAAGTCATATGGACCACTTCTGTGATGTTTTTCGTTGGAGCTTTACCTGTCATTAAAAATGTGTCCTTCTGTGTTCAGTGGGACTATTCTGTTTTATGTTGTTTTCTGCTACAAGAAAAACATTTGAGAGGAACGTTAGACTCTTGGTCTTCTGCAGGTTCGTCATCCCTCAGCACTCTCCCGGCCGCCCATGTTCCTCCTGCTGCGGTGGACCGGCTCGCCTTCCATCACAGATGATCGTGAGGAAATCTGGAGCAGCAGCCCTCTTGATCAAAGCCCAGGCAGAATGAAATATGACATTAGGTGAGCTGTTTCCTTGAGTCGAACACAGCACGAATACAGAAGCTCGCTGCGTGCCAGCGATTCAAGCGTATCTCTCTGACAAGCTCCAATGGGTGAGGCTTGTTTATGGAACACTGCTCTTCATTATAGATGGCTTGTGTCTAGTTTAAAAGCACTCACTTTCTGGGTGTGTTTAGGTTATGTACTAAAACAAAAGTGCCAAGTTGACTCAAAGGTACAGTGTTTATCAAACTTGAGCTTGTTGGTTCAGTACAGATTGGATGACTGGTCACGCATCTCAAATGTTTCATTGTGTGTTTCTCTTGGTATCTGCTTTTCGATGGATCACGTTTCAGCTGCGTCTTCAAATAATTGGCTGGAAAGTGGAAAGTCTGATTTATTGTTCTTTGATGGTTCATATAAATTACAGATTTTAAACTGATTTGTTTCCTTGGTGAGCATAAGAGATTTCTTTCAAAAACATTAAAAGATACTAATTATTTCAAACATTTGACTAATAGTGTATATATTTAAAATGTATAATAGCTTCAATGTATTTTTCTCCTTGAACTACTTTTTCAAAAAGGTAGCTTGACTGCAGGTTTTGTTGAACTTGAACTTAATTTCTTTCACGTCATTCAAAACCTACATTTCTTTCTTCTGCGGAACACACAAGATATTTTGAAGGACTTTTTGGAACAAAATGTTATTGAATTCCTCTAGTCAGGAAAAAAGTTTGAAATTGATGTGTAAAAACTCATTCGTATTCCCCTCACATTAGTAACTAGTATCAATGTGTCTTCTTAATGTATTGGATTTGCTGTTGATGTTCTCATTTATTTCTTGGACTGGAGAGAGAGAGAGAGATATTAAAAACAAGCTTTTTTCCGTTCCTCTTCCTGCTCATGTTGGCTCATAGTTTCTTTCTGTGTGGTGGTAGAAATCATTCCTTATTATCTTCAAAGGTGTTTTGATGTTAATGTTGTTTTGGTTTTCATTATGCTTAGAAGACAATTAGTGACCTGAGGTCCTTAAGATGAATTTGTAGAAGAACCACTGCACATGACTGTGCTGCTGGCAACACATTCTCTCCCCGGCTTACATTGAACCATAATATAAGCCAATTTTATGGAAGTAAATTAATGGCAAATGTTTTTGAAACATTTAGTCAAACTAACTTTATGCCAGTATCTGCTTTCTTGGAGCCTATATAGTATAACCTACATCACAAATGAGGTGCGAGTTTGGTCTTTTATGTCACTTTATGTCCTGATGGCAGGGGAATCCTACGAGGAATGAGGGAAACCCAGCGCTGTGATATAAAGTTAAAGAAAATTAACAACAGAGAGAAATATATGTCTACCTCAGATTTAATGTTTAAAGGAACACTCCACTTTTTTTGAAAATAGCTAGAGTTAGAGTTATATCCCCTAGAGTTAAACAGTTGAGTTTTACCGTTTTCGAATCCATTCAGCCGATCTCCGGTTCTGGCGGTACCACTTTTAGCATAGCTTAGCATAGTTCATTGAATCTGATTAGACCGTTAGCATCACGCTTAAAAATGACCAAAGAGTTTTGATATTTTTCCTATTTAAAACTTGACTCTTCTGTAGGTAAATCATGTACTAAGACCGACGGAAAATAAAAAGTTGTGATTTTCTAGGCTGATATGGCTAGGAACTATACTCTCATTCAGGCGTAATAATCAAGGAACTTTGCTGCCGTATCATGGCTGCAGCAGTGCAATGATATTACGCAGCGCCCGTGAGCCCCTGCTTTCACAGGGAAGCGTGCCCTGCAACCATGGAGACGTTTGTGAGAGACGCTGCGTAATATCATTGCACTGCTGCAGCCATGATACGGCAGCAAAGTTCCTTGATTTTTAAATTTTTAAAGCGGGTTAAATCATTCACAGGTATAAATATGAAACTATTGTGCACATAGTTTTTAATTAATATTTCATGTCGATATACAATGTTTACATACCTAAAACTAATCATGGTATTGATATCTTTGTAAGACTGTCGACTTTATAGAACAGTGGCAAGGAAAACTAACTTTACCGAGTTCTGAGGGCCCCCTAGTGGTCGGGAGCATTTCCGTTGTGTTGTGGCTTTATTTCGTTGTGTTGTGGCTTTATTTTGTTGTGTTGTGGCTTGTTTCCATTGTGTTGTGAACTTATGTTAGCTTTTTTAATTTTGTTGTGTTGTGCACTACTGGGCCACCATAATTAAGAGCCTATTATAGGAAAATCACTATACTATAATGTGTATGAATATTTGTGATTTATGTTTAGTGCATTTTGACAGACTACGTCTACTCTTAAATGGCTGTCATTAGAGTGCAACAGTCAGGTTCCGGAAGTAAAAACGCCATTAATTTTCTCCATAGGGAAACTGATTTTGAATGGTTTGATGGTATTTGCTTCTGCTGAAGTCGTCAGCCTGCATTAATTTCAGCTTATTTTTAAAATAATGGTGTTGAACAGCGGAATTCATGGTGAAAAACTACATTACCCATGATGCTGTACAGAAAATTCCACCAATCAGAGAGTTTAAAAAAGCAACACATCCACTTTTTAAAATGAGTAGTTTTATATTTCTCCATCGTTTTTAATTTGATCATGCTGTTTGCAATGCTTTATGGGTTTGTAGTCTTTTCCCTCACTAAAGGCTTTAAAGTCCTTTGTTCATCTTTGGAACACAAATTAAGATATTTTTGATAAAATCCGATGGCTTAGTGAGGCCTCCATTGCCAGCAAGTTAATTAACACCTTCAGATGCCAGGAAAGCTTCTAAAAACATATTTAAAACAGTTCATGTGGTTCAACCTTATTGTTATGAAGTGACGAGAATACTTTTTGTGCGCCAAAAAAACAAAATAATGACTTTATTCAACAATATCTAGTGATCAATTTCAGGCAGTTTTAAAACTGCTTCACAAAGCTTCGAAGCTTTACGAATCTTTTGTTTTGAATCAGTGGTTCAGAGCGCGTATCAAGCTACCAAAGTCACGTGATTTCAGTAAACGAGGCTTCGTTACATCATAAGTGTTTCGAAACATTTAGAAATTTCAGTGGTTCACCACTGGGGGGCGATGATCTCTGTGAACCCATAAATCAAGTCTATAGGTTTTACCTGATCTCTGATCAGTTTTATACATTTGTAGACGTTTTAATTAGACATTAGTAGGCCTATAATTAAAAAGAATAATAGTAGTTAATAGTCTCTTATTGGCTCAGCTAAACAGGCCAATAAGAGACAATTAACTACTCTTATTCTTTCGTTTACTGAAATCACGTGACTTTGGTGGTTTGATACATGCTCCGAACTACTGATTCGAAACAAAGGATTCGTAAAGCTTCAAAGCTTCATGAAGCAGTGTTTTGAAATCGCCCATCACTAGATATTGTTGAATAAAGTCACTATTTTGTTTTTTTGGTGCACAAAGAGTATTCTCGTTGCTTCATAACATTAGTTCATTTAGTAGCTTTCTGGGCACCTGAAAGTGTTAATTGTCTTGCTGGCAATAGAGGCCTCAATGAGCCATCTGATTTTATCAAAAATATCTTAATTTGTGTTCTGAAGATTAACAAAGGTCTCACAGGTGTGGAACGACATGAGGGTGAGTAATTAATGACAGAATTTTCATTTCTGGTTGAACTAACTCTTTAAGTACACTGTCTTGTATATTTATATTTTTGTCTGATTTTCAAATAGTTTTTTGCTTCAAATCAAAGTTTGTAATGTTATAATTCACCTCATTGCTAGTTGGTTTGGTTCATGGCTTATAATGCTTGAACAAAGACTTTTTTTAAATCCCTATGGTAAAAATTAATGGAAAAAATACTTCCGGAACTTGTTCTAATGAAAAAGTGGGTGGGTACTAATGCATTCTTTGGAGAACGAAGCTCTTTGCAGCTAGTTAGCAGAGGATAATTGGTCCATGCTAATCAGCCAAACCTTGACCCGCTGGTACTTACTACAAGGCCACTGTCTTCATTTGATTTCATATCTTCTGCTTTTTTTGTACTGTGAAATTGAATTCTCGAAGGCATCAAATTCTCATTCTGGAATCTTAATCGTTCGCACACACACACACACACACACACACACACACACACACACACACACACACACACACACACACACACACACACACACACACACACACACACACACACACACACACACACACACAAACACATACACATACACATACACATACAGGCTGTTAGTTTTTCCCAAAACATTGCATCTTGGCATTGAAAACATTCTGAAATTTTATGTCTGAAGTCCCTGAGCATAAAAAAAAAGAAAAAGAAAAAGCTTAAATTCTTGCTCCAGTTAAAACAGTTGAATGCACTTTCCAAGTAAAGCGCCTGTTTGCTTATCAAGTGGATTTTCTTCCTGAAGGGAGGAATCTCGGTCTAAGCTCAGAAATGCTCTTGTCAGAATCACGGGAATGTCTCCAATTAAAAGCATTACCCAGTAATTACATACTGTCTGGGCACAGCAGGCTCACTGAAAGCTAATTAAATATAAACGCTGCTCTATGTTCCTGAATTACACTTTGGGATGCTTCCTATATTCTCTGTATTCTTTTATGCTTATGTTTGCATTGGTGCAACATGACATAATAAGTATGTGGTGTGGTTGAACAATGTTTACACATTTTTAATTTTTTTTTTTTTAAGTTTGGATAGACCCTGATATTTAAATGCATTCACTGCATTAAAGGGACTATAACTGATTGCTGCCATTTTGCTAAATTCAGCCAGACCACATAGCATCTTTCTAAAGCCATGCCCATGCAAAAATGATTGTCAGACAGAGAGCTTTTCTGATTGGCCTTGTGTTTCATTGGTGTCACAGAGGTGGCTGAGGTTTTATTAGGGTCTATTTTACTGATAGCTGTCAAACTGAAGACGTGTTTTATGTGGTATTAATATGTAATAAGTGTAATAAATATAAATGCATTTATTGATGCAAAAACTCGAAGTATTATATCAACCCAAACAAAGAATTAAGAAATTCTATACATTGGGATTTAATTAGTTAACACTAGTTAATGCATAAACTAACAATAATGTTAATGTTAATATTTGTTGGTAGTTTATCATACTGAATTGATTAACATTAATGCATTTAACTTTATTGTAAAGTGTTTACGAAATATTCAAATTTGTATGTTTCGAGTTGTTCATACTGTGTGTGTGTGTGTAACAGAACTACTTTACATAAATGCTATGAATGCTAATGAAATCAGTTTGTGCCCTAATCTATTTGTTATTATAAATCTTTCATTTGTCAACTCTGTCTGGACCATTTCAACTGCAGATTGCATTGATTTTCTTGGACACAGAGGAATTTTATTTGTCAGCTGAAATAGTTTTGTGCGATTCGTGACTGGGTTGATCTTTAGCATTGCAGGCCCTTGATTCAGAGAGTGATATTTCAAACAGGTTCAGCGTAATTGAATTCATTAGGAACTTCATCAAGTGTATTCCCCAGTGAAGATGAGCGAGCCCTTCTGCTGTATTATCTCCAAGATCCATCTTTAATTGTATTACCATTCACAACTCCATTATTCTGCTCTTTGAAGTTCTGCAGACAAAAAAACACAATGATGAGGATTTCCTATTTACCGCTGCACCTTCCGTCAGATTACAAGACTGGAAGAGGCGTCCTTTGATATGTGCAGAGCTCTGTATGGGAAAGATGTATGAGTCACAGAAGAGTTCAGATGAAAACATAAAAAGAACAAAGAAAACCTAAGAAACCTACAGAGATGTTTACATTTACTGTACAAGATTAATTTTATATCACATATATATCATCATTTAGTTATTTTTGTGTGAAATTCAATAATCAAAACTTTATTTATTAAATTACAATGTATTACTGGCTATTTTTGGATCATCCAGTGAATGAAATACTTGATTATTTCCCTTTTTATTTGGAACAAGATTGACACAAACTAAAATATCAGATTATAACAAATGAAAAAGGCTTTCTGACACTTTCTGATTCACTTTCCATCTTCTGCTCTCATTCGTCTAGGGTCATTTTGATAGGCTCAGCATTCAGAAGAAGAGTTTGTCAAAAGTAAAGTCCTCTTAGGTCTGGTGGTGAGGCTTGTGGCCTCATGTGGCCAAAAAACTGCTTAAAGACACAGAAGTGGAAAAGCTGAGAGAGCACAGACTGGGTTTGGAGTGATGACAATAGAGGTTTAAAAAATCAATTACTGGACGTCCGAGGGGAACTAAGAGACTAAAGTGGAAATTATTTCTGATCCAGCTTTGGAATGATTCGCTCATCCCTTGTGGCTTTGTGTTTTTTGTGCATATTTTAGCACACTGTACAATAAATGCCGCCCTACACAAAGTAACGGAGTTAGTTTAGTTTAGAGAGCTGGAAGACATTTTAACATTTACCTTTATTTTTTGTAACAAGGCGGAACTCATTTGTAAGCTTTATTAAAACAGAGTTTGTAGTCAAACAGTGGCAGTGGTAAAACAACAGCAAACAGGTATGGCAGAGAGTAGGAAGAATCGTAGTCGAGGTACAGGCAATGGGTCAGGGCTGGCAGGTAACAATTGAAAGTCCAATAAACAATACACAGTCCAAGGGCAGGCAGCAGAAAATCGTAAACAAAGATCAAAAAGGTTCGATAACAGGCAGTATACAAGACCTTGCAACGTGTGTGTGGTTGTGAATTGTTTAAATAGTCCAGATGACTGCAGCTGGGTGTGGTGATTACTGATTGGTGGAGTGAGTGCAGGTGATTGGCAGAGAGGATTATGGGAATTGGAGTCCTGGAATGACTGGAACTGTGACAATTTTATATATTCCATTCATTTATTCATTCAAGTTTAATATTTATGAATACTTAAAACTATAATATATTTTACATATTATTTATTTTTTATATAGTCCATATTTTTTTATATAATTAGTTGATTTTGATGTATTTCGATATTTATATATTTGGTCAAACTTTAGTTTAGGGTTCAATTCTCACTAACTAACTATTAACTACGACTTTTTCCTCATTAAACACCTAATTACTGCTTATTAATAGTTAGCAAGGTAGTTGTTAAGTTTAGATATTGAGTAGGATTAAGTTATGTAGAATATGGTCATGCAGAATAAGGCATTAATAAGAGCTTTATAAGTACTAATAAACAGCCAATATCCTAGTAATATGCATGCTAATAAGCAACTTGTTAATACTGACAATTAGACCCTAAACTAAAGTTTTTACCATATATTTACAGTTTATTTCTTTGAAATTGTCCTTTTGTGTTCCACAGAAAAAAAATAATAATGTCATACCGATTTGGAACATCATATGAAATATTTCATTTCATTATTGGGTGAGCTACACTACCATTCAAAAGATTTCGATCAGTAAGATTTTGTTGTTGTTGTTGTTGTTTGTTTTGTTTTTTTGGATACTTTAAATAAATTGATCAAAAGGGACAGTGCTTCATATTTTTGTGGAAACCATATATTTTACTATACTCCTGGACAAAAAAAAAAAAGGGCTGACCCAAAAATGACAAAATATTTAGTGGTCTTTTAATGGTCTTAATCATTTTAATCACAAATAGTGACCAGTGGGTCAGGAAATTAGCAAGACTTGCACAAATACTGTAGATAAAGTAAATTAGCATAGAATAGCCTTCCCCATTGCTTTCTTTAACCTCTTAACCAGCACAATCCCATTGTCGGGACGCCTCCCAGCCAGAGGGCCCACATGGTTGAAAATGAACATTGTTCAGAGAGCACACTACAGGCTATAAATGTAACACTGAATCAATGGTGGCGTTAATGAGATAATTAAGTAATTAATTAAGTGATGATTGAGAATTATTGAAGATAGCTGCTGTTAACAAGCAGAATCAACAAAGGAAAGAGAAACAACAAGAACAGAAAAAATCAAAACACTAGAACTAGAACTGACTTCAGCCACAGATAAAAGAAGACATTAAATCTCTCCAGATCTCAGCAGAGGAGAATTAAACATCTCCATATACAGAAGCTCTTATTGAGAATTAAGAGAGAGGTTTTTTTTTTTGGTTTTTATTGTTTTATTGAAATTTGTTTGGGTTTTTTTCTGTCCCCATAATGGTGATCAATGTTTTCTTTAGTTGGGTAGTTTGACTTGTCTTTATAATGTTAGAGTTTCTCTGATTACTGTAACTGAGTTTGTTATAGCAAGTAAAACAAGAGAAAACACAATCTGATGCTGTGACTGCTTCATGATATGAATATAATCATTGTGTAGTGGCTTAATTCACTGATCTTATGACTGAATTTAATATGAGCAATATCTTATGAACTTGTTTTATTGTGATTTGTGTAAAGATCCAGCACAGTTTTAACCAGAAAATCTGAATGAGTTTTAAAACATATTGTACACTATGCACTTTTAACTACGGTGAGATTTATTTACAAACATACATCAAGAATCAGCGTATGAATCTCAACAATGGTGGCATGCTTAATATCGCAATGTATTCTTTTTGCATGATGCACCCAGAATGCACTGTGGCATGAAGCATGTCACCGTTGTTGAGATTCATACGCTGATTCTTGATGTCTGTGTGAGAGGAAGTTTTGCTGGAGTTTTAAAGTGTTTAGTGTACAATGTGTTTTAAAAATCATTCAGCTTTTTCTGATTAAAACAGTTTTATCATTGTATTTCTAGAAGAGATCAAACACAAACTTAACATTATATTCATATAACGCTGTCTTTAGATCAGTGAAATAAGCCACTACATGATGATTATATTCTTATCATAAAGCAGCTGATTATATTTTCTCTTGTCATTATTGCCATAACAACCAGCTACAACAGCCACAGAAAAACTAATATTAAAAAAGTCAAGAGTAAAACTGCCTAAAGCAAAGACTGACCTCGATCATGGTGACATCAAACCAAACTTATTTTCAACAAATCATCAACATCTAAACCTCTGTTAATTCTCAATAAGAGCTTCTGTAGATGTATGTCAGGAATAAAGTCAGTCTGGTTAGTAATAAGTTAAGCTGGTAATGCTGTTTGTGGAGATGTTTAATCAGATCTTGAGAGATTTAATGTCTTTTATCTTCAGTTGATTTCATCGAAGGCTGTGGCTGAAGTTGTAGTTCTTGTTGTTTCTCTGTCCTTCAGTGATTCTGATCGTTATCACCTAATTATCTCATTAAATTCAACACTGATTCAGTGTTACATTTTATAGCCTGTAGTGTTCACACTGAGTAGTGTTCATTTCATCTGGGCTAACCCATGTGCTAAATATGGGTGTGCTGGCTGGGAGGCGTCCGGCCAGCGGGACCGTGACAGTTAAGGGGTTAAAGGGTTAGTTCACCGAAAAACAAAAACTCTGTCATTAATTACTCACCCTCATGTTGTTCCACACCTGTAAGACCTTCGTTCATCTTCAGAACACAAATTAAGATAGAAATTTAGATCCACACATAGGCAGCAACGTCATTGCACCTTTTGACAAAAAGTAATCTCATCGCTTCATTAAGGTTGAACCACTGCGGTCACGTCGACTATTTTAACAATGTCTTTAGTACCTTTCTGGACCTCAAAAGGTGCAATGACGTTGCTGCCTATGTGTGGATCAGAACCCCTCAGATTTCATCAAAAATATCCTAATTTGTGTTCTGAAGAAGATTTTTACGGGTGAGTAATTAATGACAGAGCTTTCATTTTTGGGTGAACTAACCCTTTAGATGTTTAAGCCATGTGGGTAAACTTGCAGACGACCTTTTATAGGAAGAAGAGTCAGTGTAGTTCCACTCAGTGTTAATGGCTTCAAACAATTCATAGTTGAAAAATGTTAGATGAGTTCAATGTGAAACAAAATATTCACTATCTGGACTCTGACCAGCCAAAAGCATGATCCTGATGGACTTGTTCTCAAGCCACTTCTTGGTTGTCTTTGTACTTTGGCCAGAATAACATCTGATGATTCTTATTTAGATGGGAAGCAGGCCATTTTCAATATTCTTGCAAATATATTTGCAATATTCTCCTGTACTCCAAAGCATTAAATTCTTTTCACAGTGAAGTGGCTCACCAATACCAGCAGCTAAAAAGGCTCCCCACACAATGACAGCTCTTCCTCCATGCTTCACTGTGCTAGAGATGCATTTATTATTATATTTCTGGAGCATCACTGTGTTTCACACAACTTCCCATATTCTGCCAAAAACTTCACTGTGTTTTTGATGTTGTTCTGAGACAGCAATGGCTTTTTAAGTAGTGCATTTGCTTAAATTTTGCCAATTTCCTGACCAATAATTGTGTATATAGGAGTGTGTGTGTATATATATATATATATATATTTTATTTTATTTATTTATTTATTTATTTATTTTTAAAAGAGGACAATGCACATTAATTAACACAAGAAACAAGTCTCTTATGTAAATGTGCCAGATTTAGCCATTCTGGCTAATTTTCATCTGCAGTCCCTGGCAGGTTGATGGTAAACACACACACAAAAGCAAAAAAATACATACAAGACCAAAAAACAAACAAAGAACCACTATTTATGAATACATATTTGATTATCCAATAACCACCCTTTTATCCTTTTAGAGAAAGAAGAAAGATATGTAATATTTCTTAGTTCTATGGGTATTGTTACAGATCCCTTGTTTCCCTGGACTCCATTTCCCAGAATCCTCCTGTTCTCCACACCTGCACTCACTTCCCTCGTCAGCTCCTCATCATCACAGATCACCTGCACCTGGACTCTATTGTTAGCACTCCTATATAATGCACTCACTCCCTGCACTCCTCGTCCGTTCTCTGTTTTGTTAAGGTGTCTGTCTGTTGTTCATTGCCATTGTTTGAAGTAAAGTCTCTATTATCGTGGAAATCCGTATCTGCCTCATCTCTCTACCAGCCACCCGTAACAGAAGAACGGACCAAAACCGACCGGATTTTCCACGAAAAAAAAGAATGGAGACTTTCCCCAGCTCCCTGGATCCAGCTCCTCCATCGCCTCTCACCCTAACAGCCAGCGAACGCATTATCGGGCTCCTGCAGGTAGGACGTTCGCTGGAGAGGTATGTGGAGGAGTTCGTTGAGCTTGCTTACTTGTCTAACTGGCCCGACGCTCAGTTGATCTCCCTGTTTTTGGATGGATTGGATGACGACACTATCCGTTTTGATGAACCTGTTTTTTGTTTCTCCTTAAGCGACACTATCAATTTAATTTTGTGGTTGAATGGCTCCAAATTCTTAGTGAAAGAGGTTCAGGATCAGTGTTGTCGTCCGGTCCATCCAGAAACACGGTTGGCCGGGCCAGTTAGTCAACCTCCGGCTTCCTCCGCACACCGCTCCAGCGAACTCCCTGCCTGCCCCAGGCTGGACCCATATTCCGCTACTGGGCCCAGTAAGCGGAGGAGGAGGAAGAAAGCGGCCCCAATGTCCCCAGAGCCCGCTCCAGTATCTCCAGAGCCCGCTCCAGTATCTCCAGAGCCCGCTCCAGTATCTCCAGAGCCCGCTCCAGTATCTCCAGAGCCCGCTCCAGTATCTCCAGAGCCCGCTCCAGTATCTCCAGAGCCCGCTCCAGTGTCTCCAGAGCCCGCTCCAGTGTCTCCAGAGCCCGCTCCAGTGTCTCCAGAGCCCGCTCCAGTATCTCCAGAGCCCGCTCCAGTATCTCCAGAGCCCGCTCCAGTATCTCCAGAGCCCGCTCCAGTATCTCCAGAGCCCGCTCCAGTATCTCCAGAGCCCGCTCCAGTATCTCCAGAGCCCGCTCCAGTATCTCCAGAGCCAGCTCCAGTCCCCACAGAGCCAGCTCCAGTGCCTGTGGGGATTTTAATTGTATTTGAGGGATGAAATGGCCCTCAACCCCAGTCTCCGCCGAGCCAAGTTCTCCAGTCTCCTCCGAGCCAAGTTCTCCAGTCTCCTCCGAGCCAAGTTCTCCAGTCTCCTCCGAGCCAAGTTCTCCAGTCTCCTCCCAGCCAAGTTCTCCAGTCTCCGCCGCCGAGCAAAGTTCTCCAGTCTCCGCCGCCGAGCAAAGTTCTCCAGTCTCCGCCGCCGAGCAAAGTTCTCCAGTCTCCGCCGCCGAGCAAAGTTCTCCAGTCTCCGCCTCCGAGCCAAGTTCTCCAGTCTCCGCCGCCGAGCAAAGTTCTCCAGTCTCCGCCGCCGAGCAAAGTTCTCCAGTCTCCGCCGCCGAGCAAAGTTCTCCAGTCTCCGCCGCCGAGCAAAGTTCTCCAGTCTCCGCCGCCGAGCAAAGTTCTCCAGTCTCCGCCGCCGAGCAAAGTTCTCCAGTCTCCGCCGCCGAGCAAAGTTCTCCAGTCTCCGCCGCCGAGCAAAGTTCTCCAGTCTCCGCCGCCGAGCAAAGTTCTCCAGTCTCCGCCTCCGAGCCAAGTTCTCCAGTCTCCGCCTCCGAGCCAAGTTCTCCAGTCTCCGCCGCCGAGCAAAGTTCTCCAGTCTCCGCCGCCTACGAGCCCTCAGCTCCAGCCGCCGCCGCCGAGCCCTCAGCTCCAGCCGCCGCCGCCGAGCCTGCCGCTCCAGCCGCCGCCGCCGAGCCTGCCGCTCCAGCCGCCGCCGCCGAGCCTGCCGCTCCAGCCGCCGCCGCCCGAGCCTGCCGCTCCAGCCGCCGCCGCCGAGCCTGCCGCTCCAGCCGCCGCCGCCGAGCCAGCCGCTCCTAGTATGGTCTCTGTGATTGAACTCTCCAGCCCAAAGACTGTTTTGCCTCCCTGCCTCCCTCTCCCCGCCTCCTCCAAGTCATGTCTATACTGCACCTCCACCTCAAGCCCCCTCGCCCAGATCTCCACCTCGGACCTCTGGGCGATTACCTTCACCCCGGCTCCAACCTCCCTCTGCTCCACCGTTGCCCATCAGTCCTCCAGCTTCACCAGTCTCCATCCTGCCTCCACTCACACCTTGGTCATTCATCAGCCTGCCCTCCCCTCTGGACTTCACTCCTCCGTCTCCGCTCCGTCACTCCGTCCCTCGGATTCAGTTGGCCTCCTCACTCCCCCCGGTGTTCGTTTTGTTGGCTGTCCTTCTGCTTTCACTGCGGCCTTCTGGAGCCCCGGCTGCGCTTCGGTCGGCGGAGCCTTCGGTTCCGCCATCACCCGCCAGTCCTTCAGCGACGCCTGGGCTCAACGCCTCGAAGGCTTCGGCTCCTGACCCGCCATGGCTGCCCGCTGCACCTGACCCGCCATGGCTGCCCGCTGCATCTGACCCGCCATGTATGCCCGCTGCATGTCTGCCCGCTGCACCTGACCCGCCATGGCTGCCCGCTGCACCTGACCCGCCATGGCTGCCCACGGCTCCTGATCCACCATGGCCGCCTTCGGCCCCTGACCCTCCATGGCAGCCTTCGGCCCCTGACCCTCCATGGCTGCCTTCGGCCCCTGACCCGCCATGGCTGCCTTCGGCTCCTGACCCGCCATGGCTTTTGAGCCCGCCCTGGAGACCTCCACTCCAGTCTACTCATCCCCCTGCTCCGGTTTGAGGTCTCCAGGGCGCCCGCCCCCCTCCCGGTTGTTACATCTACGGCGCGAGGACGCGCCTACCGGGAGGGGAGGTACTGTTACAGATCCCTTGTTTCCCTGGACTCCATTTCCCAGAATGCTCCTGTTCTCCACACCTGCACTCACTTCCCTCGTCAGCTCCTCATCATCACAGATCACCTGCACCTGGACTCTATTGTTAGCACTCCTATATAATGCACTCACTCCCTGCACTCCTCGTCCGTTCTCTGTTTTGTTAAGGTGTCTGTCTGTTGTTCATTGCCATTGTTTGAAGTAAAGTCTCTATTATCGTGGAAATCCGTATCTGCCTCATCTCTCTACCAGCCACCCGTAACAGGTATAGTATTCCAAGTATGTACTGCTCTATAAGAAAATACTGACTGCCCAAAAGCACTTCTTCTATGAGGTATTATACAGTCCCCTCTAGTAGTGGCTCTAGTAGATAAGTTAAAATTTTGTTTAATAAATTCATTAAGTGGAGGTGGGGCCATACCATGCAAAATTTTATACACAAGTAGGATATCTGCAAATTTAATCATATTTTCCCAACTTAAAAACCCATATTTAGTTAAAATTTTACAATGGTGATATGAATTAGACCTTTTGTCCAATATTTTCAAAGCCTGCTTATAGAGTCTTTCTAATGATTGCAGAGTAGTCCCACTTGTTTGTGTCCAACTGGTCAAACAGTAATTCATGTGTGATAAAATCATAACATTAATATATAACTTTGAAGCCTCAGTGGTTAAATTATTCCTAATATGTCTAAAATTTACCAAATTGAATTTAATTCTATTTCCAACTTTTTTAACTTGTTTTTTAAATGTGAGTTGTGAATCAAGTACTATACCTAAATATTTATACTCATGAACCACTGATAACCTTCTACCTGCTACTGTAACATCAGGGTCCGGATCTCTATTTGCAGACTTCGAAAAAAACATACATACAGTTTTACTAACATTTAGATGTAAACAAGAGTTATTTAACCATTTAGTAATTTTATCCATTTCTGCTGATAATTCTTCTGCAGCTTGCTTCTTACTTTTAGCATGCAAATATATGATTGTATCATCAGCATACATCTGGCAGTTTACAGTAGGTGAACAAACATCAGGCAAGTCATTAATGTACAAACTGAATAGCAAAGGACCTAATATGGAACCTTGAGGTACACCAACTGAATTAGTAAGCAATTGTGAAATTGTATTATCTACTCGAACACACTGTTGTCTATCGGTTAAATATGATCTTATCCATTTAATTACTTTTATTGAAAAATTATAATTTAATAATTTATTAATTAAAATCTCATGATTTACTGTGTCAAATGCTTTACTTAAATCCAGAAAAACAGCTATATATATATAGGTTTCCACAAACATAAGAAGCAGCACAACTATTTTCAACTAATAATAAGAAATGTTTCTTGAGCAGCATGTCAGCATATCAGAATGATTTCTGAAGGATCATGTGACACTGAAGACTGGAGTAATGATGCTGAAAATTCAGCTATTTCAAATGTATATTTAAAAAAAAAGGTTATTTTAAATTAATAATATTTGACAATATTATTGGTTTACTGTATTTTTGATCAAATAAATGCAGCATTGGTGAGACTTCTTTCAATAACACTGAAAAATCTTACCAGCCCCAAACTTTTGAACGGTAGTGTATTAGCAGCATCACATACAACAACAGCCTCAGGAAGTGTGTGTTTATGCGTGCGAGTGTTATCATCTCAAATGAGCAGCAGTACTCACAGCAGTGCAGTCATGTCAGTAAAGCTGAATTGGATGTAACATAAGTCATTAATCAAACAGAGCGAGGCAAATAGAGGAGGGATGTGAAGCTGAAATGATTAAATGGCTCTCCATAAGGTAAGCGTCTCAGCAGAAAGACTGCAGCGTGACACGTGCTCTGGCACATTCCTCGCAGGCTGCCCGAGACCGGAGTAATCAAACCCACATGAAGTTCTTCATCAGTGTCAACTGTTTCTCATCGCAGTCTAAGTCTCCTTCTCATCTTCTCCGCTTTTCTGTCTCTTCTAATTACGTTTCTTCTAACTTCTAAAAACTTGTTTTCATCCAGTCTGCTGAGTAGCAAACACAGCGTTTGTTTGGCTCATGGGTGTGTGAGTCCCTTTTTATGTTCTTCCGATCCTGTATTATTTTCCGTGAAGCACAAAATTACATACATACTAGGTGGATTGCAAACTGAGAAACACTGCTTTTAACCGTTTCAATTCCCATTATGACCTCAACATACAAAAAGCATCAAATTCCTCTCAGACCTTCATAGTCATAAATACAGTCTACAGGCAAAATATGATATGATATATATTTGACATCCTTTTGCCTGTAGACAGCATGTTAACCCATCAGGCATAACATTATGAGCACTGACAGGTGAAGTGAATGACACTGATTATCTCTTCATCACAGCACCTGTTAGTGGGATATATTGGGCAGCAAGTGAACATTTTGTCCTCAAAGTTGATGTTAGAAGCAGGAAAAATGGCCAAGCGTAAGGATTTGAGTGAGTTTGACAAGGACAAAATTGTCATGGCTAGAAGACTGGATCAGAGCATCTCCAAAACTGCAGCTCTTGTGGGTTGTTCCCGGCCTGCAGTGGTCAGTATCTATCAAAAGTTGTCCAAGGAAGGAACAGTGGTGAACCGGTGACAGGGTCATGGGCGACCAAGGCTCATTGATGCACGTGGGGAGCGAAGGCTGGCCCGTGTGGTTCGATCCAACAGACGAGCTACTGTAGCTCAAATTGCTCAAGAAGTTCATGCTGGTTCTGATAGAAAGGTGTCAGAAAACACAGTGCATCACAGTTTGTTGTGTATGGAGCGGCATAGACGCAGACCAGTCAGGGTGCCCATGCTGACCCCTGTCCACCGCCGAAAGTGCCAACAGTGGACATCAGAACTGGACCACGGCACAATGGAAGAAGGTGGCCTGGTCTGATGAATCACATTTTCTTTTACATCTCGTGGATGGCCGGGTGCGTGTGCATCACTTACCTGGGGAACACATGGCACCAGGATGCACTATGGGAAGAAGGCAAGCCGGTAGAGGCAGTGTGATGCTTTGGGCAATGGTCCGCTGGGAAAACTTGGGTCCTGCCTCCATGTGGATGTTACTTTGACACGTACCACCTAACTAAGCATTGTTGCAGACCATGTACACCCTTTCATGGAAACGGTATTCCCTGGTGGCTGTGACCTCTTTCAGCAGGAGAGCATACTAATGCATTATGTATTTTATATATATATATATATATATATATATATATATATATATATATAAAAATATATATATATATATATATATATATATATATATATATATATATATATATATATATATATATATATATATAAATATATATATAATATCTTAAATGAGATATTATGTGTAATATTTGAGAACATTTTTACTTATTTTAGACATTTTAAGCATTTTAAAATGTTCAGTTTTCTCCATCCTCCTTTCAGGCAGCAATTTAAAAAAATAAATAAATTTAAAACAAAAAACAATCTACTCTGGAGTGGGTCTCATGCATTTTTCATCAGCAGCATAGCAAAAACTTTTCCGGCACTTCATGACCTCCTCGCTTTCACACCTACATGCAGTCTTTATTGTCAAATCGACAGGATTGATTCACGTGGGTTTAATGGATTTTTCTTGGTTTTGAACATGGGTACATGGGTAAATAATTTAGCTTGAAGAGCAAATGAGACTGTATGTTTGTATGTGCATGTGTACAATGCTTTTGTTTAAAGATCCAGTGTGTTGCCCTGCTCCTGAATGATAACACTTGAGAATCGTAATATAGTAGACTACATGATGGAGATAACCCTTGTTATAGTGACACTGGTGGCCATTAAGTGAACTGCAGCCAGTGACTTATTGCTCATGCTCGCACTCGTGCACACACGATGTACAAGAGACTGAATGTAAATTACTTTAATGAATATGTAGGTAAATATGTGCTGTGCGCTTTCCTCTCATTAAGAAAAATAACAGTGGTGAGAAAACAGCAGTTAAAGGGTTAGTTCACACAAAAATTTGAATTTCATGTGACTATAGTGATTCAACCTTAATGTTATGAAGCGACAAGAATATTTTTTGTGAGACAAAACCCCCCCCAAAAATGTTCAATAATATCTAGTGATGGGCGATTTCAAAACACTGAAGCTTTACAAATCTTTTGTTTTGAATCAGTGGTTCAGAGTGTGTATCAAAGTCATGTGATTTCAGTAAACGAGGCTTCGTTTCGTCATAATCGTTTCTAAATTTCAATGGTTCACACGACTTTGGCAGTTTGATACATGCTCCAATCCACTGATTTGAAACAAAAGATTCGTAGGATTCGATACCTTTCTGGGTGTTTGAAAGTGTTAAAGGTGCAGTAGAATGTCTTTTTAAAAGATGTAAAAAGATGCTCCTCCCACGAAGCTCGCGCTTGCCTTTAACTGCATAAAAAAAGTTCAAACAGCTAATATAACCCTCAAAATGGATCTTTACAAAGTGTTCGTCATGCAGCATGTCTAATCGCGTCAGTATTGTATTTATTTGGATGTTTACATTTGATTCTGAATGAGTTTGAGGCTATGCTCCATGGCTAAAGCTAACATTACACATTGTTGGAGAGATTTATAAAGAATGAAGTTGTGTTTATGAATTATACAGACTGCTGAGTTTAAAAAATGAAAATAACGACAGTCTTGTCTCCGTGAATACAGTAAGAAACGATGGTAACTTTAACCACATTTAACAGTACATTAGCAAGATGCTAACAAAACATTTAGAAAGACAATTTACAAATATCACTAAAAATATCATGTTATGGATATGGATCATGTCAGTTATTATTGCTCCTTCTGCCATTTTTCGCTGTTGTCCTTGCTTGCTTACCTAGTCTGATGATTCAGCTGTACACATCCCTTTTCTAATGCTTGAAAATGGGCTGGCGTATGCAAATATTGGGGCATACACCCCGACTGTTACGTAACATTGGTGTTATGTTGAGATTCGCCTGTTCTTCGAAGGTCTTTTAAACAAATGAGATTTATATAAGAAGGAGGAAACAATGGAGTTTGAGACTCACTGTATGTCATTTCCATGGACTGAACTCTTGTTATTTAACTATGCTAAGATAAATTCAATTTTTAATTCTAGGGCACCTTTAATTATCTTGCTGTCAATGGAGGCCTCACTGAGCCATCAAATTTTATCAAAAATATCTTAATTTGTGTTTCGAAGATGAACGAAGGTCTTACAGGTGTGGAATGACATGAGAGTGATTAATGACATAATTTTCATTTTTGTGTGAACTAACCGTTTAATAAAGCATCTGATCATATAGTGATATGGATATGTTTGCACAAATTCTGCAGTTCACCGACAATATGTTGACAGATGACATAATTCAAATTACTGTTATGATAATTTAATTATAAAGTAAAGACTATACAGATCTGACTGTGAAACTATAATTTGAATCAATCACTTTTCTTTGCATGACACGTTTACATTACGGTATAGAATGGCTCTTTTGGCTTTATCCTGAAGAACATTGTATATGCATTCATTTCATGTGTCATAGAACGGAAGAAAGTCTCTCAGGAACGTGTGTAGACGTCACATTCTTTTGATTTTCCCAGCAAAAATGACAGAGTCCTAAACATAAAAATAAGCCTAAAAGCTGTTCACACATTGGAAATAAAAAGATGATTAATACATGAAAATTCTTACATATAGCCTCTTTAAATGCAACCATACAGTGTTGTTCCTGCACTGATTTGATTTGCCTTATGTGAATTAGCTAAAATCCTTTAAAGTAGATCTTGTCCTGCAGGCCACTGCCCTGCGGATCACTAGAAAATCACAGGCAGGTGAGTTGGATCAGGGTTTGAGCTGAACTCGGCATGGGCAGTGGCCCTCCAGGACCGGATATGAGGAACCGTGCTTTAAAGGGACTGTTCACACTGAATTGTTCTGGGTGTGGCCTGCATGCAAAGCATGAACTTGAAGTTTGATGCTGTTTGTCCACAAGGTAGCGCTATAATGGTAACAAAAATTTAAATGCATGTGACTACATGTGCTGTAAATGAATTGGCATGAATTGCATGATTGAGTATTAAGTACTTAACTACTTAAAGTAGTTTTTTTTTTTCCTCTCTTTTTTTTGGAGAATAAATGAAAAATGTATATGCTATAATTGATGCTTGCGGCTATATTTATTCCTGCAAATCTGTTTGATGACTACACACTCCAGCTTTAAAGAGCTGAGCACGTTTTCAATAGGAGACTATTTAAACGGATAAAAAAACTCACATCATTTTTTCTCAACTGACTAAAGTTTAAGACTTTTTAAACTGAAACGAGTTCTCTCAAGTGTAGATTCATGTGCTTTTTCAAACAGGTCATGTAAAGCAAATCTTAACGGCATAAATGAGAAATACTCTCTGTCCTATATCCTGACAGACAAAAAATCTTTTTTGGCAGCACCTTAATGAAAAGTGTTAAAGGTGGATCACTTTTTTTTAGTCTGCTACAAATGTCCCCATCCAAATATGATTAATCATGGCTCTTCCATATGCAGTGGAAAGCTATTATGGTTAGCAGTTACGGGGCATTTGCCAGCAGACCCAAACTGAATTTTGAGCAGGTGTGTGTGCTGTGTTTTGAATAATGCAGTGGAGACGGATGACAAACTCAGCGGCATTAGATTCCTGCTAAAATGAACAGAACAAATCTTCTGAAATGACACATCCTGTAAAATTACTGCCATCACATGGTTTTTTTAATCAATTTTCTCTTGTGCCAGAAAAAAATGTAAAAGATATCTATCTATCTATCTATCTATCTATCTATCTATCTATCTATCTATCTATCTATCTATCTATCTATCTATCTATCTATCTATCTATCTATCTATCTATCTATCTATCTATCTATCTATCTATCTATCTATCTATCTATCTGTCTGTCTGTCTGTCTGTCTGTCTGTCTGTCTGTCTGTCTGTCTGTCTGTCTGTCTGTCTGTCTGTCTGTCTGTCTGTCTGTCTGTCTGTCTGTCTGTCTATCTATCTATCTATCTATCTATCTATCTATCATTGTCTATCTGTCTGTCTATAGGACTATCTATTGGTTTATCTATCTATCTATCATTGTCTATCTATCTATATATCTATCTATCTATCATCGTCTGTCTGTCTATCTATCTATCTATCTATCTATCTATCTATCTATCTATCTATCTATCTATCTATCTATCTATCTATCTATCTATCTATCTATCTATCTATCTATCTATCTATCTATCTATCTATCTATCTATCTATCTATCTATCTATCTATCTATCTATCGGTTTATCAGTCTATCTATCTATCAATCATCGTCTGTCTGTCTATCTATCTATCTATCTATCGGTTTATCAGTCTATCTATCTATCTATCTATCTATCTATCTATCTATCTATCTATCTATCTATCTATCTATCTATCTATCTATCTATCTATCTATCTATCTATCTATCTATCTATCTGTCTGTCTTTATTTCTGTCTATCTGTTGGTCTATCAGTCAATCCATCTGTTTGTCTGTCTGTCTGTAACACTCTTTCATAGAGTATTGAATGAAAACTATGTTGTTTTTGAGATCTGAGAGGCTTTCCTGTGTGTTGTCTCTCTCAGGTTCCCATAACTCATTGTTTAAAATGTCTATCTGTGGGAGCAATTAACAGAACCAGGAGCAAAGCCAAATCGACTGCGAGGCCAAGAGCTGAAACAGCAGCAGGAGGACACCCTGCTCATTGGTGGATTCAGCTGCGTCTGGGGCTCGCTGCAAACACGTGAGTTACTCTGTTAGCTTAATATGATCTCATACGCACTCACTACTTAAGTCGGCTGAGAAATTCAAATGTGTGACTTGCCATTTTGTGCTCAGTGAATAGTCCAAGCCTAGGAGGATGTCAACGCAATCTTCAGGCTTCAGGTCACACCTGACCTTAACTATCCCTTCAGCATGTTTACAAGTCAAGTTTAGCCTAGCTTATTTTACTACATTTGTGTATTGAAGTAGAAATGATGCACTGTGTTCAAGTTAATACATGCATAACTCTGTCTGGCCATTGCTGATTGCAGTATGCCAGCACCGAAGTTAGCCGAGAGCGTTTGTGTTTGTTGTGCTCTCACATCATCTGTCCTTTGTTTTAAAGGTCTCTGCGGTGCTGCTTGTTAACTGCTTTCCAACATTCTGCCAAATTTCCATCAACATCCCTAATATCAGGCGACAGTTTAATGCCTGGCAGGTTTTCCAGAAGAAAAAGAAAGCGTGCCAGGCATTGCATATAGAGTCCTTCTCTGTGCTTCTCAACTCTCATCTCTTGCAGAGATTATTGAATACTAAAACTGAGACTGAAAGTATTGATTTACAAACATTTTTGTAAATTAAAATAATTCTGGGTATGTAGGCACATTGCTGCTCACTCTGACTCTAACAATACCAGCAAAAATACCAGCAAATAAATAAATAAATAAATAGAAATAAATAAATAAAAAAATCAGCTGTGAGATGCCATGTATTACAGTAATTTTATCATGGACCATTACCATTACCAAGGGGTGTTTTTACCCATGTGGTGGGTGTGAATCAAGCTTTATATTTAGAGGTTTAAAATAGAGTCCCCCAGGGAAGATGCATTTTTGTCGGCAAAACCCGGAAGCGAGTTAGCATTTTAGGACTTCCGGTTTCAACGCCGTAAAGTCTATGGGTTTTTTGAATGGGCTTTTGCTAAATCGCCTGAAATAAGGTCTGTGGTTATCAAAGCCTCTAAATACTTTCATGTTTTGATCTATGACACTAAAACACACCAGTTATAACCCACTTGTGATTTTTTAAACTTTTACTGCGTCTTCAAATCGGCGGTTGCTAACAAATTGCTAAAAGGGACTACTTCCTTTGGCAGGGACTTTAGTCCTCGTCATTAAAAATGGGACATTTGGACAGCATTTCTCATGAAAAAGTGGATAAGTATTCATACACAGCGCAGATCATAATCAGTGAGCATGTTTTTAAATAAAGTTGTTTTTTAAATACAGTTTGAGGAAGCTTGGTGGTGACGATGTTGATCCGCGACCATGGTGTGCTGTAGTCCGTTTATAGCCTACTGTTAGCCTTTTATATCTGACCACTTTATTTAGGCTTCAAAATGTGTAAATGTTGAGTTAACTTGTAAAGATTATCTTGATAGACAAAACGTGTAAGTGTCATAACCCTTTGTTAAACACAGAGCTTATTTTCTGCGATTTTCCAAAATTCTATGGGAAAAATGCATAGGCTTTCAACCGAGGGAACCCGTGCGCCGTTAACTTCCGGGTTGGCCTACAAAAACGCATCATCCCTGGGGTACTCTATAATATATATGATGTAAGATGTAAAAGCTATACTAGTAAGCAGGAATGTGTTTCAAAGCTTTATGAGCCCAAGCTTTTATATTAGGATCATGGGCTCTTCCTGTCTTTTCCTCCTCATTCTATCCCTTCATCCCTCCGAATTTCATAAAAATTCATATTTCTACAGCTCCTGTAGGCATCCGGCCCTTCCTGAAGAGGATCATGCACCACCGGGGCTCATGGGAACTGTAAGCTATGACACGTCAGAACCTGAGGCTTTTTCATGGATGGATGATGCATTTTTTCATTTCTCCCACTGTCTGTTTGATCTCAGGGATGAGCAGCGGAGCTGTGGATGCGTGGAAGGGCACTTAGAGGTCATGAATCGCTGTCAGGTGATTCTGTGTTTTACCCACACTAGCAATAGAGGTTTGCCACTGGATACCATAAAGAACAAGGAGTTATTTTGTGGTTGAGCGAGTGTGATTTGTTCAATGTACAAATATGTAGTTGCGGTCTGTGTTGAAACATGAATTAATCAGTCGAAACGCTGTTTTGAGTGGATGAGTCTTGATTTTAATTTAAGAAATGCCAAGTACCAATTAAAAATGAAGCAATCATACTTATGACAAGCTAATTAGATTAGTTGAAACAGAATATTTTGTGCCAAGTGTCATTTTTTTTTTCTAATTTAAAACACTCAACTGTGTTTGAGTAGAATGAATGTGCTTAGTTTAAATAAATGTAAATAACAAAAAAAAAAAAGTGTCAAAAAGACTGTCAAAGCCAAGCAAATCTAAACAGGAGCATAAAATACCAACATGCTTTCATGGTTTGTAACAGTTTTTTGTTTTGCTGAATTGGTGGCTAATTTGTATGATTGCTTGCATACAATCTGCTTATTCCCCACTGATGGTTAGGTTTAGGGGTGGACTTTCATGCTTTTGTTACAAATCACATCGAACGTATTCATATTAAAGGTGCCATCGAATGTTTTTTTAAAAGATGTAATATAAGTCTAAGGTGTCCCCTGAATGTGTCTGTGAAGTTTCAGCTCAAAATACCCCATAGATTTTTTTTAATTCATTTTTTTAACTGCCTATTTTGGGGCATCATTATAAATGAGCCGATTCAGGGCTACTGGCCCTTTAATTCTTGTGCTCCACGCCCACGGAGCTCACGCTTGCCTTAAACAGTGCATAAATAGTTCACACAGCTAATATAACCCTCAAATGGATCTTTACAAAGTGTTTGTCATGCATACGGCAGATTATGTGAGTATTGTATACTGTTATATTGTTTACATTGATTCTGAATGAGTTTGAGGCTGTGCTCCGTGGCTAACGGCTAATGCTACACTGTTGGAGAGATTTATAAAGAATGAAGTTGTGTTTATGAATTATACAGACTGCAAGTGTCCAATAATGAAAATAGCAACGGCTCTTGTCTCCATGAATACAGTAAGAAATGATGGTAACTTTAACCACATTTAACAGTACATTGGCAACATGCTAACGAAACATTTAGAAAGACAATTTACAAATATCACTAAAAATATCATGTTATCATGGATCATGTGAGTTATTATTGCTCCATCTGCCATTTTTCGCTGTTGTTCTTGCTTGCTTACCTAGTCTGATGATTCAGCTGTGCACAGATCCAGACATTACTGGCTGCCCTTGTCTAATGCCTTTCATAATGTTGGGAACATGGGCTAGCATATGTAAATATTGGGGGCGTACATATTAATGAGCCCGGCCGTTATGTAACGTTATGTTGAGATTCGCCTGTTCTTCGGAGGTCTTTTAAATAAATGAGATTTATATAATAAGAAGGAAACAATGGAGTTTGAGACTCACTGTATGTCATTTCCATGTACTGAACTCTTGTTATTTGACTATGCCAAGATAAATTCAATTTTTCATTCGAGGGCACCTTTAAATTTCCACATCATAAAAAAAAGTCGTAAAAAAGTGGGTTTCTCATTAGATTGGGTTGAAATACAACACAAAGATAATTTTGACCAATAATTATCAGAATTAAGAATATGAAGGCAGGAACACACAGACGGTCGGCCGTCAGGCAGTTTTTGTTCATTGGTCGACTAAGTTTTCTCAGTGTGTTCTGCACCGTCGGCTAAAGTTGGTCCTCATCTGCTTTTTTTTTCCGGCCGATTCGACATGTTGAATCGGCGTTGGAGCTCGTCGGGCCGTCTGATCATTCTGATTGGCAGGTCAACTACTGCCACCTGCTGCTTCGTAAAGGCATTTCATCTTACACAAGCGCAGAACTGACGTGCTACTTGGCCATTGGGTGTCGAGCATCGGTTTGGTGTGTCAGGGCAACTTTGGACACAGACGCTGTCGACGTGAGCCAACCCCGCAGTCTGCTTTCATCGCCACTAGTTTGTCGCCGTTGGCTTGGTGTGTTCCTGCCTTTAAAACAATCATCCAAATTAAAAATGATTGGATAAATCAGACTGGTTTGAAAGATTCATAAAAACAGATCTGACTCAAAAGAATGATTCACTCACAAACTCAATATCATTGTTTTTCTCTACATAAGAGCAATATTTTTTTCAATAAAATATATGTTAAATAATTAAAAGATATGCATGCATTATATAAAATCTATGCATTTATAATTTATTTAACATTTAACATTTTTGTTTAATCTTTGCATTGAAATATAGAGAATATTTTTTTCCATTTTATTCATTTATGTTTTCATTTACATTTCTTCCCACAACTTTTTCAGTTTTTTTAATTTCTATGACTTTTTTCTTGTTTGTGATGTGCTTATGGATAAAGATTTTAAAAGAATCATCCAAATTTCAAAGGATTCGCTAATGAATCAATCAGACCGATTTGTGAACCAGTTTGACAGATTCTTTAAAAAGAACAGACTCAAAAGAATGATTTACTCACAAATTCAGTATCATTATGCCGTGTGATCTTATTTTTCTCTACAAAATCGATTAATCACGATTAATTGCATAAACATACAAGTTTGTATACATATATATATATATATATATATATATATATATATATATATATATATATATATATATATATATATATATATACATACAAACTTTTATGTTGGATGTGATTAATCGTGATTAATTGATTTGACAACACAAGTATTATGCAAAATCTATGTGTTTATAATTTATTTAACATTAACCTTTTTTATTTTTGCATTGAAATGTAGAGAATATAATAATATTTATAATATTTACTTTTTAAGTTTCATTTTTATATATTTTTTTCCACAAATCTTTCCACAGTTTTATTAATTTCTATGACTTTTCCAGGCTTTGAAACACATTTTTAAAATTACCTAATGTTTCCATGTTTTCCATTACCAGAGGAACCTCTGAAAAAGCTCATAACACATCCAAAATGTGCGTAATGGCAGTTGGGATTTTTAATGGAAAAAAAAACGGCATAATTTTGGGTCAAACAGCAGGCAGGCGTTCTCTTGGACTAGTCACATACAGAGTGACCTGTTGCAGTTTTCTGCAGTTTTCACTCCTCAACAAATTCAAGTTGTGGTCTTTTTTAACCTCCTAGCAACCACCAAGAGCACCTTAGCAACTGCATAGCAATGCCCTGGCAACCATCCTAGAAATTTTGCATGGACAAGCATACTCACATTTTTCTTCTATAAATGTCAAAATATAGTTGTCGTTTTTTTTCATGTTCTCTGTCTTGGTCATAAACAGGGGTGAGCACTTGTTCTCCTCTTCATTACCGCGGCACTTTGATGTCGGAAAATTTCGCATCCAAAAGCCAGAGGACTGCTATTTTCTTCAGCTCTCACTTACACCTCGAGGAACCAGAAGGGCTTTGGCGCAATTTTGCAGGATGAAATGTTTTTATTGATCTCGGCAGGAGAAGCACTCCAAATGGTTTCTTCTGTTCTTTTTATTATTTGCTGCCATGACAGACACATTGAACAAAGCAAACAAACCCAGCGAGGGAATACAATTTCCCTCTCAGTACATCAAACAGAAGACGATAGGGCAAAAAGCTTGTGCGAAGGTGCGCGTGTCTTTGGGTTTTTCGCCTTTTAGGACATCAAGGCCAGAGGACAGAAACTACTGACCTACGAGTCATATTTTATACTGGTAAAGCATCTGCTACAATATAGTGAAAGGTTTTCGTTTTTATGTTGCTGATTTTTGCCACCATACTGTGGCTAAACCCAAGCTAACCAGCTAAACCTTGAGCTAGACCAGCATGAACCAGCGTGGACCAGCATAGCACTTATTTCTCTTCAGCAGGGTTGAGAAAGGACCATGAAAATCCCATTCACACTTCTTGAAGCAATAATGACTCATGCAATAAAAACATATGGAGCTCTTGATAGCTGAGAGAGAAGATTTTAAATGCGCTTGATATGTTTGGACTGAATGACTGGATGGTTTCCAGGAGCCGGAGAGTTAGAACAGATGTAAAAACTATTGTGACCAACTAATGCCAGCGGTCTTAAGATTGAATCCTTGTGTGGGTGGATTTCACCATGTGTTCAGATCACTTAAATGATTTTACGAGTTTGCGGTTATCATATGATGCTCACGTCATGTCGGAATTACCATAAATATGAGTTTTAGTCTAAAACTGTTCACATCCTCGTTGAATTCATAATTTCAAGTTAAATAATATTAATGGGTACTGTAAACAGAATAAATGTCTTGATCAGTATTTGTGTAGTATTTTCTCTAAACAGCCTTAAAGGGTTAGTTCACCCAAAAATTAATTTCCTCTCTCAAGATTAATGTACTAAAATCAGTTCATGTGAGTACAGTGGTTCAATATTAATACTATAAAGCGACAAGAATATTTTTGGTGTGCCAAAAAAAACAAAAAAAGGACTTTTATAGTGATGGCCAATTTCGAAACACTGCTTCAGGAAGCTTCGGATCATAAATGAATCAGTGTGTCGAATCATGATTCGGATCGCGTGTCAAACCGGCAAACTGCTGAAGTCACGTGACTTTGGCACTCCGAACTGCTGATTCGACACGCTGATTCATTATGCTCCGAATCTTCCTGATTTGTGTTTTGAAATCGGCCATCACTATATAAGTCGTTATTTTGTTTTTTTTTGGCACACCAACAATATTCTCGTCGCTTTATAATATTAAGCCATCTATCGCCACGTAGCCATCGGATTTCAACAAAAATATCTTAATTTGCGTTACGAAGATTAACAAAGGTCTTACGGGTGTGGAACGGCATGAGGGTGAGTAATAAATGACATTATTTTCATTTTTGGATAAACTAACCCTTTAATACAGTTCATTTATTGGGTAAAGCTAAACTAAATGTAACATATTGCTTTTATGCCATCAGCATCGTTTTTCTTGTTTAAAGCAAAATTCTAACAACATTTGTGAGGTCTGTGCTTAAAACCTGCTTATCTTACATAACCTTAGTGCTCATATTTCTTTCATTTTAAGGATGTTTCAATATTTTTTCATTGTAGAACAAGATTTTTTTTTTTTTTTTTTGCAATGTACACTACTGTTTATTTGAAACATCTATCCTATGTACCATTATAAATGTCTTATAAATGATTCCTTTCTTAATAAAGTATGAATATCTTTAAAAAGAAACTCTTACTAATCCCAAACATTTGGGTAACACTTCATTTCAATAATACACTTTAGACTATAAGTAACTTTGCAACTACATGTCAGCTTATTCTACTAAGTATACTAAATAATACTAAATGTCAACTCTCATGAAGTTGCAAAGTTATTTATAGTTAGTAGAATGTCTAAAGTGGACCATCAAAATAGCGTAACCAACTTGTGAATTATTATGAAGGATTTTGCTGTCATCATCAACAACAAAGCCACATGGATTCATTTTAGAGTTATATTGCCAGTAATTCTGACGTGACATGAATCATTGAACATATATTGCACTTCGAAGTCTACAGTATATCTTCAATCATGGAGCCTCGGGTAACGTTTACTGCAGTGTCGATTCAAAGGCCTTTTTTTCTGTGTCTGCAGGGAAACCTTCATTCAGAGGGCTTTAAAGGGCCTTCATAACTGTTTCTTCCACCTCGCGGCATCCAGAGGGTGGAGAGGAAAGGAAAACGCTGCTTTTCAGGGCAGGTGTCGATACAGCGGAAGTGAAAGAGAATGGCTAATACATCTGACGTGATGACGAATCGATTACCATCCTTCCCAGTGTTTTTGAACAGAGTCCAGAGCCTGTAGACCATAAGGTTGGTTTTTAAAGTTCAGCTTCTGCTTCTGTCTGTTGTCCACAGCATCAGCAAGAGCTCCAATGCACACGTTGTCAATAAGCATTAAAATGAGTGAAGAAAAGAGTATGGGGTATTGAGTGTGAAGGGGGCTGGACTAAAAAAGAAGGAGCTCTTAATGTCAGGCCTGTCTGGTGTAGGAAACTCTTGGTTTAAGAGTAGCAATGCTTCAAAATCTACCGAGCTGACTCACCGCTTGGGCTGCTGAAAACTTAAACAGCTTTTTTAACCTCTCTAAACCTCTACTCATTTAGGTAGTTTATGAAGTGACAGGCTTATACAACCCAGATATATTTACCTTCATTTTCTATGGCAGCACAGGAAAACTGCACACCATGTGTGCGTCCTTTGCTTTTCATTACATTGCATTAGTGCTAAAAGCTTCCAGTGAATTGACGAATAAAGAAATACAAAATTGCCCAATGTGTACATTTTTTTCCCAACCAAAATCAACTATGACTTCCAAACTCCCCTGGAGGACTTAAATGTAGCTTTATATTAGTGCAATTTGATGCTCTAATAAACTTCAGAAATGCATAGGACACATAGTGGGTGTTTAGTAACATTTGAGGAAAAATTGGTTTGCTTACAAGGTTAGTGGCGTCAAATATTTGAATGAGAGTTTTGTTTGAGGCATTAAGTAGCACTAGTATACCGTATTTTCTGGAACATGCTGTGACTTACATTCCAAAGCAATTTATGTAATGCAATTTACATCAAGCTTTCAAAGCATGTAGAAAGTGCAAATATTTTGGTTTGAATAAGAGGTACAAACATGAGCCTTTAAGTTTATTTATATAGCGCATCTCCCACACAATGCTAGTTTTCTCTTAAATAAATTAGTTCAGGCTTGGTGTTTGTAGTACATGTTTGCTATGTTTGTTTAGTACTTACGTTTTTCATTCCTGTTCTGTTCTGAGTATTGTTTGTTAAATTTAAAGGACTTCTTGTGGAGTGAGGGGAACTAAAATCAGGTTTATAGTGTTTATAATGTTCGAATGTGAAATTTTCCTTTTATTTACCATATTTTACATGCAAACATACCAACCCAATCTAATTAGAAAACATACGTATTTTACAAGAGGGCGATTTTAGATGGAATTCATATTATGTGATTTGTATGGAAATACATATGGGGACTTATTATGCCCCTTTTTACAAGGTGTAAAATAAGTCTCTGGTGTCCCCAGAGTGTGTATATGAAATTTTAGCTCAAAATATCCCACAGATCATTTTTTATAGCGTGTTAAATTTGCCACTTTTAGGGGGTGAGCAAAAATGTGCCATTTTTGTGTGGGTCCCTTTAATTGCAAATGAGCTGCTGCTCCTGGCCTCCTTTCAAGAAGAGGGCAGAGCTTCAAGAGCTCATGCTCCGGCATACCGTCAACAACAAAACAGGACAATCTCACGCACTGAAAATGTCTGAATCCGCCCGTAGCGGTGTTCAGCCTTATGTTCAAACTAGAGTCGGATAATGATGGAGATACTCAAGAAGAAGTGACAACATGTAGAATGCAATGGGACGTTTCTGAATGGTTATTTAATTAATTTATGTAGCTGATGTGGAATTTATCTTTATTTTGAGTATTGTGGAATGAACTAGTTCAGATCAGCCCCACACAGCAAGAGACTCCTAGGCGGATCTGTATTCAAGTCGCCAAACCTGCGTGACTGTCGTTTTGGCGCCGCCCAGAGGATCAGCTCTGCCTCCGGGCGGCGCCGTAAATTCTATTGTCAATCAGTGGATCCTGAGCGGACCCATGTCGGATCCACGGATGCGCACGTGCCTTTACTGTAACGGTTGTATCAATTTGCGGCGATCCGCCTTCGTTGCAAATCCGTCACTACGCGCAAGCGGACGCCGATACGGGTCCGTTCGCGGATACGTTACGGAAGCCGCGATACCTCCGCTGCCGATCCACCACGGAGTACTTTTGTTGTGTGGGGCCCAGCTCTAAATGACATGTACGAACCAAATAAACTGTGGTTGGTCAGTTTTCATATCAGTCTCTTCCTGTTTAAGTGTCCAGAATAAGTCATGAACTAGACCAGACTGACTAGGCCACTAAATATGGATATTTCCCATTTGAAGAACAGTTCTGAAGTGCAAAAATGACTCCATGTCAATATTTTCCTTGCTATTGATCCATTTTCAAATCTCTTTCCCATCTTAAAGGCCGAGGGTAGCGTGACCTGCTGTGAATGTCCATGATGGAGTGGGCTGAAATGCTCATCTCACAGCGCAACCGATCTTGACCTACGTGGCCTTCTCTGCATTTACTCCTTTCTCCCGTAAAACCTGCCAGATTGAGGCCTCCATTGGGTCATTACCCACAAGCCTCTTTATTAAACTCATCTGTCAAACGCCACATCATAAAGAGCAAAAACTGAACAGCAGAAAAGCAGACCCAGATCTCTCCATCTGTTAGGTAAGCATCCCAAATCATTATCTCGCCATCTCTGCTTGACTTTCTCTGTATGGGAAGTCAATGTTATTGACACACAAGCTTACAGGAGCTTTCTAAACCATCTCTTCATGGTGTATTATGCCCAGCTGAAGTCTAGAGGTGAACGTGTCTTTGCCTAATGGGCTGTTTTTTTGGAGTTTTTCAATGCATCTTTTTTGTTTCTGTAATGCAGTAAGTGGGAGATTTAAGAGGGGAGGCTGCAAATGTTATTAAACTGACATTTACTGTTGCACCAACTCATCAATTAGCTTTGATGCTAGTAGCAGAAGTTATGCTGCACCCAGTGGGGCTTGTATGATCAATAGCAAACTGCTGGCGCTGCGAACATCTGAGATTGTCTGCATATTCTACATTACTACATTCGGCGTGCGACTCTCACAGTGCATTATGGGAATTCTCTAGCTGTTAAATGTACTTCAGTTGTATACTTGTTATAGCAGGCCATTGAGGGATTGAATGAGTGCACTCGATAACGTCCACTATGGTTTCGGACACCACTACAACTGGCCCTATTTAAGGGTATAGGGGGTGATTTCGGACACAATCTAACTGTGACAAGAAGCAGGGCGGAGCCGAGAGCTGTGGGAGCTTTAAGGAGTGTTAATGCGACTGCAATTACTTTATCTCGTGTTATATTTACTATGTTATCTCATATTTCGCTCTTAATAGTCCATTTCACTCTTTAACCAGAAATATTGTTACAATCATGACCGAAAACATAAACATCATTCAGTCTTTGTCCCTCAGCTAAAATGAAATGATACTAAAACCGCCAGTAGATGGTGGCAAATCATTGTCTTAATGAGTTAGTCATTGAATCATCCAGTCAAACGATTCATTCAAAATGGCTGATTCAGGGACAAAGATGAAGTGAGTCGTCGAGTCATTCATTAGAAGGATTTGTTAAAAAACGTGGATTCATTCAGCAACGAAACTGAAACTGTGTTGCTCGGAGACAGGAAATTGCTATTTTCGTTGGCAAATTAAAGGAAAAATATTGTGTCTAAAATGTAAGTCACCTAATAGCCTACTAAATGGTTAGTTCACCCAAAAATGAAAATTCTATCATTAATTACTCACCCTCATGTCGTTCTACACCCGTAAGACCTTCGTTTATCTTCAGAACACAAATTAAGATATTTTTGATGAAATCCGATGGCTCAGTGAGGCCTCTATTGCCGGCAATGTCAACGGTACTCATATATTCGTGAAAACAGCACTTTTGCTCATGTGATATTGCTTCTAAATATTAAAAACAAGAACTTACAAGGAGACTTTTTTTGCACCATATCTTTTTGTAAGCATTTTTATTCATTTTGCCCCAAGCCCTTGTTAATTTCTGACCCTGGTATGTGTGCACTGCGCGGGAGGTGGGGCTCTTTTTGAGCGCAAGTGAAGTGGGTGAAACATAGCAAAGGCCGCTACTAGCTACTATATTTGTCTAGAAAAATGTTTTCCATTTATAAAGTTTTTTTTAATTAAAAAAAAAATTACATGCAGTGTGTATTTTTTTGTGGCACTAGTAGCACCAAATTACAATATGTTTGTTTGAGCAGCCTAACTTTGGCTTATAAGACCAATCATACACTACTGTTCGGAAGTTTCAAAAGGGTCATGATTCACAACATACACGTTTCAACATTAGAAGGAAAACAGTAAATAAAAGCACCAATAGTAATTTACTTCCACCATGATTCTTTAATTCTGAAAATCCCTGCTGGGAAATTCTGAAATTTCCTGCTGGTAATTACAACATTGCGGCGACACTCGTGTGCGCTGATCTCTTAAAGACGATCATTCTGACATGACTTGAAGGCTGCGTCTCTCCCTCTCTCTCCAGATATATCCCCGTTTTCTTCCACTGCTGCTTGTGTGTGCCGCTCACCTGCTGAGCGTGAGATTGCTCTCAGGCTTTGACTAATTGCTTTTCTTCAGCGAGAGCGTGAGAGGAAACCATTCGCCTTTGTGAATTTGCTGAAGCTCTGAACGTGTCGGATCTGGGGCTGTTTCTGGCACCTCTGTCCCAGACTTCCTCTGTCCTGGCGCAGATTGATGTCTGGAGTCGTGCAGTGTACATAAGCTCAATTCTCTCCTATCTCGTCTTTCCTTCCTCATCCTCTTTTCCCATCTTCTTCTGTCCTCCTCACTCAGTCCAGGACAACAAGTGCCCTGTCTTTGGACTTCAGAGGTCCTGTCAGGTTGGAGTTTCACTTCAGCACTCCATTGGGAATAAAACTAAATCTGGATGCGCAGGGATCTTCAGATAATGAGTTGACACGCAGCCCACCGTAAGCAGGTGATCCTCACATTTCTCATGCTTTTGAGTTTGCTCTCCGTTGTGTGCTTTTTGTCTTTGTTTTGTTTTCTTCCTCCGTCTGCCACACAAGTCTTGGCACTGCAAGGTGAATCTCCCAGCGTCTCTCACACAGGCAGAATGCCAATTAGATGTGCCGAGTCATTGGCAGACCGTCGAGGAATCTGCGCCTACAGAAAGAGCTGGGATGCCCATAAATTATAAGGTTCTGCACATCCCTTACTTGTTGATCATTGCATATCTTGGTTAATGTAATGGTGCTTTAAGATAATTATAAGGGTGTAGTACTTAAAGTTTCATTTAAAACATTTTACCATGATGAGTTGGGGAAACCACATAACAACTGTTGCATACTAAGCAATTAATACACATATAAAAAATATAAATATTGTTAAATGATCATATTTTATGTACTTTAATTTATATTTATAAAACGGTAAGTTCCTGTCCTTGATTCTAATTGGTCAATAGCTGTGTTTTATTCACGATAAAACACGGCTATGATCGCTTCACCCACCGGTTCTGTGTATCACTACACAACACCCTTAGCAACCACTCTTAGCAGCGTAAACTGTTTGTTCTCAGTTGATATTGTTCATTGAAGCTTACTCTATTATGTAGAAGAGTGTTGTGAGAAAGAGATCGATTGAACGAGTTTATTACCTCCATTCAGATTTAGCATTTTCCTTCAGGTCAGTCCTATGTTCATAATAAAAAAATCAGTTTAACCCTTAAATGCATACCTCGGGTCTTTAGTGACCCGTCTTTAGTCATTCACTACCCTCCTCCTTGTTCATTTTTTAAAGTTAGACATCAACCTTCTGGGTATTCCTCAATCAATTCATTATAAAGAATATAACAAGAAAAAAATCATAAAATTATAAAAGAATGCCTATTTTTGTATTCATTTTTTGTAAAAATTGTAGAGGGTCGCAAACGACCCGAGGTGTGTATGAGTGTACGTATATTTTTTCTGCACAACAATAATTGAATCTTAGATGACGGAATAAGTGCAATTCACCTTTATTCCACAAGGTGGCAATGTCTGATACACAATGCTGAAGTGACGACTCATTCAGACAGAACACGAAATTCTAAGAAAAACATGAAATTTTACTACAGAGCAAGTACTGAACGCAATCAAATATGACTGTAACTGTTACAGGATGGATCTTGTGAAGCTGTTAGCGATCGAAATATTGATTTTGAAGATGTTGAAAATTATATAGTTCTGAGAATATGTTTGAGATCGCGAATGGGCTTATATTCGTGACCTCAAACATAAAACTAGCCTTTTATTTGCTGAATTTACTGGGAAATGAGCTCTGACGAGGACAGTGATGATGGCATAAAACATCTGCTCAAACTGAGCCGTTTCAAGCTCCAAAAGGTAACAAAATACGATTTATTTTATTCTTCTGTAATTGTTACTCTAATATCAGAGGAGTTTTATATTATCGCGACAGGTAGAGATCCTTCTGTGTTAGATATAGATCCGGGTCGATAAAGACCCGAATATGTAAGAATGATTGGCGAAACTGTCTTGCATTTAAGGGTTAAATGTCCGCTGCAATATCTTGTCCTTTTAACAGTTAAGGGGTTTTCCCGGGACTGACAGCACTAGTCAAAGCATTTGTCAGTTGCGTCTTGTTCCGTGTTCACAACAATTCAATTTTTTCAATGTAAAATTCTTCGCTACTGACTGAAACACTCATAAAGACAGTCTTTGCTGCCATCTAATGGTGTAATAATGTAACTTCTGTTGCTGTTCACGGTCAGGGACTATTTTTTCCAACGGAAGGAAAGCTTTTAGTCATTTTACTTTATGAAAGTTGCATTGATTTGTTGATTGTAGCTTTTAAAATCTTAGATCCATCGCTAAATTGAAACCATTTTTAATAGTCAAGGACTTGGAGACAGTAATCCATGCTTTTATATCTTCCAGGCTGGATTACTGTAACTCACTATATCTAGGTGTGGCTAAATCCTCTCTGTCCAGCCTGCAACTAGTACAAAACTTGTTTCTTACTGGAACCAGAAAGAGGGAACATATCTTGCCTGTCTTGGCTTCACTTCTTTGGCTGCCGGTTGAATACAGTGTGAAATTTAAAGTTTTATTATATGTGTATAAGGGGTTAAATGGCCAGGCTCCACAATACATTACTGATCTCCTCCTCCAATGTTCTAGACCCTTAAGGTCCACAAACAAGTTGATGCTGACTGTGCCACGGTCTCGTTTGAAGTTGAAAGATGATTGTGCCTTTTCGGTTGCCACTCCACGTCTGTGGAATGATTTGCCGGTTCACAAATCCTCACTGAAGACATATCTTTTTTCTCAGGCTTTTAAATCAATATAAATGTAATGTTGTGATTTAATGCGTTTTCTTGTTGGTCTATGTATTCTGTTGTACTGCAGTCTTTTTGTGTTGTTAGACTGTACAGTACTTTGGTCAACAGGAGCTGTTTTAAATGTGCATTAGAAATAAAATGCCTTGCCTTGCCTTGATACATATCTTTTGGCTTAAATATTTGTATTGTGTGGCAACCGTTTTATAAAAGCAATATGGTACTCGAGGCTAGTGCTGTATCATGAATAAGTCATGGCTGAAGGGGTTGCAGGCACTCTGCTTAGCATTGTGCCTAACAATGCCCTGCAGCCGTGACTTATTCATGATACATCACAGCCTCTCGTACCTTATTGCTTACATACACACACACACACACACACACACACACACCCACACACACACACATACAATTGCAAGAAAAATTAAGTGAACCACTTGCAGAATCTGTGAAAATGTCGATAATTTTAACAAAATAAGGGAGATAATACAAAATGCATGTTATTTTTTATTTAGTACTGTCCTGAGTAAGATACATATAATCCATAAGACAAAAAAATAGCTGAATTTATTAAAATAACCCCATTCATAAGTATGTGAACCATTGATTCTTAATACTGTGTTACCTGGATGATATATGACTGTTTTTGTGTTGTGTGATGGTTGTTCATGAGTCTCTTGTTTGTCCTGAGCAGTTAAACTGAGCTCTGTTCTTCAGAAAAAGTCTCCAGCTCCTGCAGATTCATCAGTTTTCCACCATCTTTTGCATATTTGAACCCTTTACAGCAGTGGCTGTATGATTTTGAGATTCATCTTTTCACATGGAGGATAATTGAGGGACTCAAACACAACTATTAAAAAAGGTTCAAACATTCACTGATGCTCCAGAAGGAAACAAGACGCGTTAAGAGCCGGGGGGTGAAAACATTTGGAATTCGAATATCAAGGTAAATTGTATTTAATTTGTCTTCTGGGAAACATGCAAGTATCTTCTGTTGCTTCTGAAGGGCAGTACTAAATGAAAAAAAGGATATTCAAGTGAAATAAGAAAAATTTTGACCTCTTCATTCTGTTCAAAAGTTTTCACCCCTCGGCTCTTAATGCATCGTGTTTCCTTCTGGAGCTTCAGTGAATGTTTGAACCTTTTTAATAGTTGTGTTTGAGTCCTTCAGTTGTCTTCCATGTGAAAAGATGGATCTCAAAATCATTCAGTCACTGCTGGAAAGGGTTCAAATATGCAAAAGATGGTGGAAAACTGATGAATCTGCAGGAGCTGGAGAATTTTTCTGAAGAACAGAGTTCAGTTTAACTGCTCAGAACAAACAAGAGACTCATGAACAACCATCACACAACAAAAAAACAGTCGTGGATCATCAGGTAACCACACACAGTATTGAGAATCAAAGGTTCACATACTTTTGAACTGGGTCATTTTAATAAATTCAGCTATTTAAAAATAACATGCATTTTGTATTATCTCCCTTATTTTGTTAAAATTATTCACATTTTCACAGATTCTGCAAGTGGTTCACATACCTTTTCTTGCAATTATATATATATATATATATATATATATATATATATATATATATATATATATATATATATATAGCAGGAAACATGGTATTTTAAGTGGCGCTGGAGACTAAAGGGTTTCTGACGGTTTCACAACTAATTCTTCACCTTAATTCTCTAAATATGATAAAAACATTAATATATGACTAAGTTGAAAAGATATTGCTGAACAGCAGTGTCTAATTGAACATATCACTATGAAAGTGATGTAAAATGTTTAATTTACATAAACCATCTGAACAAACCAATACACTTCAAAATGAATCAGACTTTCCAGTGCTAAATATGACAGTTTTTAAAGAGTGTGTTTGATGATTGCCTCAGCTCGCTCAACTGTGAACCCCAAAGTGTGTCATCAGTGTCTCATTTATGGTTTATGGTAAAATAACACTAAATTTATTTAGCTTCTCCCCAACAATAACACTGTTCAAATCAAATTACTTAAAAATCTGCAGATTTTTCCCTAAAAACAAGCACAGAAATTATGAAAAGAAATGATGCTGCTTTGGCAGAGCGCTGTGACTCATTCTTGTCTCTTTGTTTCAGGAGACACATGCTGCATTTTCATCTGATTGGCGACTAGACATTACTGGATCCTGAACGAGGCATTTAAAATGTTCACGAGTAAAGCAGATCCTCCATAATTATGCTGATTTCTAAGATGCCTCATTCTGGCCAAACTCTAAGAGAGATGGCAAACACTTACATGGATGGAAATATCCATCCAAGCAGGAGAAATGTCTAATAAACAAAAGTCAAAATATGAATAATGATCCCCTCACAGTCCAGAGAAGAGCTTTGGAATAAAGATGCCACTGGACAGGTAACAGTAATCGCATTCATACAGCTTGCATTGGTGTGTTTTTTGCAAATGCAGCACTTTGAACAGGTAATTACAGAGTAAGCAGAGGAGATGAGTTGACAACTGTGAGTTTCCACTCGCGAGGTGGATTTGTTTATATTTCCAAGAAGAGGGATTTGAGGTGCACACATAAGCACATTCACTCGCTGACCTAGAAAACTCTCTCTAATGATGCCAAAGGCAATATGATTTAAACAAACAGTTCAAACAGCCGAATCAACAGCAGAGGACTTTTGCTCTCAGCCTGAAACCTGAAACCTGCAGGAATTTCCATACTTGGCTAGGATGGTTTTATGCTGGTCTTGCTGGCAAACAATAGTATATACAAGATTTTCTTAATATCTCTCTTTGTATGTACATTACTGTTAAAAAAATTGGGTTAAAATGATTTTGTAATACCTCTGCTCACCAGGGCTGCATTTATTTGATCAAAAATACCAACACAAACAGTAAAAATACCGTTAACAACAGTATTATGGTGAAATATAGAAATGTATAATGCCCCTTTTACGAGATGTAATCTAAGTCTCTGGTGTCCCCAGAATGTGTCTGTGAAGTTTCAGCTCAAAATACCCCACAGATCATTTATTATAGCTTGTCAAATTTGCCCCTATTTGGATGTGAGCAAAAACACGCAGTTTTTGTGTGTGTCCCTTTAAATGCAAATGAGCTGCTGCTCCAGAAGAGGGCGGAGCTTTAACAGCTCACACTTCAGTTGCTCAACAACAACAAAGCTGGAGAATCTCACGCAGACAAAATGAGTCAGACACTGATGGAGAGACTCAGGAAGAAGTTACAACTTTTAGAATGAAACTGGATGTTTCTGCATGGTTAGTGGATAAATTTATGTAGTTGCTGTGGAGTTGATTCAACTCATCGACTAGCATGTGCCGACATGTTAATCTTTTGTGCAAATCCAGTGTTGAATTGATCCTTGTTTGTGAAGTAGTCCGGCGTAAAATGACGGCAACACTTGTCTACAACAACTCTTCCTCTTCTCTAAAGCAGCCCAACATGCCTCACCCCCTTTGTTGCGGGTTCTCGGGGGCGGGGTTTATGTAAATTTTAGGGTTTGTGATGTCACTAACCCAGGAAGAAGCTCATTATAGTTCCTACTGTAAAAGAAAATATCTCCCTTTGCATTGAACTTTAAGCGTCGTAACTTTGCAGATGTTGTTTATGCTCAGACAGCAACATTACACACTTAACAAATGTTAAAAAAGGGAAATAATAATCAACCACCCCTTAAAATAACCATTTTGTTTAATAATATATTAGAATACATTTTTTAATATAATTTAAAATGTAATGTAATTTATTCTAAATCATTCTAATTTGCTGATTTGCTGTTTAAGAAACATTTCTGATTATTATCACTATCATTGTTGAAGACAGTTGTGCTGCTTCATATTTTTGTTTGAACCGTGATACGCTTTCTCTGGATTCTTTGATGAAAAGAACAGAGTTTATATGAAATAGAAATCTTTTATAACATTATAAATGTCTTTACAGTCATTTTTGTTCAGTTTAATGCATCTTTTTTTATTCACTGACCCCAAACTTTAGAACAGTAATGTACAGTTTATCTTTATATTGAATTTTATTAAGTTATTGCAAGATATATATCCCAGATTATACAATAAATTAAAAAGAACTATTGCAATTAATTTTTTGTCACAACCTTCTTTGAAACTAAAACTTTTGCCAGATATTGCCACTTAATACTACTACTACTATACTAATAATATTAACAGCATTTATATAATTTATATTTATTTAGCAGATTCTTTTGCTTTAGTGACTTCAGTGAAAATTGACGTAAGGAAAAATACAAGCAATTGTGAAGTTGTTTAAAAAGGTTATGTGAACTTCTTTGAAAAACATTTTTCTTTTTGTCTTTGTCACTTTTTTGAATAAGAAAAAAAAAAAAACCCTACATATTCTTTTAGTTTTCACTGTTTTGTTGAATAATGAAAAGTTACACTCTTCAGTGGGGAAAAAAACTGAATGATTTATTTTTTGTCAGTAGATGTTTTGCCCATAACTCATGTTCGTCGTTGTCGTTGTTGTTGTTCCTAAAAGCATGAAATTGACTTTTTATATATTTATATATATATTTCTTTGTCTACTCTATTTGATGTCTCAGTTCAGGATAGTCACTAGTGAAAGGTTTTGGGATGGTGCGTTCTTGTGGTGCCAGAAGCCAATCAGCATTGTCATGATGTCATTTTACCCTAGAGTCTTTAGTCATTTATGGCTCAAAAAAACATGAGCAGAACTGATGCTCATTTACCTCAGCAGAGGAAGATGTCATAGCTGGGAATGGCGTCACAGTTGACCGTGCTCCAGTACACATGGTCAGACAGAGGCATCCAGGCAAACCTTTGTTGTGCTTGACTTTCAGAATACAAATACATAAAAAAGCTATATTTTGCACATAAAATGTTGAGGTATCATGTCCACAAATAGTGCTGTGTGCACCACTGTGTGCTAATATACAAAATATTGTTTCCGAGTTTCCCAGTCGCAACTCCGACTTGAGGAGGCATTCCAGGTAAAAGTTCCCACTAGGAACTAGGACTTTCCCAGATAGTGTCATGCAGGTCACGTTCTTCCGGAGAGTCATGTACCAGCTAAACAGCTGCCATTGAGTTGAACGGAAATGCGAACGGATGGATTTCTCCAGGCGTGTTATACTTTAGTGCTAATAAATCTGGATGATTGAAACTGATCAGATTCGCTCAGAGTCCCGCAAGCAGCGGCTCATACACTTTACCCTCGTTAACAGCCTGTTGAAGCAATAGGCCACCGGTCTACCTGTGAAGTGTTTTGATAGAGTCACGTCATGCAGAAGAAGCGTTTCCATCGCGGAATACAAATGCGCCGAGAGTTCCCTTGATCCCTTTTTCACAGTCATTTATAAGTAAATGGGCCTTGTAGAAGAAAGTGAATATGAAAAGGAATTGCAAAAGATCCCCTCTGGGTCTCGCCCAAGTAATGTAATATCTATTCATGAAAGAGGATAAGCATCTGATAGGGGCAATCAAGAAGAGTCAGATTGGAGCCATGACTTTGCGGCAAGAATACACGATCCGATGCAATCTTCGGCTTCCCGTTCTGGTCGACGGCTTTCAGAATAGAAATGAGTGATGCATGTGCTGCTGTGTGTCTTTATCCAGAAGCTTTATGAGAAAGTCCAGCTATGGCAGTCATACAGAATGAGGTCATGCCGGTGCGTTCATTACTAATGCATTGCCCAAGGGGGCAGAGCGGCAAACCCTGTACATCTGCATATATTAACACGTGCTTTCCCTGATAAATATAGTGGAGGCCGTGTTGGCGTATCCAGCCCTGAATGAATCGGCTGTCTGGCCAGATTAGTTCGGTGCGCGTAACAATCTGTATGAGCTTAGCATGTGTGATTTGCACTCATGAATGCGGGTTATAAATACCTCTGTGTTGCTCTCCGTCCTCTTATCGGTACTTGTTAATCAGCCAGGACCTACTGAGGTCATTCTATTGAGTTGCGAACATAATGAGAACTTCATCATCGGCAGCGGAGTGCAGTTGGCTCAAGCGTGTCCTCGGGGAGGTGTGATATTTGTAATAATTATTTGTGTGTGTGTCGGTGTGCATATGCTGTGATGCGAGCCAAAGTTCTCGCTAATGCGGCGAATCCTTGGAAGTCCACCAGAGAATTGTTATTTGTTGCCGCAGAGTGATACCAGTGAAGGTGTTCTTCATTTGTTCAGAAGATGATTTGTCCTTATGTGCGTGTTCATTGTATGTTCTGTATTTCTGCTTAAGTTGGACTCTCTTTGCGGTTGGCTTTTCATCTACACTATTAAAAATAAAAGTTCTTTATTGGCATCTACAGTATGTTTCCATGGAATCTTTCTATTCTACAATAGTGGAAAAAGGTTCTTTAGATTCTTTTCAGAACCATTTTTAACTGAAATGTGTTGAACAGGACTGACATCATGTCCCATAACCAGAAGTTTCCAGCCACAATCAATTTGTTCAGGATAAACGCAACTCTTTTACTTGATGTGTCTTGTTTTGTCTGGCATTTTGGATGCATTCTGGGATTGCCTTATTCTTAAAGGATAGTGCCTTAGACTTTGTCCATATGAGATATCTATCTTAACCAGCTCACTAGGTTTTGAAACAGATCCACTGCCAGCTGTTTAGCATTATGGGTAAACGGGAGAACAATGATTTGTGAGATAATAAGTCACCAACCTGAAATGTACCATGTCCGGGACCTTTATTATGTAAAGAGCTCCAGGTATGAACATATTTCTTGTAGATGTTCAATTGAGCAGCATTAAGGAGGATAATTTGTCTTGCATTTCTCTTTTTCCTCTCCTCTCCCTCCAGCCCCTTTCTCACACACAGAAGTCATCCATATTGGAAAACCTTCACACCAGAGTCTCACTTGGGTAAGTCTCGGTCCTTATTCTGTTTTCCTGGTGTCTGTAAGAAGGATTAGGGTTATTCGTCATCCTCAGTTAGTTGATGATGCCATAGCTGGAAATTCATCTCGAGTCATGGACTGTACAGACATCTCTGACTTTACATTCAAAACCGCTTGTTACACTTCAAAGCCCGACAGATCTCATATTTCCATCAGTATCTTTGATGCAGAGTTTTTATATATTTTAATGCATTTCCCCCTCAGTTTTTCTTCAGTTTCTGAGGTCTATTAGACCTCTCCTGTCAATGATTAGTGTGAAATGCACTCGCTCTCATTAAAAATATCTTTCTGCAGTGTAATGCACCTTCTACTGATAGCATAGTTAGTCAGACAGTTTGTCACTGTTGCTTTGGTGATTCATCATTTACTTAACTTTATTGTTGAAAGCAAGAACCACAATTAAAGTGCCCCTTTTATGCTTATTCGGATATTACCTTTCATGTAGTGTGTAATATAGCTGTTTGTGAATGTAAAAGGCCTCAAGGATAAATAAAGTTATTGTCTTCTAAAAGAAAGAAATTCTGAACTGCCTGAAAGGAGTCATCAGTAATTCCAGTCTGCCCATGACTGTTTAAAAAACATAATAGGGGCACTTTAAAGGTTTTTTAGAACTTTTTTTAAAAGATGTAATATAAGTCTAAGGTGTCCCCTGAATGTGTCTGTGAAGTTTCAGCTCAAAATACCCCATAGATTTTTTTTTAATTCATTTTTTTAACTGCCTTTTTTTGGGGCATAATTAGAAATGAGCCGATTCAGGGTGTGTGGCCCTTTAAATCTGGTGCTCCACGCCCCAAGAGCTCACGCTTGCCTTAAACAACATAAAAAAAGTTCAAACAGCTAATATAACCCTCAAAATGGATCTTTACAAAGTAATCGTCATGCAGCATGTCTTATCGCATAAGTACAGTGTTTATTTGAATGTTTACATTTGGTTATGAATGAATTTGAGGCTGTGCTCCGTGGCTAACGGCTAATGCTACACTGTTGGAGAGATTTATAAAGAATGAAGTTGTGTTTATGAATTATACAGACTGCAAGTGTTTAAAAATGAAAATAGCGACGGCTCTCTTGTCTAGATGAATACAGTAAGAAACGATGGTAACTTTAACCACATTTAACAGTACATTAGCAACATGCTAACGAAACATTTAGAAAGACAATTTAGTCTGATGATTAAGCTCTGCACAGATCCAGACGTTCTGCCCTTGTCTAATGCCTTTCATAATGTTGGGAACATGAGCTGGCATATGCAAATATTGGTGGCGTACATACTAATGGTCTTGACTGTTACGTAACAGTCGGTGTTATGTTGAGATTCGCCTGTTCTTCAGAGGTATTTAAACAAATGAGATTTATATAAGAAGGAAGAAACAACGGTGTTTGAGACTCACTGTATGTCATTTCCATGTACTGAACTCTTGTTATTTAACTATGCCAAGATAAATTCAATTTTTGAATCTAGGGCACCTTTAAATGAATTGTTCACAGAAATTCACTATTTTATCATTTATTCACAACCATGTCTTTCCAAATCTGCATTATTATTTATTTCTGTGAAACACAAAAGGAGATTTTAGGCAAAATAACAGCTTCTCTTTTTCATAGAGGTAATTTTTACAGCATATTTCACTTTTTTTTCAACTTGATGCATCTCGATCACACATGTGACATGAAATAACGGCAAGAAAACATGTCTTTCTCGAGTTGTCCTTGCAGGTTGCATGTAATAACATATAGCACAATTGAAGTAGTCTGATTCACAAGCAAACGACTCTTATGAACAGATTCTTTGTAGTTAATCAAGAATATACAGTGCAATGTAGTCATGAACAAATAATACTTATGAACTAGTTCTTTTAATGAATCATACAGAAAGATTCAAAAACTCAAATATTACTGTCTGAATCAGTTTGAATCCTTTAACTTAATGAACTCACTGAATCTATCAGAGCGAGTTATTACAAAAGACAAGTCATTTCACTCTGTGGCCATCCTCTCAGGCATCCAAGTGCAGCTCCTATCTCTTTGAATGGGGAAACATCAAATTCTCCAAAGCTGTTCGCCAAGCTTTCGATTAAATTTCATATTTGAAATCACCAATGAAATGTAACAACAATAAATTTTGTTTCTAAACGCTCAAATCATGACAAAAAAAACGTCATTTTTCAGGCTGGATCAAGCTAATGCGCAGTCCTAAGTGTTCATCTCAATAGTGACGCGATGACTTTACAAATCTGCGATTGGCTCTTATTTTGAAGGCGGGACTTATTCCACCATTTTGTGCATTGCACTTTCTCCCATTCATAATAATACAAGTACACCATCTTTCAATATAAAGTCTTTGTTATGACTTCCAGTGCTGGAATATCCACTTTCCTTGTATGGAAAACAGAATGTATCTTTGTGTATCTTGGAAGAAAATAGCGCACTATAAGTTTAAAGGTTTGGGGTTGGTTATATTGTTTTATGTTTTTGAAAGAAGTCTCTTTTGCTTCCTAAGGCTGCATTTATTTCATCAAAAATACAGTAAAAACTGTAATATTGTGAAATATTGTTACAATTAATAAGTGTTTCCTATTTGAATATATTTTAATATGTAATTTATTCTTGTGATCAAAGCTGAATTTTCAGCATCATTACTCCAGTCTTCAGTGTCACATGATCCTTCAGAAATCATTCTAATATGATGATTTGATGCTCAAGAAACATTTATGATTATTATCAATGTTGAAGACGATTAAACTGCTTGAAACAACATAAATAATGACAACATTGCAATGTTTAGATGATGAACTATTCCTTGAATCAGAACAGGAGGGGGAAAAAAAAAACTCTTTTAGGCCTCAGTTTATGTCCCTGACCATCCATTATGCGCCCGCTCCATAAACACACACACACACACACACAACACAGAAATGTAATTTGCTGCAAATATGTGTGATTATGAGCTAAGCAAATAAGAGATTTTTTTTTTTTTTTTTTGCTAGGAATCCATCAAGATATTTGATTAGCGTCTTAGATTAGTGTCTCTACTGGAATCACCTCTCGTCCATCTTTGGCTCCTTTAAATGAGCCTGCATGCAATCAAACGATAGGTCAGTATTATGGTCATCGCCACGCACCATTTGCAAGCATCATCCAATTACATCCGCAGAGTTTCACATCAGCGTTTACAAGTGAAGGCGAACTCTCCTTCCCCTCCGATCGCTGCCTGTGAAAGTCGGAATGGCATCTCACTGATTGAATAAAAGCAGCAGGGGCACTTTAATTACCCAGATTCATAGAAGCCTTCACAGAGATGGAGCTCTGTTTATACACCTCGAGCTGCAGTAATTACATTGGTTGCTGAGGTGTTTTGGTGCCTTTCAGCCTTTCTCTGGAAGTACAGAGATTGACAGAGTGAGGTGACATACTAGTAATAAAGGCTCTGTGAGCTACCAATGATTTAGGTGCTGGTGAGGTCATAAGTTAACTGAGACAAATAACACTGTGTGCTTTTAGGATTAGTTTATGTGGTTTAGGGGTGGGTGGTACAACCAAAATGATACATCATGATATGGGTAATTGTTTCTATTAAATAATGTTTATATGTTTAATAAAATGTTAATGCCTGCACTACTGTAGATTTATTTGATCAAAAAATATAGTAAAAAAAACATAAAATTGTGAAATATTTTTATAATTTAAAAGAACTGTTTTCTATGTGAATATATTATAAATTGCATTTTAAAAAGCTGGATTTTCAGCATCATTACTCCAGTCTTCAATGTCACATGATCCTTCAGAAATCATTCTAATGTGCTGATTTGATGCTCAAGAAACATTTATTATTATTATCAGTGTTGAAAACAGTTGTGCTGCTTTGACTTTCAGGATTATTTGATGAATAGAAAGTTCAAAGAACTGCATTTATTTGAAATAGAAATCTTTTGTAACATTATTAATGTCTTTACTGTCACTTATGATACATTTAATGTATCCTTGCTGAATAAAATTATTTTCTTAAAAAAAATATTTGAAATACTGTCGAAATAAATTCATTTATTAAATAACTTTATATATTAAATGCAGTAATGCCTATTTTTCAATTAATACAATGAATGCCATACTTTTACAAATTAAAGATACTTCATCTTATTTGATTTTGTCTTTTTATTTAGAACATGATGGACACAAACCAAGATTATTAAACATGCCTCTAATATTTCTCTAATATTCTAAAATTTATTGATGCCTGTTTCTGCTTTGGGAGTACAAAAGTGATTTGTCAATGTTTTTCACAATTAATCATGTAATTATATCTTTATATTTCACAATGTGAATTTATCCCACGCATTTGACTTTTAATTTATAAAGTTACTAATTATAAAGTTATTCATTATATTATATTTTAAGTGTTCAATGCAATTGTAATTACTAGTCATAAGTCGAATGAGACTTTCCTTGCTGGTTTATTATTGTGTTTTTGTATTTCAGATGAATTCACATCCGGTCATTGATTTCATCAAGATGCCTCTTCCTTATTAAATAGGCTGTTCTTGACCAAAATAAGCAATGAACTCGACCAGATTTGATGCTAACAGTCAAAAGTGTTTCTGCATGAGACTGCTGACCCCCTGATTGTGGCTTTGTGGTCTCAAATGTCCAGTTTCTACAGCTCTCATTCTAGGTATTTCATGATAGAGATCTTCATCTGACACCAGAGCATGTGATCCCCACCTAAATTATTGTTGGGGCTTTCTGACTCATTTTCTCATTTTCTAGGCAGCCAGAGATTGAACTCAAACTCAAGCCTCCTCAAAAATCAACCTTGAATCAAGTGTGTTCAACCAGCCATCAGATGAGTGCCATTTTCAGCATTTCAGACCTCATCATAAAGACTCCTGCTACAAATGGATGAAATTGAGCAGCCATCATCATCACTACATGTAAGTGAAATGAACTACAGTAGCATCCAGATGAGACGAGAGTGTCGCAGTCTGTTCTACTGCAGCAGGAGCTGATTAACTGCATTCATATTCACAAACTTCAGTTCTGCGGTAAACTCCTAAACCTCCAAAAATCTGATTCCCCACAAGGGGGCTTCAGTGTTAGTAGACTTTGATCCGACTCTGATCTGATTTTCCCTGTCACCTGCCCTCAGAGCATCAGTCACAGCACTATTCTCGATTATGGGACAATTCCTGCTAGGGGGTCTTATTTGGGGGATGCAGATTGAAAGCAGTAAATCAGGTATGACATAGAAAATACAAGTTACTTTAAAACCACTTCTCCTTACCTCTATTTGTAGTCATTACTTATATATGAAACCACATTTTTTTTTTACATTTTTGTTTTGCAGGGTAGTTCACTCAAAAATAAAAATTATCTCATGATTTACTCACCCTCAAGTCATCCAAGGTGTATGTGACTATCTTCTTCCAGATGAACACAATCTGATATATCCTGACTCTTCCAAACTTTATAATGGTGGTGAATGGGAGGCCACATTCGAATTCCAATACGGTTCCAGGAGGTTAATAAAGACCTTCTGAAGTAAAGCAATGGGTTTTTGTAAGAAAAATGTACATATTTATAACTAAAACAACTAGCTTCAAGCAGACAGCCGTACACATCGATTTGAAGCAGAAGAGTGAACTCTGACCCGACACATAACATAATGATGAACGCGGAGGCGCAGAGGACAGAGCAAAACAAAACACCGGTCATGAATTAGAAGTCTTAAACGAGAATTTTTAAAGAGAAATGTCAGAGGATTTCAGTATAAGAGAAGAGGAGCAATTTTTTTTTTTTGCACAGCCATATTTGTTTGAACCGTGAGAGGCGTCTAAGCTTACGATACTCCTACATCCTGCGTCATACATCACGTCAGGGGTCACTCTTGTGCCGGCAGTCGACTTGTACAGTATGCGTACGGTCATTCACTGGAAGCTATAGTTATTTTAATTTATAGAGTTTTAAATATGGATATATATACAAAAACCCATTGCTTTGCTTCAGAAGGCCTTTATTAACCCCCTGGACTGCACTTCTTTTGGCTTCAAAATCAGGCCCCCCATTCACTGCCATTATAAAACTTGGAAGAGCCAGAATATTTGTGTTTGATTGAAAGAAGAAGGTCATATACACCTAGGATGGCTGGAGGGTTTGCAAATCATGGGATAATTTTCATTTTTGGATGAACTATCCCTTTAAGAAATAGATGAGATGCAGGTTGCATGTCACATTGAATTAAAATAGCAAATAAATTCAATGCATCTACACCACCAATGTATTTCTATTATGTATTTCTGTTCTATTATAAATAGAATTCTATTATTCATGCTTTGCATTTGTAAGAAATACCTTAAATGTATTAAGAAGTAGTTGAGAAAAAGCAGTCAGGTTTCCAGCATACTTGTGAAGTCCTTCAATTCTGTTTAAAAAGCTGATTCACTTGATTATTACGGTATAATAAACTATTATAATAAATATAATAGTAAAGAATTAGTAGTTGTGCCCAAGCCTTTTCATGGTGCTGTGAATCATACACAGCACTTCCAGCATTCACCCTCAGTTCATGGGTGATACATTCAGGCTTTTCTTTCAAACATTTCTGGATAATGGTTTCAGCAGCGTACTGTAAGTATCTCTTTCACTGTAAATTATGAATCTGACCCTTTAAATAGATTACATTTATTATTGTAATCATTAATACATTCATTTGTGTGTGCTCTGAGCAGGCAGTCAAATGAAACATGGCAATACTGAATATTTAATCTTTTAACACATTTCTATTGCGGCGAAGGGCTGCCTTTGGGGGGTCATCCGCAGACAATGAGCATGTCAGATCGCCCTCCTCATCCCGAAACACTCATTTACACAGTCAATATTCAGCAGGTGGGGAATATTAGCATGCCACATGTTGCTAAGTAACAGGCAGAAAGGATTTCCTGTTTGCTACAGCTGCTCTCTCAAGTAATACACTGTCAGTACGTCACAAGAGCAATCCGACTCAAAAGTCGGAGAGCACATTGAAAATCTGGGATTGATTTATTTATTTATGGAAAAAGCTTTAGGATTTTGAAAAATAAAAAATCCATGTAGTTAAATGTATAAGCAGTATATGCACATTTATAATGCTGATAATGTTTACTCCTTTGCACAAACACTGGCAGATATTTTTACCATGCTTTCCTTGAGAACTGAACTTATGATCCTGCTGCTGCTTTTGCTCGAGCCACCAGAATTATGTTATAAAAAATAGATGCGTTTTTAGCATTGGTATCAAATTTGTGGGCCAAAAATCACTGTTGTGCTGCATTTACTCCTATTATAAGGTATGTACTTTATGAATAAAGTATGGATAAATGAATGACTGAATGAATGTACAAAATCTGCAGTCTCATACAAAACATCACTAAAGTCTGAAGATGTACGTCATTGAGTCAGACATAAAAGTCCGTTGATATTGCAGCATTTGCCTTGGATTTTATACCAGATCTCACCGGGATCATAATATCATACAATGTGACCGCAAATGCTCATAAAGGACAGAAAGCATTGAGGACGTAACATCCTGCTGAGCTTTGTGAATTGTGTGCGCTGAGTTTTATCTGGTGGGACTGGACAGCTAACAAGCAATTAAGGTAAACATATAATTTTACACCGATTTGCAATCAAAAGCTGTGCAATTACGAGACAGTTAAACCCCTTCAACCTGAAAACCCCCTAAACTGGAGTTTAAAGCGCAGTCTCGTGCGGCGGGAACACCTGATTAAAGACTGAGTTCAGAAAGCTGTGGAAAAAGGTTCTCTTGTCTCCACCATAGCAATTTTCTCATAATTAACATTTTAGCAAGGTCATTGCCTCCGTGCGCCACTTGATTTAACAGCACTTGTGTTTTCAAAGTCTTTTAAAAGAGAGGTGAAACACTTCCCATGTCTTTTGTTGTTGAAGTCAAAGGTTGTGCGTCCAATCAAATAGGCTATACTTTATTTTGGTAGAAACAGTTGGATTGGATGATGCTAATATGGATATTACTTCATCTTCAAAAACCATCTAATTTTCAAAATCTTAGGTTGACAATGATTAAAGAAGTCCTTGATTATGATTTTACTTTTTTAACTTTATTTAGTGTGTAATGTATCTGTTTGAGCATAAACAACATCTGCAAAGTTATGACCCTCAAAGTTCAATGCAAATCTATAAATTTACTTTTATAGAAATCGCTTTTTAAGGACTAAAACAAACGGCTGGTAGGGACTACAAGATTTTTCGCGGGTTAGTGACATCACTAACCCTAAAATTTACATAAATCCCGCCCCCGAGAACATGCAACAAAGGGGGCGAGGCCATGTTGGGCTGTTTTAGAGAAGAGGAAGAGTTGTTGTAGTAGAGTGTTGTTACCATGCCATAATTTTACGCTGGACTGCTTCACAATTCAACTCTGGATTTGCACAAAAGATCAACATGACGGCACATGCTAGTCGATGAGTTGAATCAACTCCACAGCAACTACATAAATTTATCCACTAACCATGCAGAGTCGTCCAGATTGTAACTTCTTCCTGAGTCTCATCATTAGTGTCGACTCCGGTTTGAACAATGTAAGACTGAACACCGTTACTGACAATCATCTTGGCTGCGTGAGATTCTCCAGCTTTGTTGTTGTTGAGCAACCGAAGCGTGAGCTGTTAAAGCTCCGCCCTCTTCTGGAGAAGCAGCTCATTTGCATTTAAAGGGACACCCAGGTGAAAAAAGTAAATTTCTATAATGCACTTAAAGTGCTCTATTTTTGTACTTAATATACTAAAAATTCTTCTTTAGTACTTCTTAAGATAATCTAATGTACTCAACTGTGCTATTTTAAGACAAAATGTGCTAAAATGTGCATGTGATAGTAAATGTTTAGTATACTATCTCTGTATTTAAAAAAATTATAAGTTACCACTTGTAGTACACTAAAGTGTACTATAAGTGGTAACTACATACATTTTTAAATACAGAGATAGTGGGGTATTTTTAGCTGAACCTTCACAGACACATTCTGAGGACACCAGAGACTAAACAAAGTGTTGTAAATACTATAATACATACAGTATACAACAATTTACTATAGTGTGGTTCAAAAACACTATAGTATTTACTATGAATTACTATATAGTACTATAGTAATTTTTTCATGTAGGATCAATTTATTTATCATATAAAATACTTTTAAATAATATATATATATATATATAGCTTTAAATACCAGTATGTAGGCTACATCAAGGACGTTATGTCACATGAATTAGTCTCCAATGTGAAGTGCCTGATGTACAATTCACGATAAACTTATTCGCGATCCAGACAGGTCGCTGATTTGAGACGCACCCATTATATGTCTGCCCTCTAAGCAATAGGCTTTTTTACTTCTGATATGCAATAAAGTCCTTCAAATTCGGTCAGTTTTATCATGAAATTCAAGCAAATGTCGTTTTGGCGCTCTTTATATCACGTGACAGACCGTTGTAGCGCCTAAGTTCAATCGAAGCGGCAGCGCGCAGCTCACGTGAACTGATCATCTCTTCATTTGATCATAATTCTGGCATTAGAGCACGAGATAAACATGGATGAACATCGGAAGGTAAGCTATGCTTAAAAATATACTGTATGACCTACCGAAATGATTCATGTATCGTGTAATAGCTCAATGGGTGCTCAAAAGAAAACAGCAATAAAAACAATGTCACTTAACGTTACATATTTACCTCAGGAAAGCCATTCACTGATAATAGCTTGATAGCTAGAAAAAATGAACTCAAGAGAGGATCATTTTGCTAAATACATGCACTGCATTACATATTCATTATATTCTTTACTTAACCCGTTAGTGATGTCTTACTTAATAGGCCTATGTTTGAATAAATCTGTAATGAAAACACGTTTTTAAAGGGTTAGTTCACCCAAAAATGAAAATAATGTCATTTATTACTCACCCTAAGACCAAATGAGTAATAAATGACAACCCTTCAAGAAAGCCACTGTTTAAAAGTTTATATTTCAACAACGAATTGGAGTAGAAACATAATTACATCATTAAGATGTTGATATAAAAATGCCTTGTGTACAATTTAAACAACTTTGTGTTGATTAGTATATCTTAAAAAAAGTAATTGAATTTGTACTGAATTTTAGAGAATATTAACTTTTAATATTATAGTAGTCTATGGCTACCAACTGACAGGGTTAGTTAAGAGATTGTTTTCCTTAAGAAAAACTGACATGTACTATATACCGCTTGTAAATCATAATCAAATCGATTGATGAAATCTGTGTCAATACCCAGCCCTAGTGTTGGGTCACTACTTGATGTCCAAAGTAAAATTTGGGTCCTGAAGCAAAACTAGTGGAGATCTGATGACTCAATTGACTCAATTCCACCATGATCTGTAAAATTTTCTGCTTTATCCATCTAATGTTTCCCTTAGGGCTCGTCTTCATTAGTGGCTGTTTTCATGTGTGCTAACAAGCTCATCCGTTTCATTTCCAAGTCTGAATAGATGCAGTCCAGTAACACACAACCATCCCAGAGGTCTTGGCAAAGGACTTTTCACTTACTGCCAACTTTTTAATGAGATGACCACTAAATATTTTCTCCATACAGGTCTGTTTTGTTTCTTAGAACTTGATTTGGAACAGTGGATGTCACACTTTTTACCACATAGTCACTACAAAATAACATCTAATTTTGTCAGCATTGACATGTGCATAATATTACTGATGATCCAAATGATGTAACTGGCACTGGGAACCTCATCAGTTTTCCTCATTAGGCCTGAGTTCCAGTTTAAATTAACACTCTTGAGCTAATCGTCAAACAGGTGCTGCGTGGAGGCCAGATGCAAATAATGTCACTTTTACTGAAACAATGACGAAATTACCATGATGAATAGGCCTCGCTTAAAGCACATGGGTTTCCCATAGTAACCCGTGCTTTCTCCTTAATGACATGACACATTACTCAAATTGATCCGTTTCGAGGTTTGTGGAGTCTCATTGTCGTAAACTAATTACAGAACGTGCTCATCTGCTATGCTAATGGCTCGACGTATTCCAGTCACACTAAATAAACAGCACGGCGTAATTGCAGCACTGAGGATTGGCAGATGTGATTAATAATATTCAGAGTGCTGAATTCTTATGTTAATTGAAGATCACGTTCTGTATCTGTTTCGCAGGTGCGAAAGTAATGATGGAGTCGCTTACGAGTGGCAAAGCGGCATAAAGAACAGAAATTCATACGGTTGCTTTTAAATAAAGTTTCGCAGTTGATATGCTTTAATTTTATTTTTATATACTATTTTTTTTTGTAGATATGCCTTTTTATCCCTTGTGCGGTCTTCGTTTGGGAAGTACACTCAGGGTCTTCGGGGTCTCCACAGACCCCAGGCAACAAAATGCAATTTTGTAACAAAATACTTGTTTTTTTAAAAAACATTTGATTTTACTCTGTTTATTAATGTTTTTACTCCATGTTTGTACAGTTTTTGGAGGATTTATCATATTTTTTAAATTTATATAAATAAATTAAAAAATATTTTTTTAAAATAGGTTTTTATACAAAAACAGCTTTTTATGTAAAATTCACTTTATAAAAGACCCACATTTCTAAATTTCATTCATGGGGATAACATGGATAATTTGACATGGTTTAGTGTAAGATTTTTGCCCATCTTTTGGAAAATGCAGTTTTAAAAGTAAAAAAACTATCATTTTTACCAGTAGATGGCTGCAGAGCTCCACTATATGCTATGTGCTATTTGAATGACTGAAAGACATCTTTTCATAAGTTTTTTTCAGTTGGATTCATATCTAAATATTATGAAATCACAATTATAACAATAAAGGGTACTTTTTGTCAAAGTTTAGTATTTTTTGTAATGAAAAAAAATAGTTTTTCAATATTGTTACATTATGATGAGACTCCACTGTGAAAATGGACAAAATTCATCCTCAAAATCAACATTTTGGAAAAATTAATTTTTTTCAGTACAAAAAATGCTAAACTTTGACAAAAAGTATTTTTTATTGTTATAATTGTGATTTCATAACATTTAGATATGAATCCAACAAAAAAACTTATGAAAAGATGTCTTTCAGTCAGTCAGATAGCACATAGCAAATAGTGGAGCTCTGCAGCCGTCTACTGGTAAAAGTGATTTTTTTTACTTTTAAAACGGCATTTTCCAAAAGATGGGCAAAAATCTCACACTAAACCATGTCAAATTATCCATGTTATCCCCATGAATGAAAGTTAGAAATGTGGGTCTTTTATAAAGTGAATTTTACATAAAAAGCTGTTTTTATAAAAATATTAATTCATTTATTTATTTATATAAATTTAAAAGATACAAGAAATCCTCCAAAAACTGCACAAATATGAAGTAAAAACATTAATAAACAGAGTAAAATTACATTTCTTTTTTAAAAAGCAGTTATTTTATAACAAAATTACATTTTATTGCCTGGGGTCTGTGGAGACCCCGAAGACCCTGAGTGTGACCCTTTTCTTTACACTAACATAAAAACAAGATATCACTCCGATTTTTTTTTTCTTTGTAGATCTAGAAAGTGTTAACAACGGTACAAAGTTTCATGTCATTTGGACAAAGAGAATATTTTTTTTATTTGAGCAAACGTCGTTTGGGGTCTGTGCAGACCCCAAAGACCCTATAAGGGTTAAATATCTTAAATAGGTCTGGAACGATGCATGTCGATTACGATTATGTCAGTTGCGTAGATTTGCATGGAATGCGTGGATTTGAAACACTGTATATGTTCCCCAATGATGGCGGCTCCCGGGCATGCTGAACATCTGATCTAAATAGCCTGATCTAAAATGTGGAAAATTTTTAAACAGAGACCAAATAAAATGCAAAATAATCAGTAGATTAATCGAAAAAAATTTCGATAAATTAATCGTTAGTTCCAGCCCTAATCTTAAAGATGCCCTAGCTTTTTCACAAGATGTTATATAGGTCTAAGGTTTCCCCTGAATGTGTCTGTGAAGTTTCAGCTCAAAATACCCCATAGCTTTTTTTAATTCATTTTTTTAAATGCCTATTTTGGGGCATCATTAAATATGCGCCAATTCAGTGTGCTTCCCCTTTAAATGCTCACACTTCCCGCCCCTGGAGATCGCGCTTGCCTTAAACAGCATAAACAAAGTTCACACAGCTAATATAATCCTCAAATGGATCTTTACAAAGTGTTCGTCATGCAGCATACCCGATTATGTAAGTATGGTATTTATTTGGATGTTTAAATTTGATTCTGAATGAGTTTGAGGCTATGCTCCGTGACTAAAGCTAACATTACACACTGTTGGAGAGATTTATAAAGAATGAAGTTGTGTTTATGAATTATACAGACTGCAAGTGTTTAATAATGAAAATAGCGACGGCTCTTGTCTCCGTGAATACAGTAAGAAACGATGGTAACTTTAACCACATTTAACAGTCCATTAGCAACATGCTAATGAAACATTTAGAAAGACAATTTACAAATATCACTAAAAATATCATGATATCATGGATGATGTCAGTTATTATTGCCCCATCTGCCATTTTTCACTATCGTCCTTGCTTAATGATCCCGACTGTTGCGTCACAGTCGGTGTTATGTTGAGATTTCGAGGTTTTTTAAACAAATGAGATTTACATAAGAAGGAAACAATGGAGTTTGAGACTCACTGAATGTCATTTCCATGTACTGAACTCTTGTTATTTGACTATGACGAGGTAAATTCAATTTTCAATTCGATGGCACCTTTAAAGGCCCCATGGAACCATTTTAAGTCACTGTCAAAATTGACAATTCTTATTTTTTTTTAATGAAATATTGCAGTGTTTTTTATAAATTATTTATCGATACACATCATAATTCATGTGCCCTCGTAATCTTTCATTAAAATAACTTCCCCTCTTTATTGCAGTGTCTTCTCTTCTCTTCTCTTCTCTTCTCTTCTCTTCTCTTCTCTTCTCTTCTCTTCTCTTCTCTTCTCTTCTCTTCTCTTCTCTTCTCTTCTCTTCTCTGATGATGTGTTTACTGGTGTGAGGGGGGGGGGAACCTGTCACTCACATGAGATCCACCAATAGCAAACCACAACCATTCAATCCATTCCTGATGGACAAAAACTCAAAGACGTCAAATATCACAATATGGCAAGAAAAGATTATTGTAACTTCTGTTTCATGCTGACTTTAAAGGGTTAGTTCACCCAAAAATGAAATTATTTTGTTTTGTTTTTTTATGCACTAAAATTATTCTCGTTGCTTCTTAACATTAAGGTTGAACTACATTGACTATATTAACAGTGTTTTTACTACTTTTCTGGACATTGAATGTAAAAGCAACTGGTAATTTAGTTACTTTTAATGGAGAATAAAAAAACAAAAAAAACACCTCGGATTTCATTAAAATATCTTAATTTGTGTTCAGAAGATGAACATACTTCTTACAGGTGAGGAATGACATGAGGTGAGTAATTAATGACAGAATTTTCATTTTTGGGTGAACTAACCCTTTAATGTGTTGACATATTTCCTATTGAAACAGGAAGTTAAAGGGTTAGTTCACCCAAAAATGAAAATAATGTCATTAATTACTCACCCTCATGTCCTTCCACACCTGTAAGACCTTCATTCATCTTCAGAACACTAATTCTTTTTGATGAGGTCTGAGAGGCTTCTGTCCCTGCATAGAGATCAAATGCAACTACCACTCCAAGGTCCAGAAAGGTAGGAAAAACATCATTAAAGTACTCCATGTGACTCCAGTGGCTTAAACTCAATTTTTATGAAGTGATGCGAGTAATTTGTTTGTGCAAAACAAACAAACAAAAAATGAACATAATTTACCACTTTATTTACAAAATACTATTATTCAAGGCTTTCACGCAACAACGTCAGCTCTCGCGTAAACACAAAATGCATGAGTCGTGATGCTTTCGTGAACACTCACGCATGCATCATGACTTCAGACTTCATCAAAAATATCTTAATTTGTGTTCTGAAGATGAATAAAGGACTTACGGGTGTGGAGTGAAATGAGGGTGAGAAATTAATGACAGAATTTTCATTTTTGGGTGAACTAACCCTTTAAGAGCTTGACCGGTATTTAAATAGCCAGTAGTCTTTAATTTTGCCAATTAACTGATTCGCTGTTTGCTCATGCTGAAGTCAGAGGCAGGAGGTTTGGGGGGGGGGGTCATTTTAGAAAGCATTTAATTAGAGAACAATTTGCATATGCACATGCAGAATGTGTCATCAACATTTAAAAGAGAAACTACATTTTGCATGTTAAAAGATTAGTTCCCTTGCATGGCGGTGACCTCAAAACCATACAGACATGGAGTAAAAGCCACAAAACACCCATTTTAAGGTTTGTATATTGCTGTTCCAGTTACATGATCTCTAAACAAACTTGAGAAAACTGAATTTTGTCATGTGGTTGTGGAAAGCAAGGATGAATTATGGTCTTGTAAGGCCCCAGGGCATCAGCCAGCCTGATGCCATTTTTCTAAATATAAAATATTTTCCCCACATGTAAAGCCTGTAAGTCATACTGCTCAGACTAAGCAGTCATCCATTGAGAAAATGTATTATATTTAAATTTAATTTATTATTATATTTATTATAATAATTTTTATATTTTATTATATTATTAAAGAATTAGTCCGCTTTCAAATAAAATTTTCCTGATAATTTACTCACCCCCATGTCATCCAAGATGTTCATGTCTTTCTTTCTTCCGTCAAAATTAAGGTTTTTGATGAAAACATTCCAGGATTATTCTCCTAATAGTGGAGTTCAATGGCCTCCAGATGGCTGAAGTGACAGTGCAGCTCCAGACAGTGCAGCTTCAAAGAGCTTTAAACGATACAAACGAGGAATAAGGGTCTTATCTAGCGAAATGATCGGTCATTTTCGAAAAAAATACAACTGTGTATGCTTTATAAACACAAACACTAAGTGCCTCCACTTTCCATATTCTTCAAAAAGTTTAATTTTGACATTCAACCATCTGGAGAGACCATTGAAGTCCATTATAATGAGAATAATCCTGGAATGTTTTCATCAAAATCCTTCATTTCTTTTCGACTGAAGAAAGAAGGACATGAACATATTGGATGACATGAGGGTGAGTAAATTATCAGGAAATTTTAATTTGAAAATGGACTAAAACTTTAATATAATTTATTATATTTATGTTATATTTATATTTAAAATACAAATGCTTGTTTTTTATATAATTTAATTATTTATCATTTATTGAACTGAATTTAATTTAATAATTTAATTATGCAATGTTATTTATTATTTTTATTTTATTTATTATTATGTATATACTATAATTAATTGATATAATTTATTTTATATTTAATTGATTTAATTATTTAATTTCTTATATGATTGTACAGTGTATATTTTTTTATCTTCTATCTTTATTTCTATCTGTGTATTTATCTCAAATTTTAATTAATCAGTTTATTTTATGCTTGTAATTTTCCTAAAATAGGCTTTTAATGTCAATGAAATCCTTGTCTTCATCTATTTTATAATGTCAGCATGATTGTGTGTGTGTGTGTGTGTGTGTGTTATTTTTTGTCTTGGATATGTTTGCAGTGGCAGCAGGCCCATCTAAAGAAACCGTGTATAAAGCCACGTTAATGAATGTGCTGTTTCGCCCTGAAGGATGGAGTCAGTTATTGAATTTTTTTGTAAACAGGTGATAAGAATACAATCTTTTATGGTTGATTTCATAGATTTTTGTTAAGATTAGCAGAAGGATGGTGGCTGAAATCACCCAAGGGAGATCAGGTGTGAATCACTAGTTTACATGTCTCATGGCTCTAGAGTCTCTGTTGTTAAAAAAAATACACCTCGCATCCTGCCGAGAGAGTTTACTGATGTTGTCTTCGTCAGCGCGTAGCATTTGAGCTTGTAATGCCTACAAGGTTACCAAACGCTCCTACCTGGGACTTTCAGATCTCACATCTGTACTGCATGTTCCCAGCATGCCAACTACTGTTGAAGTGAGAAAAATCATTGCCAGGAACATAAAGTCCTGAAAGATTGAATAGGTGCTGTAACTATCTATCCTTGTGTGTGAATGTCTTCATGAAAAGTGCATACTTGAGTTTCACAAGTAAGTTAAGGACACATATGTAACATCTTTCCAGTTTGGTCAAGAAAGCCATTGGTGATCTTGGCAGTGGATGACTGGATGAAGTATGGTGCACACATACATAAACTGCACATAATATGTAAGATGCTTATTTTTTTTATTTTATTTTTTTTGTAAAATGTGCTTTTAATAGTCTGTGTTTAATAGTCAGCAAAAAAAAAAAAAAAAAAGCATCTTACATATGTGCAGTTTATGTATTTGGATGACCAAAATGATCAGTACAATTATACAACCAACACTAAATGTTTTTAGAAACGTTGTCTTTGTTCTTAGATCTTTGTATATGTTGTTTGGGTTTTATTTTATGCTTATTATGCACAACTTAATATCCTATGCTATTTCTAAAGTTTGTCTTTTGATTTATAATATGATGTTAAAAGGCAAATTATTAAATTGCATCTAAAAAGAATTGTCTATCAAAACGATCTCATCGTTTGGCAACAGAATTGCATTTATTTAAATTAATTATTTCTCGAAAGTTCTAAGAATCTTCAGTAGAATAGTTAATTGACCGAAATCTTTACATTCCTTACGATTCCCATCCATACAAAATGTAGCATGTTGATTTTGTAGCTCCAAAATCAATAACCTGAGCTGCTTGTGCTCCATTGAAAGTCCTGCAGGTGTGTTTGACAGGAATACCAAGCCTTAACGCTCCTGGTCAGTACTTTTGATGCATTTTTTATTGGCGTGTTTTGGCTTCATTTTTGACCTTGGATCACTGCGGATCATTTTCTGGTTTGTCAGAACATATACAACTCTTTTAGATTATAAACTCTGCCTGGTTTATGCTTTTTGAAACTTGGTTTTCATGAGTTTAATAAACTCTACACAGATCCTAATCCCAGAGGCTTTCACAGAGTGGTGAGATGGTGCTATACAGGAAGACGGTGGAGGCAGGAAGGGAAGGAGTGAAAGAGAAATCTCTCTTCAAGAATAGCTCCAGAGCGGAGTGGCTTTTCCTGCTATAGGAAATCTGGAACGGGAGGGTGAAAGCTTTGCTGAAGCATTTGCTGACAGAAATTCAACTGTAATGGGGAAAAAAAGCACGCTTCTCACAGCCATTACATGCCACTTTTCAGGAGGCTCAGCCAGACTTCCTGTTTCCTCCTGAGATACTTCCTGTGGATACCAACAAACCGCTCTACACATTTGAAGGAATTCCCACCTCTTTTTGGCCCTATGTTCTGTTTTTCTTTCACAAAAGATTGGATCTTTATCTCCATCTGCTTTCTTTCTCTCAAGCCCTCCACTTCCTCTTCCTAGACGTGCCCTGTATTAAGCATTCATCTTTCTTCTGTACTCTATGATTCTGTGTTTATGACTTGTCTCTTTTTTTCTCAGCATGCAAAGGGTCAAAGGGTCGGTGTCAGAGTTCATGGGAAGGAAGCTGAACCCGTCAGTGCAGGTGGCTGTGTTGGGCATTTAAAGGCACGACATCATGATCATGGATGCAAATTAAACATATTTTAAAATTAAGTTATTTTACTATTTTAATTACATATATAAAAATATTATATTAATATAATACATAAATAGTTACATTAATACTTTTAGACATTTATTCTTATATATATTTATTATTTTTTAATATATATAATTTTTTTTATAAATAATTTGTTTTCAACGCTTTCCCTAGCATTTTCTTTTTTAAAGTTGCCAGTCACCACCAGCATTTTTGTTTTATGAATATCCGAACATACAATATACCAAAAGTAAGAAGTCTGCTTTCTGTAGTCATCTGAAAGAAATAAAGTCAATCTGGTTAGTAATACGTGAAGCTGGTAATGCTGTTTGTGGAGTTTATTGTAGTTCTTGTGTTTCTCTTCAGTGATTCTGCTTGTTAACAGCAGGTGTTCATCACTAATGCTCCATCATAACTTAATTAATCACTTAAATATGTCATTAAATTTAACTCTGCTTCAGTGTTACTTCAACTATTTAGAGAAGGACCAAATGTACTCTGAGCACAGTTGATTTAACTTTTGCTGTGTTCTTTTTTTATCAACACTTGAATGTATGTTTCATTAAAAAAAGCAACATTTTGAACAAAAAGCTGAGAAAATAGTGTTTTTGTCAAACACTATGTCGGATTGCATTCAGAACAATGATTAGGCCTAAAACATAGATGGAGTAGTTAATCAAGTCAATTAACATCCCCAAAGCTTCACATTCCTAACCTCTTCCTGGGTCAACATATCATTTGGTAACGTTAGGTAGTTTTGATTTATACATATGCTGTTTAATGCTTGATGATCGCATTTTGATCTATTTTACATGTGCATAAGCAATGCTTTTATCACTTCTTTCTGCTTCTTCTCCTGTGTTTTGATCAGGACATTCTGAATTCTCAGACGATGTGTAATAGCGCCCCCTACCGTATAACAGTCAAAACTTGGATTGCTGGAAAAAAATCATCAATGGCAGGGAAAGAGTTAAACTAACAGATTTGAATATTTCAAAATGAAGCTTTTTTTGCATACATCAGCAGTTCACAATGACCACATTTGTCCAAAAAAATCTCAATAAAAAGGACCATGAAAGTAGTTAAAATTTATCCCTATATTCCATAGGTTATAATGTGCCTTGTGACCAAAATGCCATTGACGTTAACGAACCTAGCAACTAAAATGTATCGAATGATTTCAGATAAATTGGAATAAGTCACCTTGACCACTTTTGTGGTGCTTTTTGACAGAATTTTCATTTTTGAGGTAGTGTAAGTAAAAACAGCAACATGCATTATGTCCATATAATGCATGATCCCATTGTGTTTCTATTCTCACTGGCCTAATTAAAGAGCTTGAGGCTACAGGAAATGGGAATCTGTTTCCGGTAAGATACTGGGATATAATCTTTTTTTTTCCTCAATGTCAGACTTGGGCTATGTAGATTGAGTCTTAGGCGGGTTCATGCTTGGTTTGATTGATTGATTCAAAAAAAGTGCTTTTTTAAGTTGTATTTTTATGTTCAAGCCGTGGTATGTTTACCTTGTTGATGTGAGCACTAGTGCCAGCTGTTTACTGATGAGAAACTGCATTATAGAATGATGAATGTGACCAAGAGCATGCAAATGCAAATATTCATATGGAAGAGGTTAGGCCTGTGACATCAATACTGGCTTGCTTTGCCATTTATGACCAATTGTTTTCATGCACATTGTGTCAAATATCTGTGGTGTGAAAGTTCATCTAAAGGTGAAGCATATCATTCTCACAATGAATGACTTTTTCCTAGCACTCTCTTGTAAAACAACAACAGTTTTCACTTTGTTAGTTTATTAGTTAAATGTTGATGCATGTAACATGTTTACATTAATATGGAAACATTTGAATATATATATATATATATATATATATATATATATATATATATATATATATATATTTTTTTTTTTTTGTTCTTTTCATTGACTAAAATTACTGGAAAACTGGAAATAAATCTTAATCCATAAAATGATTCCATGATGGGAGCCTGTAAAAGTTTAATATGAAGCACCAGGTGGAACCCATTAAGGTTCTATATAGAACCTTTTCTTCTCAGAGTGTATGACTAAGACAAAAAAACTTAACACTTAACTTAAAACTTAAAAAATTAACACTATTCTTTGCCATGCCATTGGTCAGAAAAATAGATAGCCACACCCACAATTTACTCTATTGGTTGAGCTAGTGTTGCTGTGTCAGGATAGTCGGGCTCAAACAAACAGCAACAGTCCCAGTGTTAAATGGCTTAGTCACTGCATTAGACCGGAATAGATGAAAGACATTGGGAAAAATCATCTTTATACAAAGTTCTATCATGAAACTAGATGGCACAGGCTAATAAGTTCTTAACTCAATCTGGTTACAATCACATCATTCTCTATAGGGCACAGCTGATTGGTACCGATGAGCTTGCTGCTTAAGTTACAAATACTGGGTCAGCATTTGCTGTAGTAGTTGCAGCGTGCTTTCAGAAACCCTCCACCTTCCCCAGCTCCACCTGTATAGATCTGCTACGGGTAATTCAAGTACGCTATATTGTACAGCAGCAGCATGTCTAACGGCTGATTCACATGGGGCGACGGCATTAACGCTTCTCATTTACTTTGACTGGGTGACGTCATGCATTGCCAAACTGAATTGTAGGTTCTTTTGCGTTGAGTCACTGGTGTTGCTTGCAGCAGAAGTTGAAAATTTTTCAACTTAGCAACCGCAAACACAGGCGTTAGCCAATCAGATGGCCTTATCCAAATACCCTAGTACATAAGCTAGCCAATGGCGTTCATGCAACACCGGAAAATAAAGGAACATCAAAATGGAGGAAAAGCTTATCACTGCAGTGGGTGGCACACTACAACATGGAGGCGCCACTTGCATTTTTTCAACTTAAAATACTGTCATTTTTTTTGTCATACAGATAAGATTAATACATCATTCCAAAAACTAACTTTTATTTGTATACACTCAAAATAACAAAATATTGTGCTTTTTGTAAAATAAGAAAACAAACAGGATACACTTTCTGCTTTTTTGGTCTTCCTGAACATCAGTGCGTCACATAAATGAACCTGAAATTCAGCATATAGAGAATACGAACCGACGTCATGCCGCGTTGCATGCCGGGGCGCCGCCGCCATTTTGACAGAATCGCCCCCTACTACTTGCACTGAAATTAATACAGATACTTGCTTACCTTTTGTTTTGTTTCTGCCATTAAGCGGAACATTCAAATTTTTTAAGGTATCGTTTGCAGGGAACAGAAGCTATTTTATAGCATCGCATGATAATTGTATTTATTTTTATTTTTTCACTGAAGTTTTGTATAATTTCGTTTACAATGTTCATCTGTTTACCGTGTCGCACGCTGGACACTCGCAGCTGCTTCAGCCATCATATGAATATCCAAATAAAAGTATGTTCAACATGCTGAGAAAAGTCGATTCATTTATTTGTTGGAAACGTTTAAATCAGTGGTCTCAACCTGCCGGCCCGCGGGCCATTTACGGCCCGCCCTCCCCCTCTACTCGGCCCGCAACTGATCTCAAAAATAAAACATAATCCGACCCGCTAAATTATTATTATTATTATTTTTCTCCAGTTGCTACCTGTCTGATATGCAAAGAAAAAGTCGCCGTTCTATGGGGGCATTCACATATCGCGTCACATAAGCGGCCGAGCCGCATTCTCCTTCTTTCCAAAGCGCTTTCGCTCCAGTGGCGTCTGTCGTTGCTATGCAACCATGAGCCGCGCTCTCAACTGCGTCACTTCTATTATGAGCGCTCTTGCCCAAATTACAGTAAAAGCACTCGACTTTAAGTCACGAGCGTCGATTTAAACCACCGAAACGCGTCCGATGCAGCCATTAAACGTTACCGATATTCAAACGGCATCTGGGACAAATGCGCTGCTAGGTGTCTGTCAAGGATCAGAAGAGTGTACAAATGTATTCAGGGATTGTATTTGTTCAGTACAGTGGTCAGTGCAAGATTTTAATGTTATTTAAGCTAACATACTTCCAATAAATATTAAAAACTAATAATGTATGTAACAATGAGAGATTTTTATTTTTTGGCAAAATAAAGTTGATATATATATATATATATATATACATAGCTCCAGTTTTTTTGTTTAATTCTGACCCCTCCACACAAGTGTTGATGGTTTTGTTCCTAAATTACTATATATTTTTTATTCCATGCACCTTGTTGGATGTGAGAAGTTGCACCAGACTATTGCAATTAATAGTATATTAGGCCTAGTAGTATTATAATAGTATTATATAATTATATTACACTCTGTAACAATGAGAGAGACACTGCTGTTTACATTTAGTATGGTAAATAGAATATATATAGTATAGGTATAAAAACATTTTAGTAGGCAAATTTGTTGTAAATGAGAAATAATGCAAAGTATATTTTCTGAAATGTTGTATTTTCTTGTGCTTGAATTTTAATATGGCCCTCCTATGAGGTGTCAATCACAGAAACGGCCCCCCCGCCAATTTGAGTTTGAGACCCCTGGTTTAAATGATGCTTAAACGGGCATATTGAGTAGGCCTACAACTGTTGTTATTGTAAATATTCTTTTCCACGATTCCAGAGAATCAGAGATTATGGGTCAGTCAGCGGACAGACGGACACGAACACACTGTATTTTTATATTTATTTCAACAAATGACAAACAAAATCAAAACCCTAGGAGCTTGTCAACAGTTCAATAGTGAGTCCTTGCAAGGGCACCTTTTAAAAATGCTGGCTTAGTGTATTATGACATTATATTAAAAGATGTGCAGACGAGCCCTGAATATGAACGCAGCGCGTTCTCCACACAGTATGCTTTGACAGATATGTACAGAATTTCGTGTTTGTCTCGGTGCATTAAGCGTTTCTTCATTCTTAAAAGCATTTGAATGTCCCCGTTCTAATTCACGAGCGCAGTGAGAGTCAGACTTGCAAAAGGCAATGTTAATTATTAACCCAAAAATGTCAAAAAAACATAAAAGCTGATTGTTTTATTGAGTGATATACAGTGGGTTTAATCAGTGCCATTACTAAAAGACCTCCTCGACCTGCTTCCCTTGCTGTTTTTACACGTAGAAAAGGCAAAAAACCTTGTTCGTTGTCCAGTTCTCTCTCAGAACGATTATCAGAGTTACTATCGCCATTATCGATGCAGCATTAATGACATACAATGGTGACATTTTTCACATTCATGACAGAAAACAAATTACTGCACTAAACTCAATGTTGGAAAGGCTGCGCGATCCTGTCAATATGGCGTGTAAACAAAGAAGTTACTCAGAACTCAATGCGGCGTGACGTCAGATTCGTATTCTCTATAGGACACTTGCCTCATGAAAAATATATCTACAGAAAGCTTGAAATGTCTACTTTTAAATGAAAATATTTCCATTCGAATAGAAAACAAATACTCTCTGATTATGTAATCCATATGAAAAGTGCATTTCTCTCTATAGGCGCATTACTGTGGAGATGATGAGTCAGCATCGTCAACTTCATCTTTGCAGCCGACACTGATTCAGAAAACACTAGTTTATTAATAAACAATTAAAATGCTATTTTATAATAATAAACTTGTATAAACCTGCTATTTTTAAAAGTAATAAGCATTACTTTTGCCAGTGCAGTTGGCTGTAGCAGGTCCCCTACTTGCTCAGCAGCAATAACCAACAGCAGCAGAAATAACAGCAGCATTGTAGCAGATCTACTCCACCAAGACCAAACATATCAACATTGTCATATCCATTTCCATGCCAGACACTCTGAGAGTTGTCATAACAGAAATATATCTATTATGCTTTTTGTAAAGTTGCATAGTACAGTAGGCTCAACGTATCCAACACCAAATCCCCTTACACAAATGTACTTTAAAAATGTATCTTTAACACACACACACAGTTTACTGTGAGAGAGGGCATGTTTCTGCTGACAATCCTCTTGAGTTCTTTATTGAGGGCAACAGCTGGTTGTTCCCTTTGCCCGTATCTCACACCCAGACACACCCTCCAGTGACACACTGATCTCTCTGTTTCTGTGCCTGTTTTTTCCTCCCTCCACATGGACTCTCAGCCCCACACGAGTGCACAAAGAGAAGTCTATTTCCCTCCAAATTAGATTTGCTAGAGGAAAGAGCTTTGCACTGTAGAAGCTCACCCAGACTGCAGTATATTTAGCTTTCATCCATGTGTGTTTGTAGTTCTGTGACGTATCTAAACCTTCACGGTATACAGCGGACGATGACTAGTGTCAGTTTCAGTTTTAGCAATCTAGCAAGCTGGATGCTGGAAGGTGCTGAATTTTGCCGCTTTTAACCTCTCACTCTAGACTCTGGACTAAAAATGGACTTGAGCTCATGTTGTTGGAGGCTAAGGTGTTGTTCGGTAGGTGTCAGTTTATATTTAAGTCATTTGCGGAAGTTGAATAAATATTAAAAGGTTATATATATTTTTTAAATATTTTAATTAAATATATTAATTATATAAATACATAAATAATAATGTTTTATATAATACTTATATTTTATAATACTTTTTATAATTATTTTATATACTTTTTATATATTGTTTTGCTCTATTGTAGTTTGCTTTAGATAAAAATGCATAGGGTGAATTCAGGTTGATTGGGACACTTTTTGCCTTTGAGATGACTTTGAAAAAGTGTCCCAAACAAGCTGAATTCATGCTAAATATATAGAGTTTCTGATACAATTTTTATAAAGCACTTTTGCATACACATATCAGCAGTTCGCAATGACCACGTCTGTTCAAATAAGTTCCCAAAAGGTCAAAATACCACAATAAAGTACTATAAAAGTAGTTCAAAAGTAGTGCTACATTCAAAGCCATCTGAATTTAGTTCTTTGGTTCTTATGCGACTTGTGACCAAAACACCACTGGCATCCTTAACACCTCAATCAACATTACAGTTTTAGTCTTTTCTTCACCACAAACTTTCAGAAGACTTTGAGTGAATCAATAATGTGTGATAAATAATCGACTTTTTGGCTGATCTATTCATGAAAGTCTGAATTGAGGGGATCTTGATATATCTTGTTTGCTGTCATAAACGAAGCATTATGCAGTGAATGGTATGCAATGTGATTTGTTAAGCAATTTACAAATGAATAGAAATTAAGTGTATATAAGCATGCACACATTATCAGTTCGGCTGAGCTGCGACTCATAATCACGTGTGATCATCTGAAGTGGTGCTGAAAACCACAGAGGTTCCCCAAAGGGGGGAAACTGTGACGCGAGTTTCCCAGATTTGGTTGTGCGTGGGGAGCCGTCTGTTGTGGATTCCTGTGAATGGCAGTTGTCTGAAATAGCTGCAGGTGTGGGCCGTGCGCTGTGAGGAGAGCTGGCCCACTTTTGTTGTTTAATATAGACAGGTGGTGTAGACTGAAATGAGACTACAGCTGTTCCCCAGCCTCTCGACTTAACGCACATCTAATCTCATGTAAAGCGCGAGTGTGTGTGTGCTCGTGCATGGATGTGTGAACATGTTGGAGGCAGTTAGGCAGTCGTTTGCCCTGGCAAATTCCCATATTTCCCAGTGGGGGTCTTGCTGGGGGACTGCTGCTTCCTGCTGATGCTAACGTCTGCTGTGGTACTCTTGTGGAGAACCGGCCAGTCAGTCAATGAAGCACTGAAAATATTGCATGCAGAAGTTGCTAGTACATTTCACAAATAATTCCTAAGAAACTGTGAGTAACACATTGAATTAAACTTTCTACTTTGAAGTAGAAAGACTGAAATAGTGTTCCCTTGTGAAAGGTACTCCAATAATCTTTATTTGCAGCTTTGAAAAATAATTTGGAAACACTTTAATTTAGGGTCCAATTCTTATTATTAACTAGTTGCATATTAGCACGCATATTACTATGTTTATTGGTTCTTATAAAGCTCATATTAATGTCTAATTTTGCATTACATTCTACATCCCTTAATCCTACTCAATACCTAAACTTAACTACCTTACTAACTATAAGCAGTAATTAGGAGTTTATTGAGGGAAAAGTATTAGTTAATAGTTAGTTAACAGTGAAAATTACTCCTGTAAACTAAAGTGCGACAAATCATTTTTACAGTGAAGGATTGCATCTGACTGGTGTTTTAAAGAGCCATGGTGACTTACTGAATTCATGCAAATATTGCCATGTCATGCAATTTAATTAGTTTTTTATACTTTTTATATGAGTTACTGGATTGGTAAAATATTGTTAATCTGATAATAATCCTGTATTTTCAACAGGATTTATTGGAGAAGGGATACACAAGGGATATTTCTGACAAAAAATCTAATATTTCTGTATATTATTTGTTGCATTTATTTTACCAGTAACTTTAATATATAATATTATCAAATATTATTTTTTATAATACTTATTAATGCACATTCAATAATGAAAATAAATAAATAAATAAAATTAGTGGGATTGACTGTTAGCTCTGTCTAGCATTTGTGTTAATTTTGATACTTGTTTAATCTTTTGAAAATTTGATACTGATTTCTGTCATTTTGATGCTTAGTTGTTTAGATGTTTTTTCCACCAAATTTGATGTCACTTCCTGTAGAATGATGTCATTAAGGAACTGGCTTTTGGCAGGTGTAAAAGACTATCAGGATGGAAAGTGATACTGAGGAGATAAACTATTAGAACCATATTTAGAAGAAAGTATGTTTTGTTTGAAACTTTTTTATTTAGAGAAAGAAAAAAAATGTTGTGAAATATTATCACAATTTAAAATAACTGTTTTCCATGCAAATATATTGTAAAATATATTTTATTCCTGTGATCAAAGCTGAATCTTCAGCACCATTACTCCAGTCTTCAGTGTCACATGATCCTTCAGAAATCATTCTAATATGATGATTTGCTGCTCAAGAAACATTTCTGATTATTATCAATGTTGATAACAAAATAGAAAGTTCAAAAGAACATCATTTGTTTGAAATATAAATCTTGTAACATTATAAATGTCTTTTCTTTTATTTTTGATCAATTTAATTAATTGAACATTATTTGATCATCTTTATTATGCATCCTTGCAGAATAAAAGTAATTTCTTAAAAAAAAAAATTGTACTGATCGCAAACTTTTGAATGGTTAGCATATGGAACATAGAATTTTACTGCATACTAAGAATACCAAACAATTTAATAATCAGAATATTAAATTCCATCCCTGAATTTATTTCGAAAGATGCTGCCTGTGTGTGTGTGTGTTTGCACTTTTTTGTGACATATCAGGACACAAATTTGTATAATGTACGACATTACAAGGAGAGGGTGACATTACTCCATGTCCCCACTTTTCAAAAGGCTTATAAATCATACAGAATGAGTTTTTTTGAGAAAGTAAAAATGTGCACAGTTTCCTGTGATGGTTAGGTTTGGGATTGGTAGAGGTAGTGTAGGTGGATAGAAAATACGGATTGTACAGTATAAAAACCATTACGCCTATGGAATGTCCCCACAATTCACAAAAACAAACGTGTGTGTGTGTTTGTGTGTGTGTGTGTGTGTGTGTGTGTGTACACAGGAGAAGAATTCAGACAAATTCAACCTCTTAATCTCCTGGAAAATCCCATTCTATAAATGTCCATCTGTGTTCAAGAAGAGGTCAGTAAGTGAGTTTTGACGTCACTCCCCTGACTCTTTATAAAACGTTTTTGTCGGTTATGTGTTATTGAAGTATGTGCATGTGTGTGCACATTGATTTCTTGCCAAAATCGTAGCAACCATCTATTTATCCTGTCCGTTTTTACATCGCATTCCTATCAAACATTTGGTTAGTGTAAAAATATGAGTGTGTCTGAGTCTGCCCAGCATGACGGCGCATTACGGAACAAATTGGCCACTTTGGGACACGTCTAAATGACTCCCTCCGCCCCGCATTCACCACACACACACTAAATAAGCTCTGCTTTTTGAAACGGGGCCATTAGTCCTGAGGACTGACCATTACCCACGCTGCAGCAGTGAGTTTTCAGTGCTCCCCCGCGTCGCTCCGCTGATTTATTACCACCAGTGATATTGACCTTGTGGTTGTATGGGTTTAGATTTGTGCTGGTTACTTGCTTTACCTCAACTCTAACTGAACTATAAGGCATGGAAGGTGAGGTAAGTGTGATATTGCAGTACTTTTTAATGAGTTACATGACTTGGTAACTGTAGCCATATTCATAGATGGTCCTCTTGCTGCTGTTTAGGGACCAGGAGTCGTCTACAGGACAAAATGCAAAAACCTTTTAGCCTTTAGATCCTGCTGATTCTTTTAATTAAGCACCTTATGAAATCAATCACCCTGTTGAACTGATGAATGATGCAAACTTGTAATAGACTCTAAGATCCCTCAAGGTAGTGTGTGTGTGTGTGTGTGTGTGTGTGTGAGAGAGAGAGAGAGAGAACACTTGGCTAATGTCTCTATGTGTCATCTTGTGTAGCTTGCTTTAGTTTAAAGCAATAGTTAATCCAAAAAAAAAAAAAAAACTAGTTCCAAACCTGTATGACTAAGTTTCTTCATTCCTTCCACCTTTACAAACTTAAAAAATGACACCGTAAAAAGATTAAAAATAGACTTTTTATCTCATAATTTCAATTTATGACATGACATAATTATGATAGTCAAAATTGTGATAGTCATAATTATGACAAAAAACGAATGACACAATTCGAAATTGGGTTGGTTGTAATTATGAGATAAAAAGGCGTTACATAAGTCAAAATTATGAAGTCATAATTATTTTATGGCATAATTATAACTTTTTATGCCTGTAACTGAAATAAAAGCAATTATGAAATAAGTCTGAATTAACACATACATTGAAATTATGAGATTAAAAAATCACGATTATGACATAATTATCACTTTAAGATAAAAACAATTATGAAAAGCTAAAATGGTATCGAAAAGTCATAATTATGACAAAAAGCTAATGACACAAGTAAAAATTAGTTTAATTTGAATTATGAGATAAAAACTTTACATAAGTCAAAATGATGATGTCATAATTATTTTATGGCATAATTAATACTTTTTATGCCTGTAATTGAGATAAAGGCAATTATGAGGCGAGTCTAAATTAAGACATAAGTCGAAATTATGAGATGAAAAGTCATGATTGACTTTTTTTAATCATAATTTCAACTTAAGATAATTATGACATATCTTATCTTAAGATCAAAACAAACATGACAAGCCAAAACGGTATTGAAAAGTCATAATTATGACAAAACTAATGACACAAATCGAAATTGGTTTAAATTGAGTTATGAGATAAAAAGACATTACACAATTTAAAATTGTTAAGACAGTCTAAATGTTTATCACAATTATGCATTTTTTGTCATAATTATGACAAAATGAGTTATTAGATACTTTTATCTCATAATTATGACCTAGTATCTTTAGATTTAGTATCTTTAGACTTTTCACTTTTTATGTCATAAGTGTCTATTTTTTAATGTGGCATAAACAGACTTCCATTATATTCCGTGTCTACTGAAGCTGAGGTAGCATTTCTGAGAAATACATCTTTAAAATGAACCCATTATTTTCATCCCCTACACCGAAGATTTGAAATATGTTTCATGTTTGTGTTTAAAAAGTGTTGCACCATGTTTGATATCATTGTCTCCCCATTTTAGACAGGCAGAATTGGAAAATACATATTGAAAGCTGCAGCGGAGGAGAAGATTTTCAATGAATAACCTTAAATGGGGTCTATGGCTTCAGAACAATGGCCTTTTTGGTGCTTTTTGGAGCATCAAAACTAGTCATTATAAATTGTGATTTTTTCCCCCCCAAAAAATAAATAAAAAATCTCATTTGGTTTTTCTGAGTGGACAGTTTTGGAACGACATAAGTTTGAGTCATTGATGACAGAATATACATTTATAGGTGAATTATCCCTTTAACTGGATACATTTCCTCAGTTCATTTGCAGAACTGGAGGCACTTAGACTCGATGTGATCTTGGGCTCAGATAGCGGCGTCTGCTCAGCCAATAAACAGATGTGAAACAGATAGACTGTGGCCGCATCGATCCAGCACTGACATGAATGATAGCCGGGCTGCTTTTTACCCCTTAAGAAGGAGCTCGAGATTCTGGTTTTCTGGGTGTGCGATTGAGTTTACAATCGCCACTTGCTATCGGTCCCACCCACCATCTCAGGGGGCCAGGATCCAGAGACGCCCCAGAACGACATGTTTAAACTGGGAGTTTTCCACTCTGAGATCAGTGAACTATGATAAGTGCATGAGGGATCGGCCGTGGGAAGACGACTGACTTCGTACACGTCACATAAACAGACGTTTTTTGATGTGGTTTTCTCCACATGAGCTCTGAAGTGCGGGGCACTAAATAAACTCTCGCTCTACACTATTAACAGAAAAGCTTCCGAATAGAATCTTTAAGTGTCCTGTCAGGCACTTCATTCTCTAGAGCAGGGGTTCCCAACCACATTCCTGGAGGCCCACCAGCACTGCACATTTTGCATGTCTCCTCAATCAAACACACCTGATTAAGGTTATTAGTAGTGACTTGGAGATCTAAAATGGGTGTGTCAGACAAAGGAGACATGCAAAATGTGCAGTGTTGGTGGGCCTCCAGGAATGTGGTTTTTAGGGTTTCCATCATGGGATCATTTTATGGATTTAGTTTCACTTGATTCATTTCGTTTTAATTCATTTTTGATTTTATGAATGAAGCGCCTCGTAAACATGCATCATTAGAAAAATTGAAATAGCCCTTTTAAACATAAAAGCATTATGCCTTCATTTAATATATTTCTCTTTATATAGAACCTTTTTGGCTTCTATAGAACCTAAAGGGTTCTATAGATCCCCATTGACCCATTTTTCTAAGAGTGTACTGCTGTGGTTGTGCTTTTAGATGTAGGAATGGGTCAGGATGGCTGATTAGTCATCCAAAAAATGAATAATCAGTTAGTAAGATCGGCTAGTTCTGATATTTGTAGGGGTGATGCTTTAAGCTGGCGGAGGCAGTGTGATGCTTTGGCAAAGCAAAGCAAAAATGGTTCAGGAATGGTTTGAGGAGCACAACAATGAGTTTGAGATGTTGCCTCCAAATTCCCCAGATCTCAAGAGTCCATGCCTCGACAGGTCAGGGCTGTTTTGGCAGCAGAAGTGGGACCAACACAATATTAAGTCATAATGTTATGCCTGATCGGTATATATATATATATATATATATATATATATATATATATATATATATATATATATATATATATATATATATATATATATATCCTCCTGGGACCCAACATTTTTTTTTTTTTTTGATTTTGCATTTTTTTAACGTAATTATATTTTTTAGAGCATAAGAAACAAATTAAAAAATATATTTTTTTAAAAATTATATTTTATTCATATGTTATGATATGTCCTCTGTAGTGGACACCAGGACTAAATTGTTTAAAAAATAAAATGACATGAAATGACATTTATAGGCAAAAACAATGGAATTTTTTTTTAATCACCAATCAATTTTTAGGCTTCAATATTGTTTTTAACCAAACTATGTATAAAGATGATTCTCAACTATGTTATGAAACATATAATGGAATTAATTGATATACCATTTTACTTTATGCAATATGAGGGTAAAATGGCCATACATCGGTTTTCCCATTCAATACAATGTATCTATACACTGTATCTAATTTGCATATTAATGTATTCTTGGAGCAACATGCAATGAAAAAAGAAGTGTAATAATGGGAGCAATAATTGGTAACATTTTCATAATAATATCTAATAATTAATAGGAATACTGACATATAATTTCTTTCCCTATTCACTTGTTGTGTCTCCTAAAATGCCTGATAAACATGATTTAAGTCCTGGTGTCCTCTACAGTGGACATGTATGAAATCAATGTTCTGTTTCATAACAGAAAGTCATATTTTGATTTGAAACCCCATAACATTTTCCTGAGATGTTGATTTATAATAAACAATTTGAAAATTAATCCGATTTAAATAAATTTTAAATTTAATCACAAAATATTATCATATTTCCATAAGAGTGCTAATTTTCATTTTCAGTCATAATTAAAGACCAAGAAGTTGTTGTTGTCATGGGGAAACCTCTAAAAATCTGGTATCTCTGCAAAGCCCTGAATGTGCTCTTTACAGGACATCCAGACCTAAAACTGTGACATGTATGATGTCAGAGAAAATCACTCAAATATAATGTCCACTACAGAGGACAGAAGTCTATTCCTGGGTCCCAGGAGGATTTATATATGGAATATTTTATTTTTTACACAGTAAATTATTTGCACCCCAGTTTGAAACCCCTGGTTTATCACATCACTTCTTTGACTCCTTCTCCTTTGTACTCTTGCCTTTTAACATGAAGCATCTCATTTTTATTCCCATCTGCCACTGAATAAGTGAATGAGTGACCATGCGTGCGGCAGGTTCGCTGTTAGTTCATTTATCATCTTCATCCATTCACCTCCTGGTCTTTTTCCTCTTTGCAGGGAACAAGAGATCCCGTGTTTCTCACTGGAGGGAGTTTCCCACCTGACTGGCCCGTCTACAGTGAGACTCTCATCAAACTCAGCGTCTATGGTGTGAATGATGGCCACCAGCAGATGGTGAGTGAAGAGGCTGCTCTCAACATCAATCTGAGCTAGAGACTCGTGTTACGGCTCTGCTCGTCTCGGGTCCTTTCAGCTGTTGTTTTGCAGATCTCTGGTCCGTGTGTATTTGTTGTGGCCCTGTCATTGCCGATTTGGTTCATGGGCGGCACTGATGGTGGCTTCTGGGACCCGAATGTTGTTTACTAAACCTTGAATGTTTTTTTTTTCTTCTTGCGATTACCTGCGTGATAATTTCTGTCACAAAATCATTCAGAGCTGCAGCTTTAGTCTCTAAATCAGATGATCAGAAGATGCTTGCAAGTCACATTTGATTATTTTGCATAAAATCTGGCACATTGATGTTTTATTCTCCCACAAATTGACAGCTCATTTAATTTCTGTCACAGCGGTCCATTCTGCAGACAACTCAAAAGAAATTAGATATTATTTCACAGACAAAATCTGAAAACAAAGCAGGACATGCAGAGAAATTTGCCAACTTTAAGACACGAGTCTGGACACAAACTTATTTTATCCCTCATTAGTTCTCATTTTAACAACTTTCTAACTTAAAAAATGGCCTAGGCTGTAGGGTGTACATTGCCCAGCAACATTGCTCAAAAAGTTGCCTTGTGTATCGTCACCTTTACTGTGTTCTAAACCATTCCTGGCCAGTGCAGTGTGTGTGTGTACAGTATGTCTTGTTTATTTGCCCCCCTGAGAGAGCCAGGACCCTCATTATATTTACAAGGCTGTTAACTGAGAGGTTGTGGGTTTAAATCCTGAAGAGGAATGTTGAGCTGTCATCATTGTGCCCTTGAGCAAGACTGTTTGAATCATTTCCATGAATCAGTTCGAAACTGTTCGTTTCAGTGCATCAGTTCCAGTCCACTTCATACTGCCAAGCTTCAGGAAGCAGGACATTAGCAGAAGATGCTTAATGAGAGCGAGAAAGGGAATTTTTGACATTCTGAGCAGATCCTTCAGGCTTCATTTGAGCATCAATTCCTCGCCCGCCTGTAGCTTCACACTTTAGTATTCCTGTACGAGTCCTGCTTCACCTCCATGAATAAGAGAGCAGGAAGAGCGATGGGCAGACGGAAACACTTCCTGATTGCTCTCACTGGATTTGATCTTGCCGGAGGGCATGAAGTCAGAACGGACAGGTGGACTGCATGGCATCATATAAAGATAAAAATAATACCAATGTTATTTCTGTTATGCTCTACCTTACGGATATGATTCGCAAGCTCAGGCACTTCAATTTTAATTACTGTATGACTTGATTATTTACATAATGGCAAGAAAATTAACATGGTTTTTCATGGCTGATTCCGATTGCTGATTTATTTTTATTTTTATTTTTTTTTACAAATAAACGGGCTGATTCCGATATCTTTGCCATTTTTTTTCTTTAAGCAAATTATTTATTTGCTCTATTACCTATGGAAGCTTGTGTGTGCCACTAAAAAAATTAAAATAAAAAAGGTAATTGCAGCTTTTTATCTCACAATTCTGACTTTTTTCTCAGAATTGCAAGATTTAAACTCGTAATTGCAAGTTAAAATGTCAGAATTCCGACTTTATATCTTGCAATTCTGGCTTTATATCTCACAATTCTGACTTTTTTTTCTTAGAATTGCGAGATATAAACTCACAATTCTGACTTTTTTCTCAGAATTTCCATTTCATATCTCGTGATTCTGACTTATATATAACATGCAATTGCGAGTTATAAAGTCAGAATTGCAAGATATAGTCGCAATTCTGTCTTTTTTACCTTACAATTGCACATTATAACATGCAATTGCGAGTTTATATCTCTCAATTCTGACTTGATAACTCGCAACTGTGAGTTTATATCTTGTAATTCTGAGAAAAAAGTCAGAATTGTGAGATATAAACTTTTTTATTTTTTATTTTAAGGTGGAAACAAGCATCCATAATTACATACCAAACTGGCCTTAACAATCTGTAGCCATTTGAAATTAGAGGCAACCACTGCATTTTAATTACGATCCAAATAAAGATGCTACATACATGTAACATTAACAGTTGTGTTTTATTTAAATGATAATTTCAAGATTTAAAGCAAAAGCAGACTTTTTTGGTCTGACTTTAGCTTTGTGAAATTGTGACCAATCACGGAAAGTAGGGACAATTATAGTAATTAAATTAAAACGACAGTCCTGAGCTAGCTAATAACAATAGACACATGAGAAAACGTGTAACGTTACGTGTTCTTAGAATGAACACAAAACGACAAACTTTGATGTTTATGGAAACTCACCCCATAAGAAACAGAAAAGTATTCTTGCAGATCTCGTTGCCTCCAATGAAATAAGTCGTTCGGGCACACTTTCTCTTTGTCGGGGTCTTCTTCGTGGATGTAACCGTCTGTTTGCCTCTAAATGTCCAATAATTCGCCACTTTTTTCCACAGCTAAAGAATCCAGCAGAGCCGGTGCTGCATACTAAGTAGCCACGCTTCCCTTGGAGGGCGGGGGCAATAACAAAAGCCGGTGTATCCGATTCCAGTAAGGAAATACAAACAGACAATGACACGCACCTACTGCGAGATAGAATCTCTGAAAAACAAGCCAATTTCAAACTTAAAATGTAAGCTTTTAAATATACCAATACTGCTATCTCAAACACGGAGAGGCTTTTTCGTGATCTCAACTAACAGATTCTGCAAAAAAATGAAAATCACCAATTTTGAAAAAAAAACGCTTCTTTCTCATTTTGCGTGAATGTTGTTGTAACGAGGTTAGTAGATGTGGGAAGAAGGAGGCGGGAACCGGCGAACATTCAACAAAACTTTAATATAAAATAAACAAACAAAACGAAAGTAATGCCGGCAGACCCTCGCGGACGTCTGCCGGCCACACAAACATAATAAACCATAAAATAAAGTCCAGGCCTGGTCCTCTCTCGTCCTCCACGGTAGTCGCTCCTCCTTTTATGCTCCCGGAGCTCCTCCGTGAGGGACTCAAGGCCGGTGCGCCTCCCAGGTGAAGCTCATTAACACTCGCGCCACCGGCCTCGCGCCGTTCCCTCACGGCTCTCGCCCGCCCTGGTCGCCACAGTTGTGCTGCCGACTTGTGTCCCTGGTTTCCGTGACGGGTCACAATTATGCTACATAAAACACACCTGCACATACCAAGAACTGCAGATGCACTGAATGAAAATGCACATTCACTCTTTGTCAGTAGATGGCGCTTAAGAAACAGCAGCGATGTAGCGTTTCCTTGGTTATCACTGTACATAAAGCAGCGCTGTGCTTTTAAATACTACTTAAATAGGCATTATATGGAGGTAGGAGGGAAAAAAAATGGCATCGAAACATTTTTGAAGACAGTCGGTTCCTCTCAGAGAAACATTTATATAACCCCTATGTATAAATCCCTAACCCCCAGAACATCAGTATATACTAAACTCATGCATCTGTCATGTTTTGCATCTTTAAAAATGAAGCTCAATGTTTTGTTTAGTACATGTAACTACACAGTGTAAAATGAACGTCCCACAGAACTATAAGAACACAATATTCTCAAGGGGTTGAAATTCCAGAATTAGGCTTTGTTTATGCACTATATAAAACTGCAAACTTCTGAACCCGCAGCGGGAGGTTTTGGATTCATATGGGCTCTGTTACTGTCAGGTCCAGCTCTGCGGTCTGAGTTTACTCAAGAGATTAATGTCTATATATAGTGGCTTATCTGAAGATCAAAAGATTCCAGTCGGACATATTTGCTGTTGCTTCATAACTGAGATGGATCACATGGATAGATCTCTATGTTTTTAAATGCACAGCTTTCGTTTACGAATGCAGAACATGCCTCCTTATCACTCTGCATAAAGAAACTTGGAAAATTATGGAATTTTATTATTATTATTTTAATATTCTAGTAGCTTGTTTGTTTTAATATTGCATCTTGTTGATCTCTGTGCTCGCTGGATTTTAGTTTGAGTAATTTTTCATCTTTAAGTGTCAGTTTAGTTTTGATGGTTTGTGATCTTTGGTAACCAGTAATTTTTGTAGTTTGGCTTGTAAATTTTCTTTTACTTTGCTGTTTTGTTCATGGTTTTTGAGGATGAGGGATTGTCTATGTTGGCATCTCTCTGATTTGTTTTGTTTCTACCAAATGTAGAAGCTCATTAGCCTATTGATTTTGCTAACAAAACATGGTGTCATGATAGTTATGCACAATTACATGTTCAGTTGTATATTATTATTTGCATTTAGCATTATTTTTTCCCCTTTTGTCCATGACCCTGTCAGAACTGACCTGCGATCCACTAGTTTAGTGTGTTTACTTCAATTTTGAACTCTCTAAATGATTGGAGGTCACCTTGTGGACAAACGCGATTCAGTCTGAGACATTGTGGAAAACACGAGGCAAATAAAATGAACTTGATGAAACTGCATATTGCACATTGTGTGGGAGAAAGAGAGAGAGAGAGAGAAATGAGTGTAAGAAATGAGCAGAAGCATTCAGCCAATGCGGATAAGACTTCTCATATCTTACAGCACTTATGTACCTGATTTAAAAAGCACTTTGAGAGGCAAACTAATAGCTGAGCTACAAGTTGCCTGTCAGGAGAAAGTAATTATCTACTGTCCGCTGGACTACTGAACATGTCATAGCTGTCGCAGCAACGCCACACTAGCTAATCAAGCGCTCCTTTATTTCCATTCACACTCAGAAGGAACGCACCACCAGATAATGAAAGAATATTTTTATCACTTAGTCTTCATAAACCCGCCCCTTAATTTGATTGTCTTGATGCATGGAGGTGCTCATGGGAGCGAAGAAGCTTTCGCATAGTCACTGATTTTCCTAAACATGTTGAAAAATATAAAAACTAGTTATTAAAGTTATTAAATGTGCATACAACAATTTATCCAGAGAGAGAAAATGGTTAGGGATGGAGTCCAAAACAAAATTTTTGCTATGTGCAAATAGTGAGTAGACTGTGACCAACCATGAAACTGGTATTTTGCAGTATGTATGTATTCATTTATTTATGCATTTATATACACATTTATGCATTTATTTATATTAAAGTCCCCTAATGTTGTTTTGGAGTCTCCTACAATATTTTTACATCCATCCAAGGTTTAAAAAACACTTTACTTTTCTCATAGTATACATGGCAGCATCAGCTTTTTTCTCACAGTGTCTGAAACAGTTGATAAAGGATTCGGTCTCTCTAAACAAGGTGTGTCCAGTCCTGCTCCTTGAGGCCACTGTCCTGCAGAGTTTAGCTCCAACCCCAGTTAAACACACCTGAATCAGCTAATCAAGCGCTTACTAGAAACTTCCAGACAGGTGTGTTGAGGCAAGCTGGAGCTAAGCTCTTCAGGACAGTGGCCCTCCAGGAGCAGGATTGGACACCCCTGCTCTAAACCCTTCCTTTCCGAGAGTCTACTCTGCTCTGATTGGTCAGATGGCCCAGTCTGTTGTGATTGTTCTACTGTGCTCTGATTGGTCAGATGGCCCAGTCTGTTGTGATTGGTCTACTGCTTACAGCATGTGTTGTAAACCAAACATCTATTACCATATCTGAATTTCAGCTCTGGATCTTCCTCAGCACTTGATACACAGTGATATGAACAGTAACAAGGGTTACTGTTAAACAGTGGTTTTTCCATATCAATTTATATGCATATACATTTTTTATGCAAATGACATATCAGTATGATTTCAGTATAACTGACATTCTGATTTTAGGTAAATATAAACCCTACTTAAAAAGGTTGTTTTACATTATTAAGCAAGTCACAGTTCTCATGCAATATGGGGAGGAAGAAAGATCTTTCTGAAGATGAAAAGCATGAAATGGTGCAATGTCTTGCAAAATGCATAAAAACAACTAATACTGAACAGAGACTGTCAAATTGTCTAAAATATTTGATGATTTAAAAAGATTCGATGAATTAAAATGATTTAGAGCACAAGAGAACTCAGTCAGATAAAGGCGTATTAACGGAAGTTTCTGTCAAACAAATTAATTAAATTAAAAGGGCAGCAATAAAAAAAGGCACTTTTGGGCAGCAAAGGGGTATTTGAAGCTGCTGGTGTCTCAAGAACCTCAAGAGGCTGGCAGTTGCATTTCTGCCACCTCTAACCAAAGCTCACAAAGGGAAACATTTACAGTGGTTTTAAAAATACATTTTCAAACAGTTTTAGTGTTTTTAGAGGTATTTTTTTGCAGCATGAGATCGCATGCACAAGCAGTGCGTTGTCCTGAATGAAAATCCTTTTATTTCAGAAGGCCCTATCCTTCTTTTTATACCATAGCAGAAAATTGCCAGTTATAAACTCCACATATCTTGCAGAAGTCATTTTGACACCCTCAGAAACCCTAAAGGGTCCCAGTATTCCAGCCCAACTCATCACTTGCTAGCAGTCTTGTTGAATGTTGCCACTCACCAACCATCCAGAAATCCATCCATCTAGACCAGGGGTGTCCAATCCTGCTCCTGGAGGCCACTGTCCAGCAGAGTTTAGCTCCAACCGCAAATAAACACACCTGAACCAGCTAATCTTCCAGGCAGGTGTGTTGAGGCAAGTTGAAGCTAAACTCTGCAGGACAATGGCCCTCCGGGGCCGAGTTTGGACACCCCTGATCTAGGTCATCCATTTTAGTACGACATTCGTCAGTGAATAAAACTATTTAAAAATGAGTCTGCATGTATTTCTAAACCCAATGTAAATGTTTCTCTTTGTGACCTTTGGTTTGGAGTGGCTGAAATGCATCTTTACACACAACTGCCAGCCTGCATGGAGAGCTTCTCAAGACTCCAGAGACACCAGGAGCTTCAAATACCTGTTTGATGCTCAACACTGGCTTTTTTATAGCTGCCCTTTTAATACAAATAATTTGTTTGACACAAACTTTATCTGACCGAGTTCTTCTGTGCTCACTCACAAATCTTTTGAAAGTTTGACGATCTCTATTCAGTTTTCAGAAAATATTAGTTGTTTTCATGCATTTTGCAAAACATTGCACCATTTCATGCTTTTCATCTTCAGAAAGATCTTTCTTCCTCTCCATATTGCATGAGAACTATGACTTGCTTAATAATATGGAACAACATCTTTAAGTAGGGTTTCCATTTACCAAAGAAGATCTGAAGAAATAAAACAAACACTTTCTTTGAAAAACTAAAATCTGAATGTTTATTCTACTGATATGTCACTTGAATAATAATTTGGGACAGTGTAGTGTTGCAGTTTTATGTTTCTCCAACTTGTGAAACAATCATGAAACAATTACACCTTTACTTTTAGCATGATTAAATGTATGTCTTTATTAATGAAGCCAAAGTAGTATAATTTCAGATTTAGTTCTTATGCTGTGATTCATGCTCAGTAGGCTAACTTATCCTCTAGAGTCTTTGTAAGCCTGTAGTGTCGTTTGATGTTTCTTAGTCATATCTAAAGTGTTTCGTTGTGCCTTGTTTGGAGAGATGAGTCCTAAGTGCTGTGGATGGAGACACATTTCATTCCTGCCACCCGTTCCAGGGGTCAATGTGCTCCAGATGGTCCTGGATCTTCTGAGTTTGTGCCATCTCAGCTCCTCGTCTCAGCAGTTGGGTAGTTTATAGCTACTTTTAGCACCATTTTGTTGCCTCATTTAAAAAAAAAAAAACTTGCATAAATAAAAAGCAGAACTTACCGTTAAGCCAAAGCTTCTGAGTAGGAGCAGTGCTTCAAGTGTTTCTGTATCAGAGTAAGCTAATGATTGAAATTAGTTTTATATATATATATATATATATATATATATATATATATATATATATATATAATTAATTTCAATCATGACAACTCTCGGAATAGCCTTAGCATGCTATTGAATATGCAAGTGTTAATGTATTTTGTCTTGGCAGACTAGATGTTGTGCTGTTAATTATTGCTGCTGCAGATCATGTTTGGACTTGCTACTGCGAATAGATACACAGACACGCTGCTGTGAGCATGTAAGATATGCTGCTGCTGCCTAAACAGACATGAATTAATCCTATAGCAGACTAGGCAGGTGGAGCTGGGGAGGTGGAGGGGTTCAGAGGATCTCTGATAGCGCACTGTAGGATTAGTTTACAGCAAACACTAAACCAGACGATTTAATCTAGAGTTTCATGAATGAACTGGGTATTTATTACATTAAGTTATATCATAGGCCTACTCAAAAGCCTTTATATTCAAAAAGAGCTATCTAAAGTACAAGCTAATTTTTAAGTGTATGAGGGAACAGCAAAACAGTTTCCTTTTAATGAGTTTTTAATTAGTTGTTTTTGAGTTGGCCAAGATGAATTTACTTAAAGAAAAAGAGAATAAGATATTAAGATTTGTTTTCATGGATTGCATCTAGAATGTAACTTTTTTTACTTATTTTAACATGCTTATTCTGGAAACAAGTCATAAAATCTGCCAGAATAAAGCTAAATACATGTGTTTTCAATATGCAATCTAAAGAAAAATGTCTTTATATCTGTCCAGTCATTCTTGTTTTAAGTATGTTTAGATATTTTAATTGGAAAATATTTATTTAATTTATTTATCTATTTTTTTATCTATTTTATTTATGTATCTATTTAATTGTGTTTTTTTTTTTGTTTTTTTTTGATAGATTTTTTCAGAAGGCTAAAGAATTTCTAGATCTTACAAGAGCAAAGAAGTGTGAAAATAAGGAGAACAAGCTGACAGAGCTTTGGATTAATTAATTGTCTAAGTTTTTGTTGCCTTATTTTAACTGGAAAACAAGACAGAAGTACAACAATAGGATTTATTTATTTATTTTTGCTTTTTAATAGAAGTTTTTAGAAGGCTATAAAGAATTACAGCAATAGAAGTACAACAATAGGATATTTTTTTTTCTTTTTTTTCTTTTTCTTTTTGATAGACATTTTTAGAAGTCTATGGATTTCTAGACCTTAGAGCAAAGCCAAAATTAGCTGAACAAGCTGACAAAGCTGTGGATAAATTAAATGTCTAACTTTTTATTGCACTATTCCCAATTTCATTATCTTTCGAGTTTCTTTCAGTTTCTACTTAGATGAACTTCACGTTATTCTTCTGGTGATTGTTGTCAAGTGATGACATAAAGCTCTTTTTCAAAGCCTTCAATGGAGAAAGACGCCCACATATGGTGTGGTTGCGTCACTTTTAGCGTTAGAAAACACTAACCCCATCATAGAGCTCTCTGAAGTTCACATTACACGCTCATGCTACTGTACATGTAGACCAGACCTGATCTGTTCAGAGCAGCATGAAAACGAAACATCTGATCATCTCCGGAGATGTGACCTGTCAGAATCCATACATTTCTTTGACATCGCATCTTATTTCATCATCGTGTTTTAAAATGATGTCGTCATGACTGCAGATGAAGAAGGACGTCAATTCTCGTCCGTGCCCTGAAGGCGAGGCATCTTTAATCCGGAGAGAAGCACAGATCAAAGCTGTACAAAGAGATAAAGATGAAACAAAGGCGGATCTGGAGCGAGACATCCGCAAGTTTACACTAGCCGCTCCTGGAACTGTTTCAAACAAGGCACAGATAGTAGCTGGAGCCAGCATGAGTGAAGACAAGCACGCTGGTCTCCCGCTATGATATCCCAGCATCCCGTCTGCTTTTGGCCTGTAATCTAATGGTGTGCACCTGAAGACCTTCCCAGCATTCTCTGCAGGGAATCATCTATCCGTTTATGTGTGCAAGCAGCATACTGACTATCAGCACCTGCTCATCATGTGCAAGAATCAGAAAATGTGTGTTTTTCTGGCTCTGTTTCCGCCCAGTGCTACAAAAGACAGCAGGAAATCATTTATTTGCACAGCCTGTGTGTTTGGCATCCCTTTTTGCAAGTATGCGCCTGTGTTTGTGTACTTATGTTAATGAACAGACTTGTGGGTGGTCCCAATTTGGTGAAAAAATGTATAAGCCAAAACATTATAACCAGTCACAGGTGAAGCGGATATCATTTATTATCTCCTAACAAGGCCACATATTAAGATCTGGGTAAATCAGATGAAAAGCAAACAATCAGTTCTCATAATTACCATATTGGATGCAGGAGAAATGGGCAGGAATAAAGATCTGAGTGACTTTGACAAAAGTTTGTGAGTTTCTCTCTGTCAGCAGAGGTGAGAATTTACCAGCAGTGGTCCGAGGAGGGACAAACCACAAACCGGCGACAGGGTGTTGGGTGCCTAATGGGGCGTTCACACCAGACGCGACCTGCATGAATAAATCGTGCTATTCGCGCGTTGTTTGATGCTTGAACATTTTGAGTTTACTCGCTTCATCCGTACGTGAAATTCACTTCACAACAGACGCAAATTTGCGTCATGGAAGGGGCTCTCCTTCTCCTTTAAATATGTGTCCCTCAGACTCTTCCACTTCTTTCTGCACACTTCCTCTGAATAAACACATCAATTCGTCAGCGGGAAAGTAGTTGTAAAATACGGCGAATGAGCTCAATTTGCCGGCTTTAGCTAGCTTGTAGTATTGGAATTTATTCCTGATGTATCGTACAGCTTCATACAGCGACGATGACTTTGTACTCCATTGTTTTTTCGGATTTCTGCCTTCGCTTTCTACGTCGTAATCACTTCACTACTAGAGCAAGCTCCTGATTGGTTAACGCAGCACGAATATTCCCCAAAGTTCATATTTTTCAACTCACTCGATTCACAAAAAATCACGCATTACGCGCGTCAAACGCCTGAAACGCTCAATTCGAACTGCGTCATTCGAGCGAATCGCGTCATTCGCGCCTCAGGAAGTCTATCGCGTCGTTGCATTGATTTAACATGTAAATCACTCGTGCTTAACGCTTCATTTGCGTCTGGTGTGAATGCACCATAAGGCTCATCGATGTAAAAAGAAGGCTATCTTGTCTGGTCCGATCCAACAGAAGGTCTACTGTGGCACAAGTCACACAAAGTTTTAATGATGGTATGACAAGCAGGGCGAGGCCGAGAGCCGTGGGAGCGAAGCCTCGAGTCTCATGGTAGGAGATCCAGAAGGATAAAAGGAGAAATGACCACAGTGCAAGATGAGAGAAGTCCAGGCCTGGACTTAATGTTTTGTTTTATGTTTTGTGTGGCAGTCGTCCGTGAGGGGCTGCTGCTTTACTTTAGTTTTGTTGTTTGTTTATTTTGACAATTAAAGAACATTTGCCGGTTCCTGCCTCCTCCTTCCCTGAACTTTAAATCTTTTTACAGATGGTGATGGGAGGAATGTGTGACAAAACACAGTGCATCACACTCTGCTGCGTATGGGGTTGTATAGCCACAGACCATTCAGAGAGCCTATGATGACCTCTGTCCAATGTTGAAAGAGCCTAAAATGGGCAAGCGAGCATCGGAATTGGACCGCGGAGCAGTGTAAGAAGGTCACCTGGTTCGATGAGTTCCATTTTCTTTTACACCACGTGGACGACCATTTATGTGTGAGCTGTTTACCTGATGAAGTGATGGCACCAGGATCACTGTGGAACGACAACAAGCCGGTGGAAGGAGTGTGACTCTGGGCAATATTCTGCTGGAAACACTGGGTCCGGCCATTCATGTGGACATATTAGACACGTGTCACCGACCTAAACTTTGTGTCAGACCAGGTACCTTTTCATGACATTGGTGTTCCTTAGTGAAAGTGTCCTCTTTCAGCAGGATAATGTGCCTGCCACACTGCACACATTGATCAGGAATAGTTTGAGGAACATAATGAAGAGTTCAAGGTGTTGCCCTAGCCTCCAAATTTCCCAGATCTCAATCCACTTGAGCATCTGTTGGATGTTTTGGCAGCATGTGGAGGACTAACAGCATATTAGGCAGTTGGTCGTAATGTTTTGGCTCATTGGTGTATATATATTTTAAAAGAAAGATAGCTAAAGTTAGGTGACTGATGGACTGATGATTAGCCTGTTAATTTTGATCATTTTTAAACACCACATTTTTATTTTTTTTTTAATTTCTAGAGTTAACAAATTTGAATCATTTTATGCAATGTGTACAGTATATATATATATAAAATCACACATTTTTTTTTGTAGTTAATTGCAATTAATCATATCTAACATTAATAATTGTAATATACTTTTATATTGTACTGCATAAGTTTACACTGAAACTACAAATTCATGTAGAGACAACATTATATGACACCAACATTTTACATACCAGTGAAATTTCACGTTTTTTAAGTAAACAATCAGTAGTAAAATTAGAACAAACAAACAAATGACAAGCGATGGCACAAATAAATACAACTGAATAAAAATACAAATTAAATAAATGGTGCTTTTTAGATTTTCTGGTGGGTCTAACAGTATGGTAGTATTCATGTAAGAAATAATACAGATTTAAAGTGCACTGCGCAAACAGTTACATTGCCAAGCTAAATTTCCTTAAATTTCCTTAGAGCATAAGACATTAAGACTTTCATTTTATTTGAGTTAGCAAACCTTTTGTGGGTGGTCTGTGGATACTTTGAATCACTATAAATGCTGCGTGATTCATTACAGTTTAAGCAATGTGTACAGCAGAAGTCCCTTCAGGTCTTACGGATGATCCGTCATGTTCCTGACACACTGTACCATCTCTCTCACCTTCCTGAAGGAGTGACTCAAGTGTCATGGCTTTCCTCTCCCGCAGGACTCTTCTCATTTTTGCCGATTTGATGTTGTCTGCATCCATTGTACGCATTCAAGCAGAGGATGACGTATGGGAGGCAGCAGATGAATACAGACTATCATGCTGCAGACTGAAGATCGTTATAGCAGCACCATAGAACTTCACAATAGAACAGTAGTGAGATATTTGAATTGGCTGTTTGCCAACTTCAGTCACTGACATTTTATTTTTGTCAACTCTTCACACTTGTTCTTATAAAAATGTAAAGTATTTCGTATATATAGTGGAGGAAAGTGGTATTAGGGAGATTGTCATTATAGAGTTATAAAGAGCATTTTATTAGATTATAATATGCTCTTGCGTGCAGAATTAGTCTTCAATATTTTTGGTCCTTGAAGAGAAAGACTACACACTTTTAAATGTGAATATTTGCTTTATTTCAAGTTAATTTAGTACATTACCCTCAAAGTTAAAAATATTCAGTTTATATTTCATGCTGTCTTAAAGAAACTAGCATTTGCTGGTGGGTTGTAGGTCTTATTTTTTTCATATTTAATTTTATTTTACGGTTATTATTAGAACAGCTGTTTGAACTGGAGAACATCAGCATGTGATATCACCTGCGGAGATTAGCATGGCACCAGTGGCATCTGAACCGGCTCCAGTAACAGGTGAACGGCCTGTCAGAGATTCCCAAGACGATCAGAGGAGGGTCAATGGAAGCAATTACAGCAGCGATGACTGCCGGGATCGGCTTTGATTGCGCTCCGGTTTTCGGCACTGACCCTCGCGCAGGTGCTCCACGCTGATAACGCCGCCCTGTCAATCTAAATGAAAAGCCACCTTTCCCTCTTCACCACCCCTGCGCTCAGTCTTTCTCTAGTTATATTCGTATTTTAAGGCTGGAAAGAGGAGCAAAGGGCTTTAATAAAAGACCAGGACGAAGAGTTGACAAGTGAAGAGATTTTGGATGACTGCAGAGTGGTGTTTGTATTTCCTGCACGCTTCAGCCAGTGTGTGTGTGTGCGTGATAGACAGACAGAGAGATCATTAAGATGTCCTGGGCCACACACCACGTTGATTAGTGTGTTGTTCGGCAACAAGCATGGCGTCATTTCAAAACAGTCCTTGAAATATCCGAACTCAGCTGAAAGGGAATGCTTTATGAGCACGCATTTCTCATTCCCGCCTGCCAGAGTAATTCCGTGGCCGTCGCATTATCGCTCATTTGTTTATGCTAATTTTATGTTAATGCTCTGTCATTCAAAGGATTCTGGTGGAAGAAAATGGCACCCCGGCCGCTGGTTGCCGAGCGCTGCATGTACTCGTGTTTGTACGTGTGGAATCGTTTCATATTTGTATTTCTCTGACAGACCAATGACATGTTGTAAGATGAGGAAGGGCCTGGGCTTCCGGTGAATTTCCTCTTAATTGTTCATGCCTTTAACTTGACAGGGTTTTACTACCTTCTTGGACTAGTTTAAACCATTTCACTGTCATTATTGATTTGCATGAATGATTTAATTTGAGAGTGAGTTAGCTTTAGGCAATTCAGGCTCTACTCTTCACCACAGTGGTAACCCTAAAAAACTAACATAACAGAAACCCCTGAATCCCAACATAACACAACATTAAACATTAACTTATATCTCCATATGGTAATCTTGTGCAAAAACACACAAAATGACACTTAATTTCAACAGTTATTTATATGGTCTGACGCAAAGCATGCTGGGGACTCAATCATATTAAGTTCAACTTACTACAATTAAATTTTGAGTTCATGCAACTTTTTTCTATTAAGTACAATGAACTTTCATTATTATCTGAGTGAAACAAACTCATTTAATTTAATTCATTTCACTGTTCGGTTTTACAGTGTAGCTGATTGGTTTGGTTCATGGCTTATAACCCTTTTTTTAACAAAGACTTTTTTGAAATCCCTATGGGAAAAATGAATGGAAAAAAATACTTCTGGAACCAGTGGCGCTGACAAAGGGGGCAGGCACTAATGCACTCTGTTGTGGTCCATGGACCTTAGTTTTAAATCATCTGGTATAAAGTACTTTCATGTTGTGTTTTTTTTTTTTTCTTTCCCTTTTTTGGGCTTGACAGATGTGGTCACTATGATCTTTTGTTTGGGTTTGGAACACAAGAGCAAGTAAATGACAGATTTTTTTGGCTGAACTATTCCTTGTATAAAAGCTTCCCCTCTGAGTGGTAATCACTGAACGGCCAGTAAACACTGTCTCCATGAAGCTGTGGAGGTGAAGAGTGATGAATTAGGTTGTTAATACAGTGCCATTGTAAACGGTCACAGGGTTTTATACAGCGCCGAATATTAATAGCGATTTGGATGTCTGCTTCTTGATTTTATAGCGGTGGAAAGTGGCAAAATGCCAGAACGTGAGCAAACTTGGCTGACTGGTTGTTAGACAAATGAAGCAGTCAAATAAAAGAAAGCAGCTGCTGAATTTTACGTGCAGACGGGAGTTAGTGAGAGGCGGCTTTGCGGCATCTGCTGTTTTACCGCCGTGTGAAGTCTGTCACAGTTATAAAAGTGCCGAGGCGCCATGACAAGGGTGGGCAAGATAATATGGGTGTGGCATTTGGGAACAACTCAAGGAGCCTTAAAGAAGCATGATCATAGTCTGGCATAATGCAGCAAGCCAATAATTCTTGTATATACTGTAGCAAATGATAAAAAGTGCATAACAAAATGACAAAAAATGAACATGAATAAAAATAAAAGATAATTTAAAATATGAATAAAACTAAAATAGCACTGGTTGCCACTTGATGTCCATAGCAGAGTCTGTGTCCTGAAGTAAAAGCCGACTTCTGTCAGGTATTGATGGACCCCGTCTGGAGGTGCTGTGATTTAGTCAAACATCACAAATCTTTTTAGAAACTCATTCTTCAGTCGAGCTCTTAGCTGCTCCAGTTATCCCTTCCCTTTATAATCCCATTCCAGGTTCTACAAGATGGGATTTGTCCAGATCAATTTTGTAATGCGTTTTTCATTTTAAAATGTAATTAAGGTGGTCTCTCTTCTACCTCCCACTCATCACTGATTCATATTCTGTCACCTGGTTGTGCAGATTTGGATTAGTGGGTCAAGGGTGAGTTCAGTGCTTGGCTAACTCTAATCTCTCAATGTAAAACTGGCTTACTGTTACTTTAATATCCATGGAAGTCGGCTCATGGCAGCTTTCTTTTGAAGTAGGGGTTATTCCACCACTCAAACAGCCTCAGCCTCAGAGAGTTTGTTCAAGGTCCACCTGATGCATTTTACACAGGCAGCACTTACCTAAATCTCTGATCTGATTGTGTTTACGAATCTTCTGGGATTCAAGGTCGCAGGATCAGTGTGTTTGAGAAAGAACAGAATTTGATTGCTCTATTTTATTTTATTTTATTTTATTTTATTTTATTTTATTTTATTTTATTTTATTTTATTTTATTTTATTTTATTTTATTTTTTATTCCTGTCCTTGCACCAGTGCAGGTATTTTTAAATTGAATTTTCTCTTATTTTTGTTTTATTTATTTTAGGACTTTTTTCCTTTCTTTGGCAGGTTTTTGCATATGGACCTTACAGGCTAATTATTTGCTTAATCCATTGAATATCAAAGTCAGGAGAGGATCTTAAATAATTTATAATTGTGACATTATAAATTAGCTATAAAAATGAATCCATGTCAGTCAATTCAGTATAATCTGAGTAACACGCCTCTCACACACAGCTGCTGATTTTCTCCATCAGATGTTTTAAACTTCACACACCAGGTGTCAAAACAACTGGTCCATGTGTGATAACACTAATAATATCTACCAAGATTTTATGCTTGGCATATGCATGTGTTGACAGCTTTTTTTTTTTTTTTTTTGGTCACAAGCATTATACAGACTATGTTTTTTTAAAGGGGTCCAAATATGTTTTTTCACTTTTTCAACTTAAGTTACTCTGTTACCTTCCTACCTTCAACTTAAGTTACTCTGTTACTCAACTTAAGTTATGTTGCTGTTTGAGTATAAAAAAGATCTGCAAGGTTACAAAGCTCAAAGTTCACTCAAAAGGGAGATATCTTATTTAACAGAATCCACTTTTCAAGAGCTACAATGAATGACTTGTTTGGACTACAGCACACTTTTACCAGGTCTTGTGAAGTCACAAAGCTAATCATTTAAATAATCTCTGCCCATGGAATATGTTCTGTTGTGCTTTCTAGTAACAGTTCCAACCTTATGTTGTTGCTACGATGTAACCAAATGGCGAAGCTGTTTGGCTTTGCTAGCCTGCTAGCCAACATTACATTGTTGATTTTGGGCCCTATAATACACCCGGCGCAATGCGACGCAAGGCTAGTTTGTATCCGGCGCCGTTCGCGTTTTCCCGTTCAGCGCCACGTCTTTAAATTAGTAAATGCATTTGCGCCAGTTAGTGCGCCCATGGGCGTGCTGGTCTAAAAAAGAGGTGTGTTCAGGCGCATTGCTATTTTAAGGAGCTGAAAATAGACTGCGCCATAGACCAACTCAAACCTGGTCTAAAGTCTAAAGTCAATGGAGCAATATTATTTTGTTAGAGCGCGTTGGTAGAAACTGTGCCTCTGGGCGCGTCCACAGTGCGCGTTGACTTTGCCAAATATTAAAAACAAAAGGATTACAGTGTAAAAGAATATTATTGTGTAGGCTACATAAAAATGTAATGATGATTTTCAATTCAGCCTATTACTACTTATAATGATGAACGAAATTGGCTAATTAATTGAATAATCGTGCCAATACACAAACATATATATTAACTGACTCATCACGTGGAGCTATTTGAAAGCCTGCATCCAACGCAGACGACTGAAAGATTGACTGGCCACTTAACAGGTAATTTCAGCTTTTCCGCCAACAAATTCCACAATGTAAATATCAATCCGCCATGGCGCGAGCGCATCTCGCTCTTAAAGGGAAGGTGAGATGACACTCTGATTGGTTTATTGAACATTACGCCCATTACTCATTAAGAGAACAGGGACAACCCATTTAAAAAATGCGCCCCGGCGCACGGACCATTTTTCCGTCGGTAAAATAACAAAAGTGGATTTGGGCACGCCCTGAGTGCACCTGCGCCGTGCGCTTTACACTTTGCGTTTAGATCGTTAAAATAGGGCCCATAGTGTTTACCGTAGCATTTGTAAACTCTCGTTTTTAAAAAAAAAATTGTTCACTGCCCCTCTGGAAAATTAAGCGTAGTTTTGTGATCGATCTGTTTGTATTCAAGGCCGACAGAAGCGTGGGGCAAATTGGACAATTGCCCAGAGCGCCAGACCACTAGAGGGCACCACACAATGACGAACACGATCAAAGTCTTCTCTGGGAGTTTGATTGACAGGCCATCTAACCAATCATAACACAGAATCCGCCGTTATGTCTGACAAAACAGTCAGGAGAGTTAATAGATTAAAGTCGGTGTACTGGCGTTTTTCCGCGGTTGAACCAGCATTCCTTCTGATGATCATTCATGTTTATTTGATACTATAAATTAACTAGTAAGAGATGATTGGTTCACGAGCCACTTGAACTGGGGCACTACCTGTCATGACACATTAATAATACATGCCACATGCCACAAAATGGGACTTATTGCAGCCAAAGCAAGAAAGGTCCATTACAAGAAAGGTTCATTGTCTTAAATCATCAGTAGGGGTCAATATGATAAATTGGCATTTTTTTCTCTCAAAATTTTGAATGTAGGGGGCGGCATATTCCTATTTTGCCCAGAGCGCTGGATTGTCTTCCCCTGGCCCTGTTTGTATTACCATAGTTTTATGACAAATATGATTGGCGTGACCTTTCCTGACTAAACAATCACAGGATATTTTGCATTTCAGAAGGAGAGCCTTCACTGAAACAGGAACTAAACCAGTGTTCATTTTGACAGCAAATTTTGATTTAGTTTTAGTCATAGTGTAACGGAGGAGTCCACTGGAGGAGAGTGTAGTGAGAACCCAAGTGCAGTTTATTGACATAAATCCAAAATACAGACATAAACGGGAACAAAGACTTGGCTTGGCTTGGCTTGGCTTGCCGTGGCGTGGCGTGACTTGACTTGAAAACAGATACTGACACTCACCAATAGCGGGTTACATAAAACAAAGCTAGACAAGAGAACAATGAAACATGAGGGCTATTTATACAAAGGGACTAATGACAAATAAGGAACACCTGTGAACAATGAAGACAAAGGACCAATGGTAAGACAGAACTGAAATCACATGACAATAACAACCAATAAGGGGTGCGTTTCCCAAAGCGAACTATGGTCGTAAGTTCCGTCGTTACCAATAGAGTTCAATGGGACTTACGACCATAGTTCACCAACGATGCTTTCGGGAAACGCACCCCAGAACATGACACATGAGACGGGAAGCACATGACATGAGGGAAACACATGAGGGCAATGGAATCACATGATACAAAACATGGCAAAAACAAGGAAAACAAACAGGGCAAAGAAACGAAGCATAACTATGAAAATAAACCAAAAACTGTGAACATGAACCAACACAAAACGTCTTGGGTTACGAGTGTAACCCTTGTTCCCTGAGTAAGGGAACGAGACGCTACGTCGTTGACGTGATGGGAATCCTCTGTGTTTTTGTGTTCGTGAAGCACCACTGTATCCAACCAATGAGAGAGAGAACGTGACGTCATAGGCGGGCGACGTCGCGGACTATAAAGCACGCCCAAAAACAGAGAACGCTAGCTTCTGTGATATGTCTGAAGGAAGCGCTCCAGGCATGCAGGAGGTACGGCAACATGACGTAGCGTCTCGTTCCCTTACTCAGGGAACAAGGGTTACACTCGTAACCCAAGACGTTCCCTTTCGTGGGAACTATCGACGCTACGTCGTTGACGTGATGGGAACGCTGTCCCAACTATGCCGTGCCTCCGAGTGCCTGGCTGCCATCTTGTAGCACCAAAGCACCCGGAGTAATACTAACATTTAGGTCATAAAACCTAACAAAAGTATGCTGGGATGACCACCCCGCAGCACCACAAATATCAGCCAGGGAAACACCCGACCTGTGAGCTGTTGATGCCGCCATACCTCTTGTTGAGTGCGCCCTAATGTTCAAAGGACACGGGAGCCCTAAGGCTCTATAAGAAAGTGTGATGGCCTCAACCACCCACTTACTCATTCTTTGTTTGGAGGCTGGGCCCCCTCGATTCGGGGACCCATAACATACAAAAAGCTGGTCAGATTTTCTCCACAGGGCAGCTCTGTGGACGTAAGTATCCAGCGCCCTCACTGGGCACAGCAGGTTAAGTCTCCCCTGATCCGGTGTAGTAAACGGAGGGGGATAAAAAGCCTCCAGAACAATGGGACCTGGGACCCTGGTGGGGACTTTGGGTATGTAACCAGGCCTTGTATGCAGGAAGGCCTTAACCATACCTGGTGCAAACTCTAAACATGATGGTAACACCGAAAGAGCTTGAAGGTCACCTATTCTTTTCAATGAAGAAATGGCTAATAAGAACACAGTCTTCAATGTTAGCATTTTGTCCGACACCTCTTCCAAAGGTTCAAGGGCGCCTCAGCCAACCCTTGTAACACAATGGCCAAGTCCCAGGTCGGAGATTTTGGGCGCACTGAGGGCCTCAACCTCAGTGCGCCACGAAGGAAGCGTACAACTAAGGGGTCTCGACTTACCGAGACACCCTCCATAGAAATGTGGTAAGCCGAAATAGCAGCAACATACACTTTTAGTGTGGAGTACGTTAGACCCTCTGACAGTTTTCCTTGAAGGAATTGAAGCACATGGCTAATAGAAGAATGGACCGGGTCCACTCTGAGATGACTACACCATGTAGAAAACACATTCCATTTATACATGTAAAGCTTCCTTGTAGATGGAGCCCTGGACTGAAGGATGGTTTCCACCACCTCCGTTGGGAGACCAGAATCTATGAGTCTTGCCCCCTCAGAGGCCAGGCCCACAGTTTCCACATTTCTGGACGGGGGATGAAAGATCGTGCCGCCCGCTTGGGACAGGAGATCCTGTCTGAACGGAAGCTCAGAGGAGAGCCGTAAAGGAGAGAAACTAGGTCCGCAAACCAAATTCTCGTTGGCCAGCAAGGAGCCACCAATATTAGATGCACCCCTTCCTGGCGTACTTTGTCCAGAACTCCCGGGAGCAGAGAGACTGGGGGAAACGCATACAGGCGTCGCCTCGGCCACGTCTGTATCATGGCATCCAACCCCAGAGGAGCTGGGTGCCTCAGAGAATACCACAGAGGGCAATGGGTTGACTCCTCTGTGGCAAAGAGATCGACTTCCGCTCGACCGAACACTTTCCATATGAGCTCCACTACCTCGGAGTGGAGCTTCCATTCCCCGGACTCGCGCCTTGTCTCGACAGGGCGTCCGCCCCCATATTCAGATACCCTGGGATATACGCCGCTTTCAACGAGAGTAACTTCCCCTGGGTCCAAAGGAGGATACGGCTGACTAGCTCGCACAGTGGACGAGACCGCAGCCCCCTTGGTGATTTATATAAGAGACCACCGTAGTGTTGTCTGTCTGGATCAACACATGGTGGCCCCCTCAGGTCGGATAGGAAGTGTTTCAGAGCCTGAAACACTGCCAGCATCTCCAGCCGATTTATGTGCCAGGAGGCCTGGTGTATATCCCACCGACCTTGAGCTGAGCGACCACTCATGATCGCTCCCCAGCCCGTGAGGGACGCATCTGTCGTAAGCATTACGCGACGACATGAAGTTCCCAACACGGGTCCCTGGGACAGGAACCAAGGCTTTTTCCACATGACCAGAGCACGAAGGCATCGCCGCGTGACTTTGATCATGCGAAAAGGATTTCCCCTCGGGGAAAACCCCTTGGTCCTGAGCCACCACTGTAAGGGTCTCATGTGCAGAAGGCCAAAAGTAATAACGTTGGACGCAGCTGCCATCAGACCCAACAGTCTCTGAAACTGTTTTACAGTGAGTGACTGGCCTAACTTCACCCCTTTCACGGCCCCGAGGATGGAATCCACACGAGCAGGGGACAATTGCGCCTGCATCGTGGTGGAATCCCAGATTACACCTAGGTAGTTTGCAACCTGCCTCGGGACCAGCACACTCTTTTTGGCATTGAGCCTCAACCCAAGCCTTTTCATGTGCGACAGAACCACATCTCGATGTAGAACTGCCTGACGTTCCGTTTGAGCTAATATCAACCAATCGTCGATATAGTTCAGTACACGGATGCCCCGGAGTCTCAGCGGAGCCAAGGCTGCATCCATGCACTTCGTGAACGTGCGGGGTGACAGTGATAGGCCGAAGGGAAGAACCTTGTATTGGTATGCTTCGCCCCCGAAAGCAAACCTGAGGAACTTCCTGTGAGAAGGATGGATGGATATGTGAAAATACGCGTCCTTCAGATCTATCGCCACAAACCAGTCCTCGGATCTGATCTGTGGAATAATCTGTCTGAGTGTAAGCATCTTGAACTTCAACTTCTTTACAGATCGATTTAGTATGCGTAAATCTAGAATCGGACGCAACCCTCCATCCTTCTTTGGAACAATGAAGTAGCGGCTGTAAAAGCCCGACATTTTGCTGGGAGGAGAAACCCTTTCTATAGCTCCTTTTTGCAAAGCGTCGCAACTTCTTGTTCCATAACCAGAGACTGCTCTGGAGCAACCACAGTGTGAATCACTCCACTGAACTTGGGGAAGAGAACCGAACTGAATTCTGTACCCCCGTTCTACTATGAACAGCACCCATTTCGAAACATTCGGAAGACATTTCCACTCCTCTGAATGATCTACTAAGGGTACCAGCCTCTCGAGACTGGTCTCTGGTGTTTTTTGAGCACTTGGCTCGTTTATCTGACGCGGCGCACCGGCAGATAAACGAATCACGTGCTGGCCGAACCTCCTCGGAGGATCGACAGGGACTGCTGCGCCCTGTCGCACACTGGGTGGCAGGGTTGGCAGAACAGTCCCTTGAGGGCGCCGAAGGGGAACGATAGAAATTAATCGTCGAACCCCTTCGGAGGGGCTGCCCTCAGAAACCCTGGCCCACGAGCGTCAGGATTTCTTTGGGAAGCCTTCCGGGAAATAATGACGGTCCTCAGATCCGCCCTACCCCCGGAAGGCTTCGGCTGTGCAGCACGCTCCGGTCCCCAAGCTTTCCGCGGGGAGCACGGGCGGCCACACTGGCCTTTTGTTGGGGTCTGTGCCCCGAGGAGCCGGCTGTCGGCTGAGGCTGCCCCGCCCGGCAGCCTCAGGGGGATGAGTTTTCGAGGGAGGAACCTTTGAAACGCCGCCTTCTGCTTCTTTGCCTCCTCGAACCTGTCGACGACAGTATTAACTGCGTCACCGAACAGGCCCTCGGAGGAAAGCGGCGCATCCATGAGGACATATTTATCTTTGTCCTTTATGTCAGCTAGATTGAGCCACAGATGTCTCTCCGTGCCCACCAGTGCTGCCATGGAGCGGCCCACTGACTTGGCCGTCTCCTTGGTGGCACGGAGAGCTAAATCCGTGGCTCTCCTCAGCTCTTGGATTGTCTCAAAGGTTACCTCCCCACTTTCATCAATTTCCCCCAGCAGATCAGCTTGGTATGCCTGCAGTATACTCATCGTGTGCAGACACGCCGCAGCCTGACCCGCTGCCGAGTAAGCCTTGCCCACCAGATTTGATGTTTGCTTTAATGGTCTGGTGGGCAATGTCGGGGATTTCAGGGACGATGCAGACTCGGGCGAGAGATAGCTCGCAAGCGTCTCTTCAACCCGAGGCATCGCCCCATAACCGTGTTGTTTCAGCCCGTTAATATTGCTGTACATGGATGTTTGCGGGCTGAAGACACGGTACTGCACGGAGTCTGTTCCACGACCTCGACACCTCGGCGTGGAGGTCGGGAAAGAACGGCAGTCCCCGACGCTGAGGCAATGACCTGGCTGGAAGAAAGCGTTCGTCCAGTTTGCTCTTTATTTTGGGAACGCTTTCCTCCACGGGCCAGTTTATATTCAACTTTTTTACTGCCCGGGCCATAACCTCAGCAAGCTCCTCATGGGCTGGAGATGAGGATGACGGTCCCTCATCTCCACCCTCGATACCTTCAATATCAACCTCCTCGGAGGAAGATATATTCAGTATCGGTGTCTCTCTTCGGGGGAAGAAACCGCAGCGCGTGCTTCCACCACCAAAGAAGAGACACTAGATCTAGCAGGTAAGGGGAGCGATAAGGCAAAGCCCGTCTCTCCCCCTCTGCTAGATCCATTTGTGAACCCCACGAGTGCAGCCTTCGCTGTGCCTCGGCAGCAGCGGGACCAGACCCGCGGGGAACACTCGCCGCGGCGCCCTCCTCAAAGAGCGCCCGGCGTGAGCGCAGCGCCCTGAGAGTGAGCCGCTCACAGTGCACACAGACAGCCCCCTCAAGAGCTGCCTGTGCGTGCTCAACTCCCAGGCATTTCACACACATCTCGTGTGTATCTCCCTCCACGATGAATCGCGGACAAGGAGGTGCACACTTAGTGAAACGCTGGCTTTTCTCCGTCATTTTATATATATATATGTCTTTTTTATGTGTCTATTTCACTTGTTAGAAACTCTTGTCCTCAGACAAAGAGATCACTTTCTGGCGAGATGGTAGACAGACAACAGTAAATAAGACAGACAAGATACAGATAGCGCTTACTGAAGACAACAGAAGCTAGCGTTCTCTGTTTTTGGGCGTGCTTTATAGTCCGCGACGTCGCCCGCCTATGACGTCACGTTCTCTCTCTCATTGGTTGGATACAGTGGTGCTTCACGAACACAAAAACACAGAGGATTCCCATCACGTCAACGACGTAGCGTCGATAGTTCCCACGAAAGGGAACAAGACATGACACATAGTCTTTTGACTAAAATACCATTTAGTTTTAGTCATATTTTAGTCATCCGAAATTGTTTTAGTTTTAGTCTAGCTTTAGTCAACTAAATATCATACAATTTTTGTAGACTAAATCTACAGTAGATTTAGTCGACTAAAATCTAATTTAGTTAAATTGTAATGCATTAAGCATTTCTCTAACAATACACAGATCCTATACACTGATATAGGTACACCTGATATTCCCCAAACTGTTTATGATCACCCAACTGTACTTTGCTCGTTCAAGTGCAAAAAGATACGAAAGAGCAAAATTCAGTACTTTTCAGGGATTGACACACTTATCATTGAGGTCTATAATAGTTTTCATTTAAAATTTTTATTAGATTTGATTTTTAGTTTTTCTGCTTTCATTGTAATTTTAGTTAAACGTTTATGTATTTTAGTTTTTGCTTTTAAATGTCTATAAGATTTTATTTCTGTTTGTTATTTTAATACCTCAGGTTAAGCTAGAAACTAGATGAAATAAAATAAGTTTACATTTTATATATATATATATATATATATATATATTTATTTATGTTTTATTTCAGTTAAAATCTATTTCAAGTAATGAAGATTTCTTTGGTTTTAGGTTTAGTTAACTATAATAACCCTTACTGTAAAATATATTGAATAATGTGTCAAATAATGTTCTTAGTCTTTCCTTCCTATGACAAGATACAGTAGTTTACTATGAATTAAATAGAAATTAAATTAAATACAATTTATTGTGTAAAAATAATATAATGACCAGGAAAAAATTATAAACCATCCCGAAATACACTGTGACTCTTATTCTGAAATGTCTGCAGTCTGCACTGTAGCAGGCGACTCATGAGGGTGATTAAATACGCATTCTTACAACAGTCTAAAACATACTACCATATAAAAATTGTGTAGTAAACATTGTCATAATTCATCAACATTAGCTTATAGCAGTCGCTTGGCAAAAACGTGTGCTATTCATTAATTGCGAAGCAGTCAGATGTGCTGCTGCTAGAGCCTGTAGAGGGCGCAACAGCGCCGCATTTCCCGCAGTTAGATCAGCACTTCAAATGTGCGCGTATTCCACACAGGACAGCAGTCTTGACTGGATATCTTCCCAAATTGTCCCTCTCTTTCATTTTCGTCTCGTTTTTATTTGTTGACGAAAATTAGATTAGATTTTAGTCATAGATTTAGTCATTCAAAACGTATTTTTGTTTAGTCATCGTCTCATTTTCGTGCGTGAAAAACTGTAATTGACGAAAATTATTCGTCAACGAAATTAACACTGAACTAAACACTGTGTTTGAGACTGACTGGGCAGAGAAATGCTGTAATATGTGAAAAATAATGCAGTTTTTGAACCATCAAGCATGAAAACCTATTCTAGTACACCCCAAAAACAAAACCATGACTTCGTAAAAGGGCATAATAGGACCCAATTAAAGTTTGGGTTGCAATTACACATCTGTGATTTGATGTACTGATTTTGACAGAATTGGCATCTTTGTAGTTAATGCTAAGGCTCATTGTGGGTGTAAGGTCTAGTGCTTATGTAGGCAGCATTTTAAATCACAAAGGCTGTTTTCAAAAGGTAGGCAGCATAATTTAACAAGCTCATTGAAAAATCCACTCAGACAAAGTGAGAAATGTTGATTTGTAAATCACTCAATACCAAAGAGTATCGCTAAAACAGCTCCTATAAAAACTATTATGCATAATTTTTAGACTATTTTACTCATGTTTGAGTATGCTGTGTATTTTTATGGTTAGAGTATTGCGTCATATGCGTTTTAACACGCTAATGCCAAATTATGAATCAAATGTGAGTCGAATCTCCTGTTTGCTTCACATGAGGCATGTATTTGCATGTTGCCGTATATGTAGCATTTCAGTCATGTTGCCTATGCATGCAGCTCACTAGATTTTAGAACAGAGCCACAGACACAAAGCACTTCCTTAATTGGACTTCCTGCATGTCAAAGAGACGCCGCACGATAGTGTCACCCGGAGGCTTGTGCGTGTGTCAGTGTGTTTGATGGCTCTTTCCTGACCAGCATCAAGAGCGACCCCCTCCCCCCCACCACCACTGTTGCCATGGGTTATTTGAGGTGCATTCATTCAAGTGTACGACTGCGTGTTTGAGTGACTGTAAAATGACCTTGTGCTTAAAGTCTTCAAAGTTAAAGCGTATCACAGAGTTACTACAGACAAGTTGACCAGCCAGAAGCCACTCTGTTGATGTTGGTCAGCCAAATGTTACTTCTCATCGAGTGTAGTTCTGTGAAACTTTACACTGTGCTGTTTGTGATCTCTCTGCGCTCGCTCTGAGATGATCAAGCCTGTGCATCTTCGTGTCATTGTCATTTTTATCTGCGAGCCGCCCACCTGCATGCTTCAAAGAGTCAGGAAGATGAGGAACGGGCAGAGGTGCAATTGTGAAACAAACTTATCAGTTTCTGTGACACACAGTATGTAACTAAGTGAGATAAGAACCCTCAAACTCTGACCTTTGACCTCTGAACCAAAAAGCCACTAATTGATTTAATCTCTTGCCACGATCCTGTTCTTAGAAGTGATATAATGAATGATGTACTTGCAATATAACAATATAAACTTCAGATACAACATAGATTGAATAAAGACAGGACTAAGATTCCAGATTGAAAGAAGAACAGTTATATTAACCATATATTGGTTGCACATATATATATATATATATATATATATATATATATATATATATATATATATATATATATATATATATATATATCAGTGACGAGCGGTGACTTTTTTAACCGGGTATGCTGTGTGGTGCGTCATGTAAATAAATGTGGCCAATGCAGTTACGTTGAATGGGTTTATAGCTAATATGCGAGACGCTCACGTTCTCTCTAGACATTGTTAGTTTACTCATTTGCTTGCTCATGACAAATAGCAACACAGCGAAAAGTGTTTCTAATATGTTGGAACTTTTATTGAGAGTAGCCCATATTTACCTGTGGAGACGTGCCTTCACAAGCACCTGTAGCTTTTGTGACGTTTGAGTCGACGGAGGCGCAACATGCGAAAGGTGTTTGCAAAATATGCTGTATTTTTGTAATCCGCTAGGTGCCGCTAGTGTCACAGAAATTACATACTTCAACGTATCAGTTCAGGACACAGATCTAAATCAGACACGACAAATAAAAAACACCATGGCGTCAATTTAAATGTATGCTAGAAGTACCTTTTAAATTAATAATTAAAAAAAAGTATAACAATTAGTATTAGCAGCCTATTATAAATAAAAAAATAAATAAAATTTAATTATAATAAATATAAGTAATGACGTTAAACTGCCTAATTGACTGATTTTCAACATAGCTGTACTAGGTTTATGTCTTTCATATCACTCTGCGGTCTCTTTCTTCCAGCATAATAGTTTCAACTCAAATCAATATTGTCCATTTATTTATTTAATTGGTAAGAAGAAGAAGCAGTGAGCAGGATAATGTACAGTCAGAGGGACGTTATGGCAAAATAAAGCCCTTTAGGGTGAGACCAGATTAATCCTGATCAGCCTGTCAGAGTTTGTTTTGTGATAATGACCTGCTGATTACATCATCCCTCACTGATCTACCCATGAGCTCTGTGGTTGTAGTATCTGTCTCATCTTCAGAAGACCAATGAATAATGAAACAATGGTGAACAATAGGTTGTGTGCAGTTCATGCATTTCTCATCATTTAGTTCATTGTGCTTTACGTTTTACTTCCAGTTTTAAATAAGATGTAGAGTTGTAATGCTATGAAATTCATATAACTACTGTAACACATTTCATTTTCAGTATGGGGAATTTCCAGAAACAGTAGCTAATATATATATATAATTAATTTTTGAAATGGCAACTAATATATATATATATATATATATATTAGTATTAGGGATGTCCCGATCATGTTTTTTTGCCCTCGAGTCCGAGTCATTTGATTTTGAGTATCTGCCGATACCGAGTCCCGATCCGATACTTCTATAATACATGAAAAAGAATCAAGAAGAGCGAAAAAAAAACGATCCAGGAACAGTGCTTTTCAGGTTTTTCAGGTATCTAACAGTCGTTTTCACGTACAGAAAATGGATAAAGTCATCAAATATAAAATATCACTGCATATTATCTTTACTGTATAAAATAAATAAAGATTAATCATTATTGAAATTACAAAAACTATTCAGTCAAGAGCAGTAAGTGATTTCTTTGTTATTTGTTGTTTTATTTAACATTAAAACAGGCAGCAGAAATAGTTTTTCTCCCTTTAAGACATGTGCAATCCAGTACATACCTATACTGTTCCACATGCGCTGTCTTTATCGACTAATATACGTTCACTTAAGACATAACCGACTATGTTTGCTAGGATACTCGCTAGGACGGGCATTTTAAATAATTTTCGTATGAATTTGTCCGCTGAAGTGCAAGATGTGAAAGAGAACTCAGTATTTGTGCGCTGACTTGTGCGTCTTGTTCTTGAAGGTTTAAATCAACAAGGCTTAAATGAGTTAGTTTAAACACAGATAGCAACGTGTGCTGTTCAGGTCTCACCTGTATCAACACCCGGGTGATGACGGCGTAAATGACTGGACATTACAGCAGACGGCACTCGCAGTTAACAGTTTACAAAGAGTGACTGTTTTGTCCACGCTTTCTGATTATCGTTGTTGTAACGTTTTGTGCATCCATCGACTGAAACATACATTATTTGAACCCTGTCTGTCTGTTTTCCACGTTGCTATTTTAAACAAACCATACGGTACGGTTCGATTTTTTTTTACCGAAAACCGTTGCACCCCTAATACATATATATCCGAGTCCTGATCGGGAGGTAACGTCCGATTCCGATCGAGTCTGAAACCATGTGATCAGGCCCGATTTCCGATCACATGATCGGATCTGGACATCCCTAATTAGTATTTATGGATATTTTATCATATTATATTATATTAGTATTTATTAGTTATACTAATTATTATATTATTAAAATATATATTAAAATTTTAAAGTCTGTTTATATTTTTATAAAAGTGAGGACAACGTATATATATTTTTAAAAAATCCACTTTGATGGCTGATCATTGTTTTGACCTTATTGAATTTTATCTAGTGAAATGTTTAATCAGAAATTTTTTTTTGAAAATATGTTTTGTCTGTGTTTATGATAATGAAATTCCAGTGAATTGCAAATCAGTAAATTCCTCTTCCTGTTCATGAACTGGAAGAGAGCCAGTTCTTAAATTTTGACATGTTCATCTCTGGCTGTTGTAATTGGCTTGTAATGGTCATGTGGAGGTTTGGGGCGAGCATGGGCACGTTGTGGAATGACTCTACACGACTGTTATTTCTTGTGTTAGGAGTTGTTCGCTCACTTGTGTTTTAGTACATGGAGTAAGTCTGATCAAGGACAAATCTATTGATGCTTTAATTCAAAGGCCTGTCGCTGTTTATGAAGTTAAGAAGCATTATTGGGTCTGAAGCTCAAGCCGGTAGGTCACTCTCCATGCGTTTGTGCTGCGCTACTTCTGATGAATCATTTTGTTGCAATCTGTATACCATACTTGGTTAGTTGCTAACCATACTAACCATGTTCAGTAGAAGGTGTGTGCAAGCTGTGTTTCTCTGTTGAGTTGTAGACTTATACTTGTATTAAGTAAATACAACTAAAGTAAAGCTTCAAGAGAAAGTGCACATACTCACATGACAACACCGTGGCTTAATTGTCAAGATGTTAGTCTAGACAACATTATACTATATAAGAGCTCATGACTGTTTCTGTCCATGTGTCATGTTCAGTTACATCAGGAAGGGAAGTTCAGTCTCAATCGCTCATACTGTATGTTGGTAGTAAACAAATTTCTACAGCATCTGAAGTGTGCTCTTTGAACTCAGAGATGCTTTATCATTGTAGTGTGACCTGTATTTTGTTTGTGTATGTTTGTGTGTGTTAAAAGTTGCTTTCAGTTTAAAGGCTGTTTACAGTAAAAGACAGAGCAGACTGAATTGACCAGATTAATCTTAAACAAACATGCCTAAGGTATTGAAATTGTAGGCCTAGTGATGCCTAGACTCTTGCACTTTATTTCGTCCACTTTAGACACTCTGCTTATTTAAGTAACTTTGCAACTCCATGACAAAAAACTCGCATTAGAGTATCAGTAGACTGTTAGGTGAGGTTTAAGTGTTACGGTTTGGATTAGTAGAATAATTTGACATATAGTTGCAAAGTTACTTATAGTTAGTAGAATGTCTAAAATAGATTTTTGAAATGAAGTGTTACCCAGATATCTGTTTTCACTATCTCAGAGGCCAGTGCTGTTGAAGCGGCTGCTGAGTGCAGAAATTAAGAAGTTAATTTTTAATAATGTAATGTAAATTTGTCATCATGCAGTTCCAGTAGTGTAAGAGGTTATGTAACAGTTTTATGCCGCCAGACATTTGATCGTCAGACTGTACTGAATAAGCAGCTTATATTGGTTTAGACCCGCCCACTTAGACAGTTTGATTGACATACATAGTGGCTAATCACAGTTTGTTTTGCTTTTACATGCAGTTTTGAATGTCAGTCGACATTCATTGGTTTCTTTCATATCCAGTGGAGTTTTTTTTTTTAAATGCAAAAAAAAAAATAAAAAATTCTTTACGTGTACTAATTTATCAATGCATTTCTATTTTTGAATTTTGGGAGCACTCTCTTAGCAGCTGCTGCAGATGAAACTCTACCATTGCAACAGGTTCATGTACAGTAAACCAAGCTAATGCTGGTGTGAAACCTCAGTGTGAAGATGTAAGCTGCACTGAAAGATGGTTTGTATATGTGTGTACACTAAAAGATCGCACCAGCCCGCGAAGTCTTATCAATTTTGTTTTGACATTGCATCAAAGATAACTACAATAATGCAGTTTAAACCATGTTTTGTGTAGCTTTTATTTTGTTACTACAAATAAAATATACTACAAATACTACAAATAAGATATACTACAAATATTCACTATACTCTTTTCAGACCATTAGTCATCAAATTGTCTGTAAACACTGAGGCTGTCATAATAAAGGAGGTGCAGGTTTAAAAAAAAAGAAAGAAAAAGAAAAAAAAGTGAGCTGAAAAACCAGATTACTCACAGATCATCATTTCAAGGTCATCATGATTCAAACGTGACCAAAGTGGTGTTGCCTGTGTGGTTAAGTTGTTTACTCTAATTAGTCCTTCCATTTTCACTAGTTTGACCTATTTAGACTGATTGCATTGATGGTAACACTGGTATTTTTCCACTACATTTGCTACTGTAACATTTATAATAATTTATAGTCTTAATCCTGACCTATTTCAAAGGAAATACACAATGCAGTAAACCCAGAAATCTTTTTACAGACTGTGATGGCACATTTCCACAGTTATTATTATGCTTTTTCATATATATTACCTTTCATGCAATGTTAATATAGCTGTTTGCTAATGTAAAAAGTCTGCAAAGTTTTAAAGATCAAAGTGCATGACAAATAAAGTTATTGTCTCCTAAAAGAAAGAATAGATTCTGAACAGCCGAAACAAGTAATTCCAGCCTTACTTCCTGTTACACATTTGCATAATGCTAGTCTATGGACTTCATTGGCTGTCCGCGAACAACGTCTACTTTGACCCTCAAACACTGTAAAAGATGTAGCTGAGGATAGAAGAGTTTAGTTTGTGTTGTCAACATGTTGTGAAGACGCCCTTTTCTGTAATGCAAAAGCAAATCCACTTTTCATGCACTTACAAAGATGAGGACTTGAGTTCCTATTTATACGGTAAACTGACGCCATTGTTGCCACCGTGTATCAAGCGCTGAGGAAAATTTGGAGTTCAAATTCAGATTCGGTAATGGGCATTTGGTATCCGATACGCACTGTAAGCGCTCGACCAATAACAACAGACTGGGTCATCTGGGCTGCGTTCAGCCCCAACAAAATGTTGCAAAACGTTTTTTAAATGGAAACGCTTGGTGCGTTGAACACCCTGTTCTGATGACGCAAGAGTTGCAACTATGGCAGCTGAGAATGCAAAATACGCTGCAGTCACTCCACTTGACGTCCAGAATAAAAGAGAACACATTTGTAAACGACTTTACTTGGACCCATAGTGCGAGCTGTCTCTTTTATACCGTGTGGTTTATAGTAGGGTTGTGAATTGACACAGTTTTCACGATTCCATTCGATTACTATTCACATGCTTTTGATTCGATTCGATATAGATTATTGTGGATGTAGTATATCAGATACAGTACATGGCAAATTTTCTAGAAGAAAAAAATCGCTCAACTAATGCTGTAAACTACAATATGTAACGGTGCATAGCTATATTTATCAGAATATTGCTTTCTAGAGTACACTTTTCTAGCTGACCAATGAGTTTATGGTCACTGAATATTAATGTTTTCTGAGGTAAACGTAACGTTACATGACATTGTTTACAAGCTGTTTTATTGACGTCTTTCCGAGGTTGAAACACTGATTGAGCGATTACACAAGACATGATACGGATTTAGGTAAGATGTACTGTATATTTTAACGTACCTTCAGATGTTTAGTCGTTTATTTCGCGCTGGTATTAAAGTGGAGGAGAGGATGTTCACATGCGCTCATGCTGCCGCTTCTCTTTAACTGAGGCGCTGAAGCGATCTGTCACGCCACATTAAACAGTATAATAAGATGGACGTCATTAGAAATCTGAGACTTTGCTTCATATCAAAAGTCACAAAGCACACAGATTATTGCGATTTATGGAAGGCGCTACATATTCTGCTCATTCATCAACTAAAAACAGACTAGACTAATCGATTAAAATCGAGAAATTGATATTTTTTACCCAGCCCTAGTTTATATACATGTTGATGCTGATTGGGCTGACATTTTTGACACACCACTCAAACAAGAGAAAACGTGTCTCAAACCCTGTTGCGCACCATTTCCAGGAAACATGTCGTTCAACCCGGAAACCTTAGCAAAACGTTTGAGCTTGAACGTACCCCTGACGAATCAGAGCGGAGTAGACCAATCACAACAGATTGGGCCATCTGACCAATCAGAGCAGTCTTGTGGAAAAGAGGGGTTTAGAGAAACCCAATCCTTCATGAAACTGATTCAGACACTGTGAGAAAAGAGCTGATGCTGCCATGATTATTATGTAAAAATGTGGTTTTTGACCTTGGATGGATGTAAATCTATTGTAGGAGACTACAAAACAACATTAGGAGCCTTTAAAATTGCATAATAGGGGCACTATAACATTGTACATCTAGCAAAGATTTTTTTTGTATTTTCATTTTAAAAAAATGAATGTACATTTATAGGACAGTGTTATATTACTGTGGTGCTAAATTCTCTGAAGTGTGAGTGTTTCTAACACAAAGACTAAGGGAGTGACTACAAATTTGATCCCTTTCTCTTTTCTGACCAACATAATCAATCTCTCAATATTTTTTTTCTCTTTTGTAAAGGCCTAGTAATGCTATAGTGTCATTTTTCCTTTGCTTTTGGAGCAAACGGAAACAAAACATTATGTTTGTTGGAATTCCCATTCAGCACTTTAGAAGTTTCCCCAACTTTAACGACTGCCCTTTAAATAAAATATGGTTTATATAGGATTCAATCGAACGTTTTGTAATGTTTCTTTTGCTTTCGTCAAATATTTGATCAATACAATATATATTTTTTGAAGAGACACAGCCTCCTTTTTCCCAGAAAACATGTCTCTGATGCATGTGTGTGTGTTTGTGGATTAGCTGTAAGCCTGTAAAGCCTGTGAAACAGTAATTCCTCCGACTGCAGAGCAAACACACACAAATATCAGACTATATGGCCCATACGTCTCTCTCTGCACAATCAGCGTCTGTTTGTGTGTGTTAATTCAAGTAGCTGTTGAGTCACTGACCCCTGTCACTGTTTAACCCGTGTGAGGTCTCTTTCTGTCTCACCTAGTTTTGCCATTGCGCTCTCTCTTTCACACAGTGTGTTCTCTCTCTCTCTCTCTCTCTCTCTGTTCCTTCCTTAATCTCTCAGTATTACACGCCTCCCCAGTCTTACTCCCTCCCCTTTCTCTCTCTCTCTCTGTCTCAGTGTTTCTGGCGTCGGCTCAGAACTGCAGTGGTTTATTCAGTCGTTCAGTCGGGTCGTGTCTCTGCTCCGCGTGCGAGTGTGTGTGTGTGTGTGTGTTTGCTCGCTTGGGCTGGTATGCATAGACGTGAAGGAGGCTGCAAATGTACCAGTGCGCAGCTTATTCAGAGGAGATGTGGAGTCGCGCAACAGCCCTGTGAGGCGGTTCTGCCCCGCGACAGCTTCACTAGGACACTTCCTCTGTGGACCTCTGAGTGCCAGCGCTACTCTTAACAAGTGAGTCTGCTTTCAAGATATCAACACGCAGCGTTTAAGTGTGCTTATGCAGGTATGGACACACATGAGATTGTCTTGAGGGGTCTGCGCTTTGTCACATAAAGCAAAATGAACCCAACTCACAGGTGGGATGGACTGGTTGCTGCTGGACAGACATTGGTATGATCCGTGTGGGAAATAAGTGCTTTGGCTTGTGTTTGGGGATTTGGAGCATGAGAGGTGTCATCTTTAAAGAGCCACATGTGTGTTTGTTTTAGTTTGGGGACAAAATTGTCCTTAGATGTGAGAAAAATTCTCCCTTTTGGGGATGTTGTCAGAGATTTATAAATAAAGTGAATAATGTTTTTTGAATGCTTACATGCAGAAAGTATATTTTCAGCATTGGATTATTCTGGAGTCATAATTAGTTTGATATAAACAGCAAAAGCCTGTGGTATGTCTTCATTTAGACAGCAAGGTAGTGTGTGTATGTGTGTGTGTTTGTGTTGCATGCACACTTCCTCTGGTGACGAGGTGAGGGCACGTTCAGAAGTTTGTTTTTAAGCCTCCGACACAGAGAGAGAGTGACAGCAGTCAAAGATCACAACTCATTATGAATGGCAGGAAACTTTCTCTTTTCACTTGCTGATGTGTTTGTTCTTGCAGATCTGCACAGTATTGATTTTCCTCAGACATTCTGGTAAGGGTTTGTTCAACACTTGATATTAAACTACTGGATTTAATTCTGTTTGAACTGTTTAATGTTCTCCATTTAAAATGTATTTTGTCAGTAATTTCAGTGTTGCTTTGCTAAGTATCAGCGGTCAAACAAATTTACATCAGACCAATATATCGGTGGCAAAAAATTTTTAATACAATGTTTACTTTATTAAAGGGTTAGTTCACCCAAAAATGAAAATTATGTCATTAATGACTCACCCTCATGTCGTTCCAAACCCGTAAGACCTTTATCTTCGGAACACAGTTTAAGATATTTTATATTTAGTCCGAGAGCTTTCTGTCCCTCCATTGAAAATGTATGTGCGGTAGACTGTCCATGTCCAGAAAGGTAATAAAAACATCATCAAAGTAGTCCATTGTGACATCAGTGGGTTAGTTAGAATTTGTTGAAGCATCGAAAATACATTTTGGTCCAAAAATAACAAAAACTACGACTTTATTCAGCATTGTCTTCTCTTCTGGAATCCTTTCCATTGAATTGATTCCATTGAACTGATTCCATTGATTTGATTCCACTGAATCCTTTCATCTGTCGGCGTTGGTAATGTACTTTTATGTAACCGTGGTTGTTTTTTGTGATTAGGACATCCGTGACATGCACACCTACGCACCATTTTAAAAAATATAGCAATACCAAAATACAAACAATGTAGAATAGCTTGAATACAGCGTGCGTCTCCCTCAGACTGTAAAAGAGGCTTGTGCGCAACGGATAACACGTCAGCAGCGTCACTGCAGAGTCGTGAACCACACTCTGGAGCAGAAGGGGGCGGTAATGCATCAATAAGCTGGATGCCAACTGCCGTACAACAGGAAAGAAGAAGAAGCGGAGTCGTGAACGCAAATTGACAACAGACCCGGAAGAGAATACAATGCTGAATAAAGTAGTTTTTGTTATTTTTGGACCAAAATGTATTTTCGATGCTTCAAAATGTCGTGGATGTCCTAATTGCCAAAAACAACCACAGCGACGTAAAAGTGCATTACCAACGCCGACAGATGAAAGGATTCAATGGAATCAATTCAATGAAAAGGATTCCAGAAGAGAATACAATACTGAATAAAGTCATAGTTTTTGTTATTTTTGGACCAAAATGTATTTTTGATGCTTCAACAAATTCTAACTAACCCACTGATGTCACATGGACTACTTTGGTGATGTTTTTATTACCTTTCTGGACATGGACAGTCTACCGCACATACATCTTCAATGGAGGGACAGAAAGCTCTCGGACTGAATCTAAAATATCTTAAACTGTGTTCCGAAGATGAACGGAGGTCTTACTTATATGTAAGGTTGATTCTCACTAGAACTGATTGATTTTGCCCGATATAGGCTGATTAAGTGGTCTGACCAATAATGTTGGTCGATAAAAATCATCTCTCAAGCATTTTTGTAAACTTTATACCTATATATATATATATATATATATATATATATATATATATATATATATATATATATATATATATATATATATATATATATTGTTTTTTTAGGAATTTGAGATTACATTTTGAAAATTTCCCATTGACTTCCATTGATAGAATATTCAGTGTTCAAAATGTATCCAAAAGTGATGCCACTGCGATATCTATGTGCACACTTTCTTGCATATATGTAACTGTCGCATCATGTGTTGATTGTCGTGTGCAGCTGATCAGATGCATGATGTGTCTGTGCTGTGTGCGTGACTTGACGGTGACAGATCATCTCTGATGCAGCATTTCATTCACACCGAATCAAAGACTAACACGTACACTCACCTTAAACCATAACATCTTTTGCTGCCTTGATCATGCTGCTGTTTCCTTCAGGAAATGCTCATCAAGGCTTATGTTCGTCTGCTTGAATGATGAGCAGATTGTTCTACACAATCTGGCTATAGACTATGAAGCTGAGGGGACGCATCTCCACTTGTTTTTGTGTGTTTTGTGTGTACATTTATTTCACATTTATTTATTGTTTATGTTACATATATTTTGTGTGTTTTTTTAATATAAATGGCTTTAATAGCTTTTTTTCTGATGTAGATAGTTTATGCACATGCGTTTTGTGTTCATGGGTGTTTTATGTGTGTGTGTGGTAATCTTCCAACGCACCCAAAAAGCTGATCTATTAGCGTAAAAGCGCTGAGGAAGGAAGTGTTCTTGTAGAAGAGGTCAGTGCAAAGGATGCCCTTTAAAAGCAGAAAATTCCTCCACCAACAGTTGGAAAAGTACACAAGATAAAAACGCTCTCGCAATGTGACTCATCCGTAGACTGAGACTATTTCTGCGGCGATGTCTGGTCCTTCATGAGTCGGCTTCAGCACGGAAAGAAGGCAGAAAGAAAGACAATACAGCATGACAAAAACCGCTGCAGGTGGTTTGTTATCAAGATTTCACACTGTTGTGTGTCTGTATGCAAGTGTGTTAGGAGGAAGAAAAGCAAGGTAAAGCATGCAGAGCAGGGCTAAAGGCCGTCTGGGGTAAAAGGTCAGCTTGGGTTTTATTATTTGCTCTAAAAACACTAAATAGAAACTAAAAACCACCAAAGCACTTCCCTAAACACCTGTCTCTCTCAATGGATTACAGATATAGCTGTATCAATGAAATGCATACTTCCTAAAGGCCTGGTTCTGAGGTTTGATTCATGTTGAGAATTTCTGATCACATATTTTATAAATTTCTTTTTCTTTTTTCAAATAGTTTTTCAGGAACTACTGAGTAATAAAAGTTGGTACATGAGAAAATACACTGTGGCCAAAATGCCACCAAAATACTGTTAGCAAAGGAGATGAGAACACTTGAAGTGCAATTCTTTCCTACCATTATCTTATACAATGACCGATTGTGAAATGCAAAACTGATTAGAACAGAAAAGTAGTTAAAGGGGTGGTTGATTATAATTTCACTTTTTTTATCTTTAGTTAGTATGTAATGTTACTGTTTGAACATAAACAACAAAGTTCAATACACAGGGAGATATTTTCTTTTACAGAAATCACTTAAAAACTACAACAAATGGCTGGTAGGGACTACAACAAGCTTCTTCCCGGGTTGTGACATCACAAACCTTACAATTTACATAAACCCCGCCCCCGAGAACACACAACAAAGTGGGCATGGCCATATTGGGATGCTTTAGAGAAGAAGAAGAGTTGTTGTAGTAGAGTGTTGCCGTCATTTTACACCAGACTGCTTCACAAACGAGGGTCAATTCAATGCTGAATTTGCACAAAAGATGAACATGACGGCACATACTAGTCGATGAGTTGAATCAAATCCACATCAACTACATAAATTTATCCACTAACCATTCAGAAACATCCAGTTTCATTCTAAAAGTTGTAACTTCTTCCTGAGTCTCTCCATCAGTTTCTGACTCTGGTTTGAACAATGTAAGACTGAACTCCGTTACTGACAATCCTCATTTTAGCTGCGTGAGATTCTCCAGCTTTGTTGTTGTTGAGCAACCTGTTAAAGCTCCGCCCTCTTCTGGAAAGCAGCCGCGAGCAGCAGCTCATTTGCTTTTAAAGGGACACACACAAAATTGGTGCGTTTTTGCTCACACCAAAATAGGGGCAAATTTGACAAGCTATAATAAATGATGTGTGGATCATTTTGAGCTGAAACTTCACAGACACATTCTGGACTTTCTTGGATATTACATCTTGTGAAAAGGGGCATAATAGGTCCCGAAATTAACAACTTTAACAAAAGCTGAGGTTGTTATTTCCAAGTATGTACTTAAATGTTGCTATTTTGTAATTTAAATGATTTGCATACATTGTCATATCATTAATGCACCTGTATCTAGAATAAATATCACTATAATGTGTATTTCAGGTGAAGGAAGGACACATTTACTTGATTTTGCACAAAGAAACAAAATCTCATTGTCGTATACAGTAGTAAAGGTGATCTAAATAGGACTGTTTGAAACCGTTACAACCAGTGAAAGTGTTTACAAGCATGAATTTTGCCTATGCACTTATTGGCATAGTTATATGCAGATAACTAGTCTCAGCGGATGCATCACTTTATCTCAAAGCTCTCTGAAACTGATTCTGCTGCATGGACAGAGTTTTTTTCTGAGTTGTGCGACTGATCTCTCTTTCACACTTAGCATACTGTTCAGCACATTTTGGGGAGTAATGACGCCTGAGATTGTGTTCCTCAAGCACTGCCATTTTGTCAGGTTTCAAAAGAGACATAGACCAAGACAAGCTAGAAGAGTATTTGTACACTGAATGTTACAGTAGGTATATGTACAGTATTTAGCTAGTATCTCGACTCGCATCCAGCTCTTTCACTCAAGTCTTTGTCAGTACTGTGAATTGGCCCGTAACCTTTTCAGCACATGTAAAGCATCAATAAATCACTACGTATTCTGTTTTAACCTCCCATAGATTGGTTAGTGACCTTCTTATTTAGCCGAATTAAAGCGATGATGATGCTAAACCAATTCCTGCTCAGGAATAAACACTCTTGTTTCTAATTATCCCACGTCTCAGTCAGAGCAAAGCTGTACACAGTATTCCCACGCATTTCATCATGTCACGCACGACCGTGAGATCCCGTCTTGATCTGTGACAACACTTGTGTCTTGGTAAACACCATATGCGGGCCGTTACGAGTAAATCTTTATTTAAGAAAGGCAAACGGCAGGAACATTTAGTGCTGCTCATGTTTGCTCTTCAGTGATTTTAAAGTGAGTTGGATTAGTGGAGGTGAGGAACAGTAGAGGAATGTTGTTTGAAATACAGTCAAAACTTGGTTCTCAAAACAAAGAACATGTAATGATGCTTTCAGCTACCAATATATATATACACCTGTATATGTCACTATATGACCTGTTCAGACTAGTAGATTGTTTGCTTTGTTCTGAAAGAGTTAGTTGACCCAAAAATGAGTGATTGCTTACAGACTGCATGTAAAGGACTTATCAACTTGCGCCTTCTAGAGATTCATGATTGAACTACACACACACACATATACATTTATACATATAAAACATGTGTACATCAACTTTACAGCATTTCTGTTTGGGCCTGTCTTTACAGTGAAGAACGTGGCACGGTAATTAATTTTTGAGAGATGTCGAGGGATTCTTGTGTGTGATTGTGTGTTGTAATTACTAATTAAGGCAGCGTAGAGGGCTGCATGTCCTTGGTATGACCGGATCTCTCTCAGTGGGAAAAAAAAAAGATCGATGAACACATCCAGTCCACATTTATGTCTCTGTTTTCTCATTATGTTGCTTGACAAAGCAGTTGTGCTTAAGCTGCTGTATCCTTCTGAGAGCAGACATTTATGAACCGTCACTCCTCCTAGAGCTTTCAATATAGCACGGGATCTGTCTGTCAGCCTGCATCTGTGTGTATGTTTATGTAGCAGCCGCCTAGTGCACTGGCACACTTTAGAAACCATCTTACAACTCCTTAGCAACACTATATAAACCAGTATGAACAATTTAGCAACCAAAATCTGTTTTTCTGACTGTACGGCCTGTAAAAGCTTCACACTTCTAGCTAAGTGTTTCTGCTTTTTGACAAAACTTTGCTTTTTCTTGTTCTCTCTAATCATTATCTGTTTCTCTCACTCTTCAACTGTCTTCCTTTCCTCGACCAATCTATTTTCTATTTCCTGTCCACTCTGTGTATTTGTGTTTATTGATGGCTTGCTCTTGCTGGTTCTTTCCTACAGTATGTGTTTATGCATGCTCACTGCATCCATCCATCCATCCATCCATCCATCCGCCATACCTTCCTCTGTCCATCCATCCATCCATCCATCCGCCATACCATCCTCTGTCCATCCATCCATCCATCCATCCATCCATCCATCCATCCATCCGCCATACCATCCTCTGTCCATCTATCTATCCATCCATCCATCCATCCACTATACCAATATCCATCCATCCATCCGCCATACCAACCTCTGTCCGTCCATCCATCCATCCATCCATCCACTATACCATCATACATCCATCCATCCGCCATACCAACCTCTGTCCATCCATCCATCCATCCATCCATCCATCCTCTATACCATCCATACATCCGTCCATCCGCCATACCATCATCCATCCATCCATCCGCCTTACCATCCTCTGTCCATCCATCCATCCACTATACCATCATACATCCATCCATCCTCTATACCATCCATCCATCCGCCATACCATCCTCTGTCCATCCATCCATCCATCCATCTATCCACTATACCATCATCCATCCATCCGCCATACCATCCTCTGTCCATCCATCCATCCATCCATCCACTATGCCATCATACATCCATCCATCCATCCATCCACTATACCATCCATCCATCCATCCATCCGCCATACCATCATCCATCCATCCATCCATCCGCTATACCATCATCCATCCATCCATCCATCCATCCATCCATCCATCCGCCATACCATCCTCTGTCCATCCATCCATCCATCTGCCATTCCAACCTCTGTCCATCCATCCATCCTCTGTACCATCCATCCATCCATCCACTATACCATCATCCATCCATCCATCCTCTATATCATCCATCCGTCCATCCGCCATACCATCATCCATCCATCCATCCATCCATCCGCCATTCCAACCTCTGTCCATCCATCCATACATCTGCCATTCCAACCTCTGTCCATCCATCCATCCTCTGTACCATCCATCCATCCATCCATCATCCACTATACCAAAATCCATTTATCCATCCATCCATCATCCATCCATCCATCATCCACTATACCAAAATCAATCCATCCATCCATCCATCCGCTATACCATCATCCATCCATCTGAATTTTAATTCTGCTTCATTACATTCAAAATTTGAATTTCAGTTCATTTTTAATTCTGCTTCATTACATTCATAATTCGAATTGCAGTTCTATATCCAATTTGCTACCTCAGAGGAATTTAAAAGTCAACTGTAATACTGAAGGTCGTAGTACAGTTTAGACATAGTGACGTCTTTAAATGTTAATGAAAAGGGTATGTAGTAGGAGACTCTTTGGATACACATGTTCTACAGGAGATCTGTTCAGTTGGGTGATGTGTGCATTCATTTCATGACCAGATTCTGCTGTGTTTCCTCTTTAGAGCAACTTCTTGGGAAGTAGCAGCTTCTCCGTGGCCGATCTCCTCCAGTCCAAAGACCAGCAGCTTTCTCTCAGCCTGAGGTGAGTTGCATTGTGTGCTTTATCTTTCTCTGCAGTGCTGTCGTTTTATGGTGCAAACTTCATTTGGTGTGATTCGTGCACATGCAATGAACTCTCTGGAGGTAGATGATGTCAGGCTCACACAGCTGATCAAACAGGGCTGAGACTCCAGTAGAAAACAGGCCATCTGCTCCTGTATTTGGCACATATTTAGTTGCCACACAGCTTGGTCTGACTGTCCAATAAATGCACAGCTTGAGTTTTTATTGTATGGCAGGACTGGGTGGGTGGTTGATTTATGTTATTACGTAACATGCAAAAATATGGAGTAGGACATTTCCCAAAACTGGTTAAGACATAGAGAGTTAAGTTTTTTTTCGGGTGCAGAGAACCATTGCACGTTCCAGCATTTTACAGCATCTTTGAAGAAACACTCAGAACTTTGAATTCAAATCTTTGAATTTAGACTCAGAACTATCAGATTTAAGATATTATTTTTACTGTTTTGATGATTTTTTTTGTTAAAGGGTTAGTTCACTCAAAAATGAAAATCCTGTCATTAATTACTCAACCTCATGTCGTTGCACAAATTGACATTTCTGATAAAATCTGAAAATTTGAACTGAATAAAATTTGAATACTGAAATCTGATTTCAGTAAACGAGGCTTCATTAAGTCATAAGTGTTTTGAAATTTCAGTGGTTCACCACTGGGGGCGTGACTACACTGTAGTCTGTAAACTGTTTTGTTGAATTTTCCAGCAAAAATTACAGTATTAATATATTATATTAATATAAAATATTTTAGTAATAGCATCCATCCCTATTGTATACAAGTTTGGTTAGTTTTGATGATGTTAAGGGGCTGGGCAAATATAAAAATTGGGTAATGTGTTGTGGAGAAAGTCAGGTAGAGGACATTTTGTGGCATAGTAGTTACACAGTAGATCTGATTATGCATTCTAAACGATTGTAGGTTCAAAGCCCACAAGGTTTGATTCATGAATGATGATCACCATTGTGCTCCTCCCAGTGGGGTTGTTCCTGTAAATGTACTGTAAATCATATTTAAGCACCAATTAAATGACAAATTGGTATTCAGAGCTAAATTAGTACAGATGGTGCAGGCAGGACACATTCATATCCAGAAGCATCTGCAACATGCCAACAGGACTTTAAACCAACAGTTTTGTTGCCTTGTTGGCGTTCACTAAACAATTTCCCATTCAAACAGCTGCTCCAGTGCAGTTATTCTTTCCCGTGTACACGGACACACTGGATTTGCTCCAAAACTTTGTGAGCTGACAGCATTTTAAAGCTCTACCAACTGCTACCTTAAAAGATACCTTGTTTTGGCCAAATTGGAGGGTTGTTTGCTTAGTTGCCATCTGCAAAAAGCACCCTCATAAGTCTCTTGGCCGTTAGGATGCTTTGTAGGCAATACACATTAAGAAAGCTTCCTGTGTTTTGGAGCAGAGCCGGTGTGTCTCGACACCAGCGAGGATTGCTGCTTAGTCATAATTGATAGTGTTGTGTTTGTGAGTGACAGCCGGAGGGATTCCCTGCACACCGCAATGTGGAATTCTATTATACATCAGTATTAATATTGATCGTTGTTTCCCTTTAATTGGCCTATTGGTCATGTTGCAGTGTAGACACTGGCCCTTGCTTCTTGTTTGTTCTGTTTCGCTGTCTCTGGCTGGTTATTTGCTCTCTGTCGCTCTTTCTGTCTCCATTGATGCTCAGAATAGCGTTTCTCTTTGGTGAGGAGCAGCAGAAGTATAAAAGCACTGCGCTGTCTCTTGTGTAATGCAGCAAGACGTACAGTGCTTGGGGTCTAAGAGTCTAGGGCTGCCAATGACTAAAGATTTTTGTAGTTGACTATTAGTCATTCATTTAAGCTATTAGTTGACTAATCATATGCTTATATTAATTTAATTACTTAAATATATACTGAGGAGATTACTGAACCATAATGAGCGTTTAATATTTTTAGGCGTAATATAGCCTAATCAGGGCTCAAGCACATGCATAAAGCTTCCCGCAAAGCACCAGCAAAAGTAATGATCAAGAATGTGTCAGGGGAAAAAATAGCAAAGAGACTTTTTAATTATTTATTAATAAACTAGTGTTTTCTGAATCAGTGTTGGTGAAGTTGATGATGCTGCCTCGCCATCTCTGCAGTATAGTGAAAGCACCAATAGAAAGAAATGCTCCTTTCATAAGGATGACATAGGCAGAGAGCATATTGGTTCGTTTAAAAGATGTTTCATGCTTTCCATAGATATATTTCTCATGTCTGTGAGATAAGTATACACTGAGTTTTTTTTTTTTTTTTTTTTTGATGACCTCAAGTTCACAGAGACAGAGACAGCAGAAAGCGCATCCTGTTTGTTTTGTTTATTTTACAAAGGCACAATGTTTTCTTGTTATAGTCTGTTTACACAAATAAAAGTCAGTTTCCAATTATGTATTATCTTCTCTGTATGACCAAAAATGATGGAGTATTTTAAGTTGATTCCAGGTAAAAATGCAAGTGATTGCGCCGGCGCCTCCAAGTCATGCAGTAAAGCCGAGTTCAGACTGCACGATTTTAGCCCCGATTTTGGCTCACCGACAGGTTTTGAGAAATCGCCGACAAATGCCCGGAAATCACAGGCAAATCGGTGCTCGTTCACGTGAGTGACAATCACGCAGTGTGAATGAGCAAAGACACGGTCTGAGAGAATTGCCGATGAGTCGCCTACGCCCGTGAGATATTTGGCATGCTAAATATCTGGACCTGTCGGCGATTCAAAATCCTGCTGTGTGAAAAGTGTTCTGACTGAAAACTACATCGGCGATGACCGACAGCCAATGAGAGAGCAAGATACAGAGCAGCGGGGAGTTCGGGGATGAGTTGTAGACCACAATATCAGCAAGCATGGCTTCGTTTCAGATAAATATTACAATTATATCAAACAGAAACAAAGCACAAACATTTGCTTGACCATCCGCAACAGCGGCACATTGAAAAGTTATTTATTTACCTCCAACTCTCGTTGCAGAACAAACAATCCACAGTCTCCCCAACCATTTCTTCCTCCATATTCTTCTTTTCCTTTTCTTGTATTCACTGCAAATCAGCGCACAGGCAATTCGTATTGCAAGCTTCTTGCGGGCTGCCATTTTTAATAATACTAATAATAATAATAACTCCGGTCTTGCACGCGTGATATTGGGTTGTTTCCTTGTCACGTCTCGCGTGTGTTTGGTTGTGAAACGTAGTTTGCGTGCCAGACAGAGTTGTCGGCGATTCTTCCAATTGTGAAGTCATGCAGTGTGAAACCTTCTGTCGCCGATCCATCGTGCAGTGTGAACACAGCAGCGACTGAATGCTGGCCAAGATAGTCATGCAGTGTGAAAAGAAAAGTGACCCGACTACTTTGAAAATCATGCAGTCTGAACTCTGCTTAAGCGTGCTAATACACTGCGCACAAACACGTGGATATGCGCCTAATAGTGCACATTTATCTAGGTTAACAATAGAATGAGCAGCCATGTAAAGTTGCTACTGCTTACATGTTTAAAATGATAAGCCATTGAGGTCAATGGATGATAAGCAATCATTTGGATTTCCTGCCCGACATACTGTTATTACCACAAGGACCCGCGTGACTTCGCCACAAGGGTTTTTTCCTGACTAATAAAATTTTGGTTGACTAAGCCTCTTCTTGTTGATTTAATGATTAGTCGACTATTAGGGGGCAGCCCCCCAAAAGTCTGAGGCCGCTTGCAAAAATGCCATATTTCTGAAAAATGCACAAAAAAATGTCAAGGTCAGTAATCAAATAAATAAATAAATGTATTAATTTGATATATGACCTAGAAATAGTGTACACTTTGTGTGTGTGTGTGTGTGTGTGTGTGTGTGTGTGTGTGTGTGTGTGTGTGTGTGCGTGTGTGTGTGTGTGTGTGTGTGCGTGTGTGTGCGTGTGTGTGTGTGACTTTTTTAGAAATCTAAAAAAAAAAAAAATTCTATTTAAATACAAAATAAATAAATAAAAATAATAAATATATTTAAACTTGTCAGACTTTTGGACATATATTGTGTTTGTTCACATACAGGTTTTTAAAAAGCATCGGTCATACATTTTGTTCTTCATTTATCCACATTTAAATTTATCTACATTTAAATATTTTGTAATAAATTCAGTTAATATTTTATGTAGTTATAGCCATCATTTTTTAATTTTTTAATTTTATTTTATATATTATATTTTATATTTTTTCACTGCATACATGTTACATTTATTATTTTGTTCATTATATATATTTTTTGTTTTATTTTCATATTGTACCATCATTGCTGATTCGATTGCGTAATTTGCATTGCTTTATTAGTTATATTTATCAGTTTATTTATTTATTAGTTAGTAATTCTCATTGCTCTATCATTGCTACAATTAGTCAATTCAAAATTTAATTTTTCGAACACTGATTCAAAACAAATGTTATAATATTGTGATTTATCTCAGAGCATTGTTTGGATTGTGGTGTAGAACTGCCTCATTTTCTGAAATGCCTTTGAAGAACAATGGGAAACTTCCAGAAACAAAGCTGCTGAAAAAAGTGGGCGGCACTCTTGAGCTCTACATCTTCAAATGTTCATAATCAGCACTTCCTTTTAGTATCTAAATGGAAAAAGAGCTTTTCAGTGAAGATTTCGACTCAAGTTGTTTTTGGTGTGAAAATAATAGGAAAGCAATGTATCCGTCACGTGTGTTTGTGACTGTGTTTCTCGCTCTGGCCGAGACCTTTCACACAGTTGTCAGGTTTGCTGTGCAGTGTTTCAGGAAGTCTTGTCTTTCCTCTGTTCGTCCCCTTACAGGTCACCTTTCCATTTCTACCTTATCTCTTTCTCTCTCTATATCATGACACATTCAGTTATTTATAGATCCTTATCCAAGCAGTCTTAGATGCTCGGAGTGTGGGGCAATAAACAGCGGTCTGCAGTGGAGATCTTTGAGTATTGAATTCAATCACTTTACAGTCAGTGTATTGATTGAGAGGGAGTTTATGGGTAGGCTCTCTTTGAGACGTGCCGTACCCATGGCGAATGAAATCTTGCGTCCTCTAAATGTTAGCAGGTCGGTCTTACACTAAATTAAATTTCTCCTGCACTTAATGAAAGTTCCATCATGTGCAAGTTTAGGCTGCAACTGATTTTTTTCTACACCTGCTAATGCCAGCTGAATTTTTTGACCATAAATATTTCTTAAATATAAAAAACACTGTACAACAAGGTCCCATTATTTAACATTAGTTAATACATTAACTAAAATTAACTAACAGTGGGCAAAACTATACGCTTGAACCCCATAATTGCTGCTCGCAGCTATATTTCTATTATATATTTGCAGCAAAATCATTCCTTGCAGCATGAAATACAGTCACTATGAAACCCCACAAATCACAAAATCATAATTTAGTTCTTCATATTTTTGTTTTAGTGGTTAAATTACTAGTTGGCTAGTGACATTTAGTTTATTTGCCTGTTTACTTGCCTGTCTTTTTAGATTTAGATATTTTGTCACTTATCACTCTTATAAGAAAAGGTTCTATTTAGAACATAAAGGGTTCTTTCAGACAGTTCATATATAGAATCTTTTAGAGGTTCCATCCTGGGGTCATTTTATTTATTTTATTTAGTTATTACTAATTAATTTTGTTTCAGTTCATTTTTAATTGTAATTACATTTTATGAAGTAAACAGCTCGTAAACATTTTATCACTAGAAAAAAAAAAATAGAAAAAAAAATAGAAATAACCTGTTAAACATGAAAGCATTAAGACATTTCATTTAAGACATTTCTCCTTATATAAAACCTTTCTGGCATAAAGGGTTCTTTAAAATTGAATCATATAGAACCCCACTGAACCTATTTCTAAGAGTACACTAGCAACTAGGGGTGTAATGATACGCTCAGGTCACGATACGGTACGTATCTCGATATTTTTAACAAAATGAAACTGAAATTCAAATAAGGTTTATTTGAAAAACATTAACAAATTTCAATAATTTTCCTTGTTGTATATACAAGATCACATTTCAAGGTTTAATAAAAACCTTTTGTATTCAAATTAACAGCTGAATAGGTCTGTCTGTCACTGAAAAAATAAAGTTAAATTTAACATGAACTTAGAATTAAGAATTCTAAGGGACCGTTCACATGTCGCGTCTAAAGCGCTTGCGCTCCCGTGGCGTCGGTTGTTGCTATGCAACCATGAACTGTGCTAACCAAGTTTCAGCAAAGGATAAATTGATTTCTAGCCCTTGCATTACCTTTAGATATATTTATGGAGATAAGACATAAAAACCACCCTGTACAGCTATGATCAGCTGTTCAGCTGAGGTTGCGATGTTTTGTTACAGAAAGGCCATAGCTGATCGGTTGGTTCTTGTCACATGACCTGCGGTGTGCTTGCGGCATTCTGAAAAGTTGAGAATTTTTCACCTCAATGCGCCTGGAAAATGCACCGCATATGACCGCGTTGCTTCCATTATGAGCGCGCATGCCACATGGCTACATTTGAAATGATTGACTTGCACGCAGAAAAGACGCAATATGTGAACGGCCCTGCAGAACTTCTTAAAGCAAAGCATCGCAAGCATCTTTTGCTTTTCTGTGAGCACAGCTGTTGCTGTGGCACTGCGGTGAAAGAAAGCCACGACTTTTCTCACGCGACCAAGCAAGAGACTGACGTGAGAAACGTTTAAACCTGCATGCGAGATTCGATGTGTGCGCAAAACACTTACTGAACTAGGGAGCTGATTGAGACACACCCCTAATATGCGTGACAACCTGGTTTCTCTCACTGCAGCCAACATGTTGCAGAGTAGGTCACGTCGGCAGCTCAGCCAATAAGATTAGATTGCCGTCATATCGTAAAAGTATCGCCATCACTCTACGATACATATCGTAACATATTTGCATCGCGAAATATCATACTGCGATATATCGTAACACCCCTACTAGCAACTGTAGTTGTTTTTCTGTGAAACTACTCCTTTCACAGAAACTGAAGAAGATGGATTGTGTTTTTGTTACTAATATGTTCATTTTGGTGGCTTAATGTGAGCTCCTGTAGAAAACCACAACAAATTCCTTGTGTGTTTGTGCACACTTGGCGAATAAAGCTCATTCTGATTCTGAATATTCTACACAAGTTGCCATCTTAGACACTCCTTTTTGCTGTTTTCTTTAATTTTAATTTCTTATAATTTGACTTGCAGGATGCTAAAGTCAATTTTCAAAAAAATAAAATGAAATATATTAATAATAATAATAATAATAATAATAATAATAATTTGGCACTTACAACTAACATTACACAAAAATGTGAGACATTTTATTTCATGCCAGTGTGGGTGATTTTTTTTAAAGTACCAGTCATTGTTTTAGAAGTAAAATTTTATTTTAATGAAGGAAAAGAATGACTAAGTGCAGCTTTAATTATGGACACTGTGTGGGGTAGATTAAAAGTACATGGGAACATTTAGAAGAGAAAAGTGTCTTGTATGTAGGTATTAAAGAGGATCTATTATGCCTTTTTACAAACTCTTGATTTGGTTTTGGGGTCTACTAGAATAGGTTTTTATGCATGAATGTTCAAAAAACTTTATTTTTTACATATTTGACATTATTGCAGCACCTCTCTTCCCAGTCTGTCAGTAACGCTCTGTTTAGTTTCTGTCTCTATGAAGCCCCTACTTCAGAAAAGCACAATGTGCTCTGATTGGTCGGCTGGATCAGTGTGTTGTGATTGGTCGACCACTTCGAGTTAAGCGCAAGTTTCAACACATTACTAGCTAACTCAACCAGGCCTCGCCTCTTTTTTTTTGCATATGCCTTGTGTGGGAATTATTTCAGTGTTAATTCGCAAAAGAAAACTCAAGATTACAATCAAGGCATTTCAGGGAGTTCAGAAACAGTGTTACTGATATAGAGAATAACTTCTACTAGAGTGACTTTGTGCTTTTTTTTTTTGCACACCTTTTTTTTTCTCACCTTTTTCAACTTAGCAAACCTTTTTCATGCTCAAACATCACACACTAAAGACAGCATAATAGGTCCTCTTTAAAATTGTTTTAAAATGCAGCAGTGAGTCCAACCAGAGGCCGTTTTTAATGGGTGTCAATAGAGGAGAGGCTTCACTACGCTGAATAAACTGCTTTTGTGCTAAAACAGAGTATCATTTAATGAACCAGCAGTTCATCGGCTAATCTTCAAGATGTTTGCCTTTAAACATTCATTTTGGATTGATCTATTTTTACACCAAACAAAAAATGCAGTTTTTTTAAGAGAAGTCAAATAATTTTGCTACAAGTTGGATTCAGTTTACAGCACTTCTCATCCATTTCTATGGTATCTGCAAACAGTGATTGACTGTCACGCAACTCTGAATGAAATTCAATGACGTCAAGGCTGTAATTTGATCGGTTATCAAGGCACACTTGATCCGAGTTGACCGTTACGCTTACTCCAATGGTAGAGACACAGACCCATGCATCTCATAACAATAAAACCATCTCTGCCAGTAATGGATGATTGGGAAGGCAGTTTTCTGATCTTATCCCATGCTTTGCTCACCTCACATGACCCTGTCCCTTTCATTTCAAATTGTCATTAGATAAATAATAAGTAACGTTAACCCTCATTTTATTAGCACTTAACCAGTGATCACTCAGCATCGCTTTGTTCACACAATCATCTCTTGGTGTGTATAAGGAAGCAAGTGTGCTTTGATAAATGAGTGTCTTTGGAAGTTCATCCAGGTCACTAGAGGATTTCAGGAAAAAGTGTTCAGAAACATCTCGGGGCTGATTTATTAAACGCATGTATGATCAGATTTGAAAAGTAGCTTGAGAAGACAAGAACAATTTAATACGTTCATATTTCAATTATGCACTTTTCACATAAACACCTTGTTTTGAGTCTTTCCTGTAGGTGAATATTTATGCATATCTGTGAGATGTGCGAGATAACCATCAGCTGGAATATGTCAAGCACGAGGAGAGAGAATCATTTACAACCTTAAATGAAATGAACATAAATCAGCATGCAGATGAATGAAGCCCCGTAACAGGATCGTATTTAGAAGGGTTACTGGCCTACATTTCCCTATTCATCCTTTAGCCTCTTGTCTGCTGTTGTTGAAATGAAAATGAATGATTTTATTAAATTAGTCTGCTAAATGCAGCATAATAAATGCCAAGAGCAAACAGAACACAGTACAGGGAAGAAAACATTGGGTAACACTTTATTTTAGGGTATTTTAACTAGTTGCTTATTAGCTTGCATATTACTAGAATATTTGCAGTTTATTAGTATTTATTAAGCACATATTAATGTCATATTCTACATGACCTTATTAATCCTACCCAATACCTAAACAACTAACTTACTAACTATTAATGAGCAGTAAATTAGGAATTTATTGAGGGAAAATAATTGGTGAATATGTGTTTCCTATACTAAAGTGTTACCAAACATGGATGTCTTGAGTTTGTTCTGGATTTTGAGTTTGCTCTGGATTGAGTTTGTTCTGGATTTATTAGTATGCACACTAGAATATTGCAATAGCTGAACCTGTATTTGGAATAAATGTTTTAACAGAAATATGGACTGTGATTGGAAAATATCTGTTTATAATGCATTGAATCACTGATTAACAGCTAAACTTTTTGCATGCGTTATATATTGCATTCTGTATAGGTGGAGTGAATTAAAAAAAAATAAATAAATAAATTTGTGATTAATAATCATTTGTGCATACAGACATTTTTAATGTGTAGGAATGCACATGCTATGAAAAAAAGAAAATTTATATATACAGTATATATATATATACACACTGCTCTCACCCTAGAAAAGTGGGGTTTTGGACAATAAAAAAAAAACATATTTTATTACATAAACAGTTTATACATAGAAAAAACTTAAATTTTCGATTCATCAAAATATCCAGCATTAGCAGCTATCTGACCTAAACTGGGTTCTGATTGGTTCATTGTATTCTAATCTTAATTGGCAATCAATTGTTGAAGCTATGAAGGTGTGCTGACCCAAAAATCTTTTACAAACCCGGGCCAAGTTTAAACCAGTAACCAGGTATCACAGCTGGCAAAGGGGCATGTATATATATTGCCATTATTATGTAATCAAGATGAAAATTATTATTGCTGGTCTTCAATGATAATGTCAAGTTACTTTAATGTATTTGCACCAAAAAATGACAAGGTTTTATGCTGATATTGTCCCAAACCACACATTGCCAGGGGTGTTTCCAAACTTTTGGAGGGCAGTGTGTATATATATATATCACTTCAGCCAGCGTACATATTCACACATATCTACACCCACAAATAACACATTCAGTGTTATTTTTATAACACTGTCTCTCTGTCTTCCACCCTCAATAAACTACCTCTTTCCGATGACCGTAACCTGGGTGTAAACAAGACGTTGGCTCTGTTATGTGCCGCGGTCAGTATAATTTCATTGCTTTTCCAACACTGGCCAGAATTAGTCCTTAACTTGGTGAGTTTTAAGCCCTCATAAAACCCATGATGTGTTTGGGTGAGTGTTGATCTGGTGGTTTTAGTTTAGAGACCTTTTACCTGGCAGGCACTTTTCAAATAAACCTCCCTAAATGAAAGTTTGATTAGACGCACAGCCTTTGATGTCAACAACAACAGAAATGAGAGCCGTTTTCTATTTTTGAAAAAACATTGATAAGCCTGTCGTTTATTTTGGAGGTCTGGACTATGATTATATTATTTAAGGTTGCGTAAGGTTTTATTATTTGTATTTAACAGTTTTTCTTCTGTTCAGGACCCTATCAGATCAGACCTGTGACCCATTTGCAGGGCACAGCCCACCAGTTGAGAAACACTGCATTAAACACAATGAATGACTCTAAGTGCTGTGTGTAATTATATTTTTGTTTGGTTGCAACTAATGTGTTGCTTTCAGTCCTTATAAACACTAAATTATATAAAATGAAGCTTGAAAAGTGGCATCTCCATCAACACTGTTAAAATGAACGTAATTTCCTGAGTAAATCAGCCTGCTGGTTTTGTCTGTGATATATGTTGATGCGTACACACTCCTTGGGTGACTTTGACATGCTCAGCTTTTTCTCAGCAAGCTCTACTGTTTCAAAAGAAACACTTTTGAACTTAAAACATTAAAAGAATACAGTCTGATTAAAATATGTGATTTCAAGACGGTGCTGTATTCATATTACGCAACCATTCTGGTCAAGGATTATTCTTTACCACCCAGTATAAAACTTTGCAATCAGTTCAGCCTGAATCTAAAGGTTTCTTCTGATTTTGTTTTGTAGATAGTTTCAGTCTTCGCTGGGCTGTTTTGTTTTTTACCATTGCTCTTTATAAGAAATGTAACAGTTAAATTTGAAAATCTCAGATTAACTTTAATAAAATGTTCAGCATTCAAAATGGAACTAAAATGATGATGTAATTTTGACATTTGAATTATGAATGGTGACTGGTTTTCTTTTTTGCATTTATTTGCATAGTCAAAGTTGTTTTTCTTCAATTTAAAGTGTAACATCACCAATTTTCAACCCACTTTATATTGTTACAATGTCAGAAGTATATGTAAATGAACAAGGTTTACTTGTTTTCTGTGTTACCTGGAATGAGAAATTCACATTTATTTGTCAGCAAAAGTCTTTTGACAGTTTCAGGGCTTTCGTGAAAACTACAGATTGTACTTAGGCATTTTTGTATCCCCGCCCACAGACAGTCAGATCGGAAGAGGGTTATTAACAGAACAGTTATAGTAAGGGTAGGTTTATCACTGAAATTGAATTGTACTCTGTCTACTCAGCGACTTCGTATTGCTTGGGGGGTTGTGCGGAACAAACAGAACAACTGTTTCTTTCAGTTTTCTGCTATTTTGGCCTAAAACACTGTTCATGGTCATCCGGTTTGAAGTGCTGACTACAAACTAAGGGCATGTTCACTAGGGGTGTGATGAGATCTCATGTCACGAGATCTCGCGAGACTAAAGTGTGACGAGATTTCTCGTCGAGGCGAAAAGTGGTCTCGTGATGTTGCCATGACAGAGTGTTAGGATGATTAGGAAAGAATATGAAACCGCTACGTTTACATTATGCCTCCACTGTCCTTTTGCTTTGTGTTAAATAAAAAAAACATTTAATTAAGTTGGATAACGGTCGCTGCCGCTCCATATTTAAAGAGTATGCGCGATCACGAAAGTGAAAGTAAACGCTCGGCGCATTCAAACGCGATTTCAATACCCCGGTAAACAAAGATGAATAAATACTGTAGCAAATATATTGCTCATTGTTAGTTGATGTTGGTTAATATGTTAATGTTAATAAATGAGACCTTATTGTAAAGTGTTACCATTTTTATTTATACTGTTTCTATGATCAGATTGTAAAAAGGAGTTCAGTTAGGAGGTCTAAAGTTGTAGAAGCTCATAAATCATGTACAGTAAGATCTGAAGAGACTGAAATCATACAGAAGAGAAGTCAGTCAGTTGAGTTTGTGGCAAAACCTTGAGTATTGTTGTCTTTTACTGCATATGATAATTCATACTCAGAAAGTAGAACTGAATGATATTCATTATAAGATGAATAGTTAAAACATTTCAAATACACCTACAGAATATGTATTTCGCCATTGAGGATTTTTTAAAAATAGTGTGTAAAAAATCTTGTCTCGTCTTGTCTTGTGAACTCAATCTCGAGTCTCGTCTCGTCTTGTGAGATACCCGTCTCGTCACACCCCTAATGTTCACACTTGGCATCTTTTTTTTAATTATAATCCCACCAATGTATCTCAGAGTGTCTGTTCAAGTTGAATATGGTTAAACTTTTCTGAAAAAAAAAAGCCCTACGTCAAGCACCTTTTAGTAGCGAGTAACGAGAACTGTCGTTTCCATAACAACAAGAAAAATGGAGATGGTGCCGGTAGATGGACTTATTGTACTAGTGTCTGTGCAATGATTTGTAGCAGGTCCTCAAATTGACTTTTGTTTAGTCTAAAATATGCTGCAAACCATGCATCATCCAACCGGATCTGCTGGACTAAATTATTGTAAACACCATACTGTTTCCTTCCCTGTATAATAACGTGCACCCACAAACAACATTGTGAACCGACATTCTACTCCCCATTAACTTCCAAAGCCAATGCAAGAGCCAACTTCCTCTTTCTCGACATTTATCTCTACATCACACAGCACTCTTGTAGCAGCTGTTGTTATAGCAACAATATATATTTTTTTTTACTAAAAAAGTGTGAACACGCCCAAACGAGAACACGTTCTCTCCATATTTACGAATCTTTGCAGCTTTTAGCTGCTGCCTACAACGCACTGGATCCTTCACTGAAAACTGTAAGTAACTCACTCCTGTTAAGTCAACACCATTATAACTAAAAGTTTGCTAAGAAGTATTTCCTACTAAAGCAAGGTGTTATTGGCTATGGTAAGCGCATCCATAGTAGACTGGTGGGAGTGGCCTTGAACAGCAACATGTCCAGTGCATTATGGGTGTTAAAGTTTTCCTACCTATTTGGCAAAAGGGAAAACCACTTTTCTCTAGTCACATAGCACCTTTTTTTTAATCGCATTCCTACTGCATTGGCATCTAAAAGCTCATTTTTCCAGCGGTGAATTACCCCTTTCACATCTGCAGAGTCGTTCACATTGTGTTGATTCTCATGCACAGCGTCATTATAATGTCAAACCAGCTCTGAAGCAGCATTTTGTTTAGGCCTGAAACAACATAAACTTATTGATAACACTTAACTATAAGGTATCATTAGTTGACTACATCAGTTAATGCGAGCTAATAATGAAATATACTTCTAGCATTTATTAATCTTTTTTTATGTTAATTTCAACATTTACTAATGCATTTTTAAAATTACAAGTTGTATTTGTTAACATTAGTTAATGCACTGTGAACTAACATGAGCAAATCAACAATTGTATTTTTTAATTAACTAAAAAAAAAAAAAAAAATGTTGTAAACAAGTATTGTTCACTGTTAGTTTATGTAAGTTAATCCAAAACAAATGAGAACTTATTGTGAAGTGTTACCCACTTATTTAAAACGTTGCACTATTTTTTTGCCTCCTTGCTCACACTGGCATTTCCTTCAGCAAATGCGCATCTTGTTTCAATCTTTAGAACTTAATATAGAATTTGTAATTCAGTAATCCTAAACTCGAACTGGTTAAAGGTCTTAACACTGCAGCAAGCGAGTGTATGTATATTTGTGCTCCATATACCGAGATTAATCTGAGAACTACTTAACTCTTTGCCATGGCTTCTACTAGTCTGCCTATCACAGCACTGCAGCATCTCACACACAAACACACACACACACACTTAAGGCCAGGCTTATTGCCACGGTGATGGAAAAGCCATCAAGTATCTGATCCAGTGAAATACAGAGCCCAGCAGAAAAAGGGATTGTTGCTGCTGTGCTAGAGAAATACTGACACGTCGCACTTTACTTCTGATGCTGTAGTGTCTGTGTGTGTGTGTGTCTGTGTGTCTGTGTGGCTTTCTCATCTCCCTCCCTGCGTTATCTGCTGCTAGTCACCACTTGTTACACACTGCAAGCTCACAAGCATTCACTGAGAAAGTAATATACATGCTGGGATGCAAGCAGAGGGCCGTTGCTCTGCTTGGGTTTAATGTTGTGTGGTTTCATGCAGCGTGCAGACAGGGGCAGCTGATTCCAGCCCATAGCTGAAGTGTTGAGTTTTGTGGTTTGTTATCTGACACTTGCGTATGTTACTTACTGGATGGATTAGGCTGCTTGACTTGACCTCATTGTCATTTAGTGCTGGTTTTCATGGATTGCAAATGAGCTGGAACTATACTGCATGGACACAATTTCATTTGTGCACATTATTTTAGACAGGCTAGCGTGAGATTCGCATGCTTTCTAGATCATGTCACATATCTTGTTCTAGCTGTGGCCTTAAAAAACGTTCATGTTTGAAGTTCATGTTTTGTGGTTTCAAAACCTATAAACAGCATTTAAAGTCGTCATATGCCCGTTCCTGATGCCGAAATATGGGTTGCATACTGTAAGTATGTTGCATTAATTATTTTGGAGGGCAACGTTGCCTGTTTGTTTTGCAGAGATGATAATCCCATAATGCACTGCAAAGAGCTCAATAAAAAGATGGCGGGCGAAGAAAAAATATTAAGTTATAAAGACTTAAACTAATATTAAGTATTAAATATTAGAACTTATATTAATATTAAGTATTAAATACAAAATATTAACAGAAATATTAAGATAAAATATTATTACATTTATAATAATATTTAATTGTTCTTTTCATGTTTTAAATTATTTTTTCTATTTTTAATCAATTATTATTTTATTTAAATGTCAGGATTCAATTGTGCATAATAAAATGCAATAATAGTTTCATTATTATATATATAGTTTACACCACTCTCTTGAATCTGAGCATTCATACATTTCTGTATAATGATGTTTAATTTCTGTATAATGATGTTTAATTGCATATTTTTAATTTGTCCACAGCAATGTGCTGTTTTGTTGCTAGGCTGATTAAGACTCTGTCAGGGTTTATATGATAATCACTAGTTGATTGTACACCTAATCCTATTGTTTATGCATTGAATCATAAATATACATTAAATATGACTAAATAACTACGCTGTGTGTTTTTATGCCTAGTGTTGTTAGCTAATACCAAACTAGGTTTTAGCGCAGCAGAGTCTGTATCTGCACCATACGCTTTTGTTACGCTTAATGAATTTCCGTTCATAACAGTTTCAAAGTGCAGGCGGCTCGCGTGGATTACACGGTAAACACACAGCGACCCGTTTATTGAGGTGAAAGAGCAGGCAGCCGCCGATCCCACTTTGACATTTAGCCCCCGGCGAGCGCACTGTCAGAGGACCGGCTCCATTTTTCATTGCTCTGACATTTTTCTCATTGTTAGTCTGGAGGTATTAGACAGAGCTCCTCCACGCTGAGTTAAAATGGCTGACAGAGGAGATTGTGCGGAGGAAGTGGGCTCTGACACCGGAGGGACAGGGATAAGCTCGGCTTGTCACCGTCTGACACGTGGGCTGAGTTCGAGGAGCTGCTTACTGTTTTAATGACCACCAAATGAGAAGCCTTTGGTCGACAGTGTGGCACGCGCATTCATGTCTGCAGTGTTTTTAGGAAGAAGTAGTCTGTTTCATCTCTGACAGAGATGCAACGCTTGGTGATTTGTGCAGAGCAGATTAGAATGGAAGCAAACAGGCAATCAGGCCTGTAATGATCGTTTTAGAAGCAGCAGTGTTTACAGGAACAGCCATTAGACGCTTGATTGCATGCTACAGTACTAAAAATAAAAATTTCTCATAGGTTCTGTTTACAGAGTTCCCACATTTATGGAAAACCTGGAAATATTAGCATTTGGATACTTTTTGACACGTAAAGGGTTAGTTCACCCAAAAATGAAAATTCTGTCATTAATTACTTACCCTCATGTCATCCCACAGGCATTTGTTCATCTTCGGAACACAAATTAAGATATTTTTAATAAAATCTGATGGCTCAGTGAGGCCTCCATTGCCAGCAAGATAATTAACACTTTCAGATGTCCAGAAAGCTACTAAAGACTACAATGGTTGAACCTTTATTCAACAATATCTAGTGATGGGCGCTTTCAAAACACTGCTTCATGAAGCTTCGAAGCTTTACAAATCTTTTGTTTCGAATTAGTGGTCCAAAGTCACATGATTTCAGTAAACAAGGCTTTGTTATGTCATAAGTGTTTCGAAATTAAATATATAATTTATTTTTTTATATTCCTCTATTTTATCCAATCCTTAGATAATTTAATGGCCAAATATAAAGCACATTAAAATCATCATATTGCCAAATTTTACTGCAAATAAAATAAAAATAAAATAAATTGCATTTATTTTTAATTAAATAAATTGTTGTTATTTATAATTTATTTAATGTTTTAAATAAATTATTTTAATATTTCAAATTAAATTCAATCATTGCAAATATATTTTGAGTATTTAACATATCATATGTATTCTTGAGATTTTTGTAAAAAAAAATGTTTTTAAAGATTATCAAGAGCTGTTGTTTCTGCAGTGTAAACGCCCATGTGTTCTTGTTTTAGTCATGTATCAGATCCATAGTCTTTTGTTTCAGTAGTGTGTGTTATAATGAGAGTAGCCTGCGGATTAGTGGCAGTTGTCAGAGGGCATCCCTGTTGCAGTGCTGGGATTGCATCAGCTCTGATGAATCTAATCCTGGTGACTTTCAGGAGCGAGCGGGCGGAATGCTAACAGCCCAAACTGTCAATATCAATGACTCACATCAACATCCCAGATCCTTCCTGCCTGAGCCCAGTTGGCCTACAGCACACCATATCCACACGTCAGTCTTTACACTGCCGACGAGACGCAGATGACACTCTGAGCTTCTGTTTGACTGGGCTTATGACAGACTCACTGCAAACTAAAGTAGTTTACATGTACTAGTAAACAGACAAATCACATAAAACTTGTCAAGAAGTTTTGTCAACTGGTTTGGAGTGACATTTTACCCCATAATCAAAACAAATGTCTTATACTATTTTAAATATTATTTCAGTTAAGTTTTATACTTTATTATTATTATTATTATTATTATTACTATAAGGACAATCAAGATTTTTGTATTATTATTATTGTTATTATTAGGACCAACAAGATTTTTTGCATTGTGACAAACTAGTTGAATTTCTCTCATATACAGTACTTAGTACTTTAATGTAATAAATGAATTATAAATAAATAAAACTATATTGTTGTTATTATATTAATACCTAATAATGTATTGAATTGTGTTTGATCACAGTATGGGAGTTACAAACAAACTCAGGATGTATTACAGTTTGAGATTTTGGGGAGTAAATACAATTAATTAACATGCAAATAATGTCAAAAACATTTTTATTGTCTTAAATAATTGTCCTAAAAGGCTTAACTTATGCAAAATATAGTTTCTTATTTTTGTTTTGGTATTTTAGGCTAAAATAGAACATGGACTTCATGAGATTCACTCTTTTAGATTGTTTTGCATACAATGAAAAATGATGTGATCAATTTGTTATTTAACATGGTAAACTTAGATTTTGTATTGTATATATTCTCAGAACTTTGGCTAATGTTCTGGCAAGGTTATGAACAAACACTCTTCCAGTAACGTTAAATGAATGTTCATTCAAAGTTATCTGGTCTTTAATAATGTTCTCAAACTGTTAGCACAAAAACATTATTTATATGTCGTTCATGGAGCGAAACATTTTCACTGAATGTTTGGCTACCTTTTTTAAAATGTTACCACTCGTTTCGTAATGTTCAGAGAACGTTAAAAAATAATGTTCCTAAAATGTTTGCAGAATGATCAAAAGGAATGTTCTCTTAATGCTCGCATAACCAAGAAAAAACTATGTTAAAACATTTTGAACATTCAGAAATAATGTTTTCACAACATAATGGGAACATTAGCAAAATTTCTTAGAACTTTTTTTTTTTTTAGGCCCTGTTTCCACCTGGAATTAAGGTGCGTTTTGGTTGATCGGAGTAGACGGCACTAAATACAGGTGTAAACGGGGTGTGAAACATTTTGAGCTTGTCCACTTTCAACCACTTCCAGAGGTAGTTGAAAACACATTCAACCGGATTGCTTTCATAGTGTAAACGCTCATGTGGTCAAATGTGTTTGAACAGCCACAAATGACCTCCAACTCTCCACCTACTGACCCTAGCCTCTCTTCCATTGTTAAACTGAAGCCACCAGTGTGCCAAACTTGCACTGACATCTTGAGACATCTAGTGAGCGCAAAGTGGAGCAGCGATGTCAAGGTCCTGCTTGCACTCAGAACAATGTCGCTGTGAAATAAATTTATGGAAATGTAGAAATTTAAGTTAATTTAAGTAAGCTCAAATCAGCTCATGGAGATCTAGAAAAAAGTCAGTTGGCGCTCGTATTGTTTTGAATTGGAGAAAGTGTAACGCGCAATATGGCGGAAAAAGTCCCGCCTTCTAAATAAGAGCCAATCGCCGACTGTTAAAGTCACCGCATCACTTCAGCGGCCGTTAGAATCACCAGTTTCTATAGAAACAGTCAGACGGCGACTTCAAAGAGATGCGCATTTAGGTCTGCGCATGCGCATTAGCTTGATCCAGCCTGAAAAATATAGTTTTTTTGTCATGATTCGAGCATTTAGAAACTAAATTTATGAGCCGGTTGTTGTTAGATTTCATTGGTGATTTCAAATATGAAATTTAATCGTAAGGTTGGCGAACAGTTTTGGAGAATTTGATGTTTCCCCATTGAAAGAGATTGCATGATGCCCAGGATGCCCGAGAGGCGTTTCAAAGATGGCCACCGAGTGAAATGACTTGTCTTAAAGGGACTTTGCTACTTCTCAGCTGTCTCATGATGCCACACCCCCATTTTTATAGCATTAAGTAACTAACTAAAACCAAACTTTTTAAAACATCTGAACTAACATCAGTGTGATAAAAACTGATCTGATGTGGTAGAAATTGTCTTTGGAAAAAAACATATTTGAAGTGTATTTTGATTGTTTAGTTTGTCTCACGTCCCATTACATTACATGAAGAGGGTGGGGTGTATGACCTATACTGCTTCCAGTCACCTGGGGGCGATAGAGATGCTTTGGCTTCACTTTTCAGGACTTGAGCGGCATACTTGCTACTGACTTAATGCATAAACATTATGGGAAGAGTGCTAGCTGGACGAGATTTAAACTTTGTCGACTGAAGACCCAAGTTTGGTTTGAAGACAAAAATGTACCAAGCACAATGTTCTCCCACCATTCCTGATTCTTGCGGCTGTCAGAGCAGAAACGAAAACGGCTGCTCTCCGTATGTTTTTCCGTCATCATGTGTGCGTTCATATGCAAATTGTGCATATGAATGCACTTATTTTGTCCATTAGATCGAAAGATCTGAAAAAACCCATGCATTTACCCGCCCATAGACCCTCCACTGGTTGAAAGTGGATAAAAGAAACCAGGTGTAAACGGGTTTGTGTTTCCCTCTTCCATGTGATCCAATCGACCAAAACGCATCTTAATACCAGGTGGAAACAGGGTCTTATAATTACATAAAGTTTCTGAAATTTTCTTACCCCTTTTTGAAGCAGATCCCTCATTAATTCTTATGATTTTAACAATAGTGCTACACTACTGTACAACAGAATGATATGATATATGTTTAGGACAGCTTACATATAAACCAATAATGACTGACAGAATGATTTCTTTTGTAGGAGTCTTGTACTTTCCATCTCAGAGAGTGTTTTGAATGCTTCATTATGTATGTGTGGGTGAGGTGTAAAATATTAATACTTTGGTTAGAGGCATTCTTCACAGTCACTAAAGGCTTTTAGGGTTTCTAAAAAATGCCATGTCCCTACCCGCGCATCTCAAGCCTTATTTTTAAGACAGAGAGCTTACCTTTAAGCTGTTTCCGTCCAGCCCCACAAAACAGGGTATTTATAGTCTCTGGTACCTTTTGCTCTCATTGCTCTGCAGGAAGCTTGACATTTTGACTGGCCTGAGATACTTTCGCATTCACGACCACAGGGCAGGACCTTCAGCTGTGAGGGTGAGCTTGTTATTTGCATCTTCAAGAGCCGAGCGGTTCAGATATAAAAGGGTGCTGGTGGTCTCAGTGGGTTTGGGAGAGATTTTTTGACGTTTTCTTAGCTCTGTGTTGGACTTTTTAGATGTTTTTGACACTGAAGCGCTTGAGGATAGAGATGTTGTGGAGTGTGGTCCGAGGGAGCTAGACTGTCACTGTTGTGTTCTGTTTAGACTATTGTGAACTTGCTGAGCTGATAGAACAAGTAACTTGTGAAAACACATTTTCCGCTGCGTTGACAAACTGTGAAGAGAAACATGCAAGGCATCTTTTTTCTCAAGGGGAGCTGCTGAAACATGCAGTGATGAGTCACTGAATGTCAGTAAGTGTTCAGTGATGTTCCAGACACTGTTGGTGATGTGAGCATGTCCACTTACATCTCACACAAATGAGCAGGTGATGTGCCGACTACCAATAAGCTTTATTATTCACACACCACCACTGAAATGCCATAAAAATGTTCTTGTGATCGATTTGTTACACATAATATGCAACATTTTTCAATTCTTCTGCAATTATATAATTTCTAAACACGGCAAACTGCGGGATGTGATTTGAGAGCATTTTGACAGGGGGTCATATTGACACTAGTGTTGTTAAAAGTACTGACTACGATACAAAGTCAGTACTGAAATTGTGAAATGTTGATGCTTTGAGCACTGTTGAGCCATTGTGTTCACATGCTCATATGATATGTCTGTGATTGGCTACAATGATCAACGCACTGGATTTTTTTAATTTGAAAGCTGGAGCGGGAGCATTTGAAAGCAGGTGTCTATCACCGGACCGGTCACGCGCTCCTGTATCTATCTTTGTAAGCACTCGGTGAAGAGCATCAAAGATGTGTATTTACAACATGTTTTTGAAGCGATGATCATTGTAGCCAATCACAGACATCTGATGAGCACGTGAACACAATGGCCAATCAGAGGTGTTTAAGAATCTGCTCAGCAGCGCTCAAAATGCTAGGGGGAAATGCTGGTATTGTCACATTTTTAATATTTTAGTACCGAAGTCGGTACTTTTGACAACACTAATTCACACATGACCTACTAACAAATGATTATGAAAATGGTTATCAACCAATAATTTGTAATATTATTTTATATTTTATTCTATATTTTATACTATTTTTATTTTATTATATAACATCAATTATATTAATGTTACTATTTTAATATTATTGATCTATTTTTTATATTATCATTTTTTACATTTTATTTTATATTATTATGTTTTTTAATGTAGCACACCATTTAAATATTATTTTAAGGTTATAAGCTGGTATTTTTAGTATCACAGTTTATTTTGATATTTTATATACATCACCATTTATATTAACATTGACTGAAATTTATTATATTACCATTTCTTACATTATATTTGATATTAAATATTTATTATTATAATATATCACATTAATTGTTAATATTATTATTTTAAGGTTATCGACTGATATTTGTATTTATTTTTTATTTTTATATTTTATATTTTTACATTTTATTTTATATATTTTTATATATATTGATGTTATTATTGTTTATGTTGATATGATTCTATATTTTAAAAAAGAATTGCAAAAACTATTCGATTTTTAGTTTTGATTTTGGACATTTCGATTTAAACATTTGTCAGTTAAACTTGTTTTTTTCCCCCATTAAATGACTAATAACTGCTCAAGCAGAAAATTAAGAATATGACTAAAAATATTAGTCAAACCAATTATCATTTTAATTATTTTGTTAGGTTTATTAGCTAGATAGATTTCACATCTCTAGAAAAACTTGACCCTTGACTGTTTATGAAAAATTAATGAAATATTTAATATAATTATTTTGGCTAATTTGATTGTGTTTAACACATTTTACCATTTTTTAATACATTTTTAGAATTGCAGATTTTTCTACAGATTGGCCCCAAAAAATTGAGAAAATGTGAGAAAGTCATCATTATATTCCATCTGGGCCTCCTCATGAGCCAATTCACAGCTCGCTTTTGAACATATTATCTCATAACGAAATAACTGAATAACACAGAATTTCCAGGTACTGCAAACGTGCGATTCTAGTTGATAATAGAGCACAATTACTGCTCTGGACTGTGATGAGGTCAATGACTGGCTTCCTGTTTTCTGCATCAGTGACTGGCTCTCTCATTCGATTGTCATTGATTGGAGCTTGCCTCACAAAATGCCTTTGCAAATTGACTCACAACCACAAGCAGGGCGTACATAACGAACCTTTATGGAAATGAAAGACTGCACCAAACACAGAGCCTGGATTCATAAGCCTCAGTAGAAGCTGTGCAACATAAGATCCTCAAAGAGAACAGATTGTATTGCCGAGGGAGTTTAATCTCTAAATGTTTACCTGAATTCACAAGTTTATACACTTCATTTTAGCATGTGGTGGGCGAGTCTCATGAAAGCATGTCCAGATCACATTTCCCCTGAAAATCATACACAAAAAGAAAGGAATTATATATTGCATAAAGAAAAGTCTGTTTTAAAGACCATTTAAAAAAAAAAAAAAAAATATTGCTAAATATAATTTCTTATTTACTTTTGGGTTAAAAAACTTCAAAGGGAATGAAAATCTAACTTCTTCCATGTTTAAGTGCTATAATCGGGTCCCCGGTGCATCTACCAACCCAGAAAAAGTGAAAAAGGACAACCCAGTAACTTTGTTTTGGTAAGCCTTTCTGTGCAAACTTGTGAAAAAACAAGCCGCTCAGATTTCGCTCCCCTATTGACATAGGAAGGAGATCATATTACCGCCTCTTAATCTGCACGTTTCTACCCATGGCGCCGCCATTTTGTTTTCGCAATTGAGGCAAAGCTGCAAATGTAAGTATTTTTAAGTAATGCAATGTATTTCTTCTTTTCAGGTATAGCTCCACTTTCCGTGTGCTTTCCTTAAGCCTCTGTACGCTCTATAACTTTGTTAGCACAAACGGAAGTTGTTTTTGACAGATTTGTGTCGGTGTTACTTATGATTCGCCCACAAAACAGCTTAGACTACTAATGTGATGTAATTTTACACCAGACTGCTTCACAAACAACGCTGGATTTGCACAAAAGATGAACATGACGGCACATGCTAGTCGATGAGTTGAATCAACTCCACAGCAACTACATACATTTATCCACTAACCATTCAGAAACATCCAGATTCATTCTAAAAGTTCTTCCTTCTCTCCATCAGTGTCCGACTCCGGTTTGAACAATGTAAGGCTGAACACCGTTACTGACAATCCTCATTTTGGCTGCATGAGATTCTCCAGCTTTGTTGTTGTTGAGCAACCGAAGCGCGAGCTGTTAAAGCTCCGCCCTCTTCTGGAGCAGCAGCTCATTTGCATTTAAAGGGACACACATAAAAACACTGTGTTTTTTCTCACACACAAATAGGGGCAAATTTGACAAGCTATAATAAATGATCTGTGGGGTATTTTGAGCTGTAACTTCACAGACACATTCTGGGGACACCAGAGACTTAGATTTAAACAATAAGACTAAACGTGTTGAGCTATATAACAACAATTAGTTTTCTGGCTATAAATATATAAATAGTTGTTCCCTTGTCTATTAAAACATGTACTATATTAAAGCGTCTTTGGTGTTTCCATGGTTTCTACAAAATAAAACCAGAAATCGAGGGTAACGTGGGTATGACGCAATTGACAGGCGACCCGGAGCCTTGGTTAAAATTGCAATTTTCTCACGATTTACAAATAGTTGCAAACATTTGGGATATTGTAAGTACTCAAGGGAACTAAATATATAACACTGGCCTAGTGGTTTTTGGATATTTTACTAAAATTCTTACATATTTGGCACCTTTAAAAAACTTTAAATAATACTTTAAAATAAAAAATCTTATTCCTTCTTTTTATTTTTACGGTTAAATATGACCCAGACATGTTCTTGACAGCTTTCATTTTCATCCTAATAATGATCACACATACACACACTGCCCTATTTCTCAATTACCCTTTTTAAAAGATCGCCACCTTTGTAGAATGAAACATGAGTCTGTAATACACGGTTATAGCGCTGAGTCTTCAGACATGAGCTTCATAACATGACCTCGTTTGAGGCTGAGATTTTAACAGCCCTCGGAAATCAAGTGACGAATGACCTTTCACAGCGCTCAGCAGCATCCATCAGCCACCGCCTTAATACAGAATAATACTGAGCGGTCAGATAAACCGCCGGGCAGCGGCCTCTCGTCGGAGCCTGCAAATGCTGCATGATTTTTGAATTTATTCAATTAATTTTATATGTTCCGCTGTAAAAATAGCAAGGGAATTGGTTGTTCATATTTATCAATAGCCGTTGCGTAGCATCTGTTTAGAAAGGACTGGAAATGCTCCAAAACAAGCATCTGCTCGGTCGATTTCTGCCGCTCTCTGTTCAGAAGCTCAGTGTGTCGACTCGCTGATTGAGACCGCCATCCAAATACAATTACTGCTGAGTCATGGGAAAAACAGAGGGAAGAAAGAGCTGGTTCATTTTCCAGGATCCAGAGCAGCTCTCGCTCATCTGCTCTCCACAATTGTGCCAGCATTACTCATAGAGACAATCATAAAACTGCAGAGCTATTTTTAGTGCCGTCCAGCTTTTTATGTAGGTCAAAAATCTGAGGATTTCTCCTCAGGTGGGGTGAGACGTATGGGGTATCTCACCAGGGCTGGACTTGAGGAAAAATAAGGCAGAACAAGACAGAGCTTCACAACTGCCCTGATCTTGACTGATCATCCGAAGTCAACTAGCAATGTCAGAATCATGAATGAATTGTTCTTTTGAGTCGGTTCAAAGCACTCAAGAATTCAAGACATATTTGAGAACAAAATTGAGAACAACGGTCTCTTACAAATGTTTCTAATTGAGTCAAGAAACAAATCCAAGAATCAAGACTGTATGACAGTTTTATCAACACGTGTAAGAAACCAGTTGGTTTTAATAAACAGAATTATATTTAAACATGCTAGAACTTTTTCAATCAAGGATGTAAATTAATGTCAGTGTTATTTTATTTACTGTAAATGTATATTAGGTATGTATTTGGGTTTTTTAAATCATTTTATTTTGAACCTGACTTAAACAGCTCATACATGTTTTATTTTATATTTTATTTTACTTTAATATTTGATTTATTTTTATTTATTTAGTTTAGTGTATATTTTAGCTTTGTGTTTGTTTTATTTTAAATGTAGTTTTGTATTTTATTTATTTTATTATTTAATTTAGTTTTGTATTTATTTTTAAATGAATGTCAGTATTGTTTTATGTACATTTTAGGTATATTTAGTTTAAAAAATATACATATATACATATATATATATTATTTTACTTTATTTACTTTATTCCATTTTGTATATTATTTGTTGTTTAGTTTTGTAAATTAATTTATTTTATTTGTAATGTAGCTTTGTATTTAATTAAATTTTGTTTTGCTTTTATTATTATTATTTTTTTATTCTTTGATGGCAGTCAGGGAAAAATAAACTGTGAAACTCAGTGACGTTAAGCAAAGACAGCAGATTGCAAATGACATATTTCATCCGAGAAACTGCATGGGAATGCTAACGGATGGCTTTCTCCAGGTATTACAGACCCTTTGGTTGACACAGACCCAGAGTGTCGGCTGGTGAAGAAGTAAAGTTGGTTTTGCGTATTCCACTCTACACTGTAAAACTCAATAAGTTCAGAATACTCAAAACATTTGAGGAAACTTATTACCTCAAAACATTTAAGTTAACTAACTTATTTTTTTTAAGTTAGTAGAACTTAATTTTTTTGTGACAAGTGGGGCGGGGCCGAGAGCCGTGGAAGTGGAGCAATGCTAGTGTGGTGCACAGGTGTCTCTCATTAACAATCACATCACTGGCATTCCTTCGCTCCCACAGTTCTCAGCCTCGCCCTACTCAAGTACATATAGTTAATTTACATAAACATCACATTCAAATCTAGGTTAAATGTTAGTTAGCAAAAAACACATGCTATTATAATTATCAAAGAGACTGTCAATATATACTTGCATGTATATAATCAAACAACATACAGTATATGTGGTCTTAAAAGTTTTGCAGCCCATCCTCAACCTAACCACACAGTCTACTCTTCACCAGAATGGTAACCCTACAAAACTAACATAACAGAACCCCCTGTCAATCCCAACATAACACAACATTAAACACTAACTTATGTCTCCCTATGTTAATCTTATGCAAAAACACACAAAATAACACTTTATTTCAACATTTAGACAGTCTGATGCAAAGCATGCTGGGAATTAGAAATCTGCTGCAACTAAAACAATTTAGTTTACTTGAAATATGTCAGTGCAGTGAACTCAAAAGTAAAATAAAGTTTTAAATACTCATAACTGTTAATTTAACTGAACTAATTTGTTTAATTTAAGTTTGTCCTACTCAAACGAATTAAGTATTTTGAGCATTAGGGTTTACAGTGTAGTATTTCATTTCAATGTCACTCTTCATTTAGCTTTTCAAGACTCTTGAATATCATGTAAATTCAACCACCTTCAGTCCTTTTGTGAGTGGCAGCACTATCAGATCCTGTCTGTGTGGAAAGCACCGTGTCCTTGAGATGCCCTCTAGCTCATGAATGTATTTTTGAGAGAAAAATATTAATTCTACCTCTTGTAATTGACTGTGCTGTTAGTCGCAGTGGGGAATAGTGTCACAGTCAGCTGTGAGTTTAAAGGCATCATAAATCATCAAAAGCCTTGTGATGCTGTATGTGAAAAGATTTATGATCCTCAACACTGCTGCTTTCCTTTGCCCCTTTTTACACTATGCAGGACTTTGGTACATAATACGTGTATACAACTAACTTAAAGGGGACCTATAATGCCTCTTTCACAAGATGTAAAATAAGTCTCTGGTGTCTCCAGAATGTGTCTGTGAAGTTTCAGCTCAAAATACCCCACAGATCATTTATTATAGCTTGTCAAATTTGCCCCTATTTGGGTGTGAGCAAAAACACGCCATTTTTAGTGTGTGTCCCTTTAAATGCAAATGAGCTGCTGCTCGCAGCTGCTTTCCAGAAGAGGGCGGAGCTTTAACAGCTCAGGCTTCGGTTGTTGAACAACAACAAAGCTGGAGAATCTCACGCAGCCAAAATGTGGATTGTCAGTAACGGTGTTCAGCCTAAACGGTGTTCCAGACACACCAAGCCGACAGTTTTCTCAGCGTGTTCCGCACCATCGACTGAAGTTGGTCCTCAACGGCTTTTTTCAGCCGATTCAACGTTGAAACATCGTCGGAGCTCGGCGGTCCATTGGGCCATCTGATCATTCTGATTGGCTGGTCAGCTATTGCCAACTGCTGGTACGGAAAGGCATTTCTTCTTATGCAGAACAGCCATGCTACTTGGCCATTGGGTGTTGAGCATCGGTTTGGTGTGGCAGGGCAACTTTGGACCCAGACACTGTCGACATGAGCCAACCCTGCAGTCTGCTTTCATCGCCACTAGTTTGTCAGCTTGGTGTGTTCTGGGCTTTACATTGTTCAGTCGGACACTGATGGAGAGAATCAGGAAGAAGTTAGAACTTATAGAATGCGACTGGACATTTCTGAACATTACTTGGGCTATTTCTGAGAAGTTAAAAGTAACAAAGAAGCAACACCATTGTGTGATACTAATTATATACAACAATTCAGTGAACAAGAACTTAATATTCAGTAACTTACATTTTAGATAGGCTAAAATATTGGCAGATACATTTTTTGTTTATTTAAAAAAAAAAAAAAAAAAAGTTTCTGAATGAATCAGCGTTTTGAGCAAATCGGTTGAATGAATGATTCAGTGACTCGCTTGTGAAGACACTCACTTGATTCGTTCCTGAATGAATCTGTGTTTGATAACGAATCAGTTGAATCAATGATGCAATTATGAATACAGTCATTTGTCGACACCAACTGGCATCACAATGTGACTTTTCATCCACAACTATTCATCGACTATATAGTATATGTGTGTAGCATTCAAAAGTAAGTTTTTCCAATTATTTTTTGAATGAAATCTCTTCTGCTCACCAAAGCTGCATTTATTTGATCAAAAATACAGTGAAAATGGTAATATTGCAAAATATTACAAATTAAAAGAACTGTTTTCCATTTAAATATATTGTAAAATATAACTTATTCCTGTGATAAAAGCTGAATATTCAGCATCATTACTCCAGTCTTCAATGTCACATGATCCTTCAGAAATCATTCTAATATGATAATTTGATGCTCAAGAAACATTTCTTAGTTTTATCAATGTTGAAAACAGTTGTGCTGCTGTTTCATATTTCTGTAGAAACTGTGATACATATTGAAAATACAAACTAGTAAAAAATAGTTCACAATTTAATAACTTGCACTGCCTCTGAAAGGACTAGCATCATAAATGCCTCTTACTTTATGAACCTCTCAAGCCATCAAGCTCCATTTTTTTGCTTCATAATGACTACTTGTCGCTCTCCAATTAATCACCAATGGATAAAAAGTCTCTGCATTTCTTTCAATCATTAAATGTCCTGTTTCACTCAGAAATGTGTCACATTACAGAAGTGAAATGTGTTGCTAACGGCGTCTCATTCAGATCTATTAGCATATACTGCTAGCTCTTCTCATAACAACACTCTCTGATTTACTGTTGTCATAAAGAGACCCAGGGCCAATTAGATTTGTCTAGGTCATGTTCATGGATGGGTAATTTGCCAATGTACCTCTTAAGGCTGACTGGATGTCTTTTTCTCTCCTCCATGACTCAGTCGAGCATCAAAGTTAATTTGAGGTCAATCATAACCTCAGATTTCAGACTCACTCCAAGTCTGCTGGCAAGCGAACAGCCACAGCTGGGGTTTGATCTGCTCATGCCAAACCTGTGGCTGGTAACTACTGAGAAACCGAGTAATCTTCCTTAATCAATGCTAATATCTACAGGATATCAACTACAGGTTCAGGTACCTTAGTGAAGCTGCAGTGTCCCTATCTGAGTCGTTTACATGAGATTTTTTAATCTGATCAGGCTACACTGTAAAAAATATCTCCGTAAAATTTACGTTAAAAAAAATGGCAGCTGCGGTTGCCCGAACTTTACTGGAAAAAATATGGTAGCAACATATTAGGTTTTATGGAAAGGACTCAGACTACTGTCTATTTTACAGTTCAAAACCATATCATTTAAAGGTTTATATTGTAATAATTACACTAATAATTAACTGTTCATAACTGTTTACTTCACACAAAATTACGTTACATTTATGGTATAAAACCCAGCAGCTGTGGTTGTCAGAAATTTACCGTAAAAAATATGGTAGCAACATTTTAGGTTTTACAGATTTAACTTAAATGTACAGCAAAACAGATTAACAGATATAATGTTCATTTACCAGCCTATTGAAGTAATAATATCTGTTTGAGCCTTTGTAATATACTGAAAACCACCAAACCAACCACAGTGGTGATGAGAGTCACATGATGAATCAAAGTTCATCACAAGCTGAGAAGGACAATACTATTATGTAGAAGGTGCACACAGTGTCATTCACACAAACACCATTTTAAAATTGCAATAAACATTAATTTAACAGCATTAGATGTAACATAAAACCCTAATGTACATAACTTATTAGAAAAAACTAAGAAAAACTAAGTCAGTTGAACTGTCAATTTACGTTTTTTTCACTATAAATTATACAAAGACTTATTTTTCACTTCCAAAAAAATAAATAAATAAATAACATTATTTTACTATAAAATTACATTTTAATGTACCGTTAGATCTATTACAGTTATTCACTGTATGTAGAATGGAAACTTTCTGTAAACCAGTTAACTGTTTTTTCACCATAGCAGTGACTTTTACTGTTAAAATCATGATTTTTTTATAGTGTAGAAATTATATACCCAGTTAACAAAAGAAGAATATTTTACTAACATTCTCATTAAATGTCCTCTGAATGGTTAAAAAAGTCAATTTTTTTAGTTATTATTATTATTATTTTTTAAATTATTATTTATGTGAACGTCAAGGGAACATTCCATTTGATCATTTTGCAAACGTTATGGGAATGTTATTTTTGAATTTTCTCTGAACATTTAAATAATAATGAACATCCAGCTGAAATGTTTCAGGAAAAAAAAAAAAAAATCCATGAAGGATAAATAATGTTTCATTTTTAAACACCAGAACTTTTTTATGAACTTGTGTTCATAACTTTGAGAGAACCTTTTCAGAACGTTCTGAGCCGAAAGTTCTGAGAACGTTTCTTGTTAGCAAATATGCAAGACTAGAAAATGAATTGGATCAGATTATAAATAATTAACTAACTTCTTGTTCTAAAATCTTTTATTTTAAAGATGATAGGTGTCATTTAAAGACCCCCTGTGGTGAAAATCAAGTTTTTAATGTTCTTCATATGTCTGTGTGGTGTTTTAATATGCTTTAAGAAAAACCATGTGCAAATTCATCTGTCAACACCATTGCTGAGTATTTTCTCATTAAAACTGCAGTGATCTAAATACAGTTTTAAAAACACTGTTTGAAACTGTCTGTTTCATACTATTACAAACAAGTAACCAATCTCAACATGCGGGACAGGGCTTTTCTCCACTGACTTTCAATGATGCTGATTTTTAGAAGGCAGCTGTCTGACTCTGAGATGGCGAACGGGAACATGGTTTGGAAAACATTAGCAGCACATTATTATCTGTTTGATAATGTAATCAAGCAAAAGGCTAATTATTTTAATTACCGTTATGTATCTGACGTTGTAGAGAGAGATCCATAAAACGCACTACTATTTTGATACATCGACTTGTAGACAAACCTGTAATATTCACTCTTCCACTTCTTCTGAATCAGTCTCTGGTTCAGTCATATACGACTGAATTAAACCAATATTTCCACTTGCTATTGTGTATCATTTACTAGAGTTGACTGAGTGGATCAGGTAGTCCGAGCTGCTGTGATTGGGTGGAGGCGGGGACTAATTTGCATATTCATGTATCTGCATATACTAAATGAAGCAAGGGTGTAGAGTTACATTCAAGCTATTTTAAGGCATGAAGAAATCATTTTCACGGGAAAAAATTTTAAATGTGTAATTTTAGTGATCAAAGTCGAGTTTTAAAGGATAAAATTAACATCTGGACACTGTGATTCATGTTCATGTTAGCTTGAAGCCCTTGACCCAGGTGTACCGAGACTCATTTGTCTTTGTGTTGCTGTGTTTCAGGACAGCAGATGATTCAGCGACAGTGGGCACAGTGGTGGTGAGCCGACTGAAGATGGGTGAGATTGAGGATGGCGAGGTGGACCACATTACCGCCGACATGCACCAGAAAGTAAGCTGTGAATTACTAGCTACTAGCTCAACAGCACTAGTAGTTCAACTGCTTTCAAAACACAGTTTAGCTTAGGCCTTATATACAGATATTTATTGTGGTCGCACCATTCACAGATCAAATAAATGATTTTTGATTCATTTAGTCGTTCTTTAAATGCAATGTTTCAGTGTTGTTTGTTACTACGTTAACTATATTAACTACATGATAACTATGTTTTCAAGAGATTTGCTTTAATGTAGTTGAACTACAGTAAATTAAAAGTGGCTTGTGTCGTGAGAAGTTGCCATTTTTGTGCATGTGCATGCAGTTTGTAAGGGGTGGTAATAGAAAATCACATCTCAGGACATGTCTCCAGTCAAAGAGGGAAAGCAGAGGGAATATTGAGTGTGGCATCCCTGAAATTCAATTGCACAGTTGACTGAAGAGGTAAAGCATCTGTTTGGAGAGTGTTTATAGTGCATTTATACGCACACATTTCAGCTCTGCAGTACCTCTTGAACCTATTGGCGACGTCACTTCCTCGAGAATGATGTTATCAGGTTCACTTAGTTGTGCTATTGTGATTAAAGAAAAACAGTATGATTCACATCCTCTAAAATTGTTAGTTGAATATTTTATCCAGTGTATTTAGACATGAGCATGTGGATATGAGCCATATGTGTGTCTTCAGCCATTGCTGTCCTGTGTGTCAGGGAGAATTGAGCATTACTACGCTGACAGACAGCACGACACCCTTCATGTCCCCTTAACTCCATAACTTACACTGACACGACCATCAGCAGAACCCTTTAACCTTCATTAATCAGCATGAAAGAGACTGACAGAACATAAGGAAGAAAACCCTAAAGGGTGTGAGTATTATGGAGATGGATGTAGGGCATGAGAAAGGAAATGAAGGGTATTTAGATTGTGAACCATTAAGATTTGAATAGAGAATGCCTCCTAAATTACAGTGCCATTCCTGAATTTGAATTGAGGTAGCAAACAAGACTTGGAATTTAAATTTGAATAATTAAATGAAATGAATGGAACTGGCCATTTTATACTTGAAAAAGACTGTCAAGACAAACTTTGAATGTTGGATTGACCAAAGCTTGTCCGAAAGTTTGAATAGATTGTTTAATTTGCCAAGCTAACATTAGGGGCTTTCGCACCGGAGGAACGTTTTCATAGTTCCTACTATTGGGGGAAGCGCCCGGATTTTGCCATGTTTGCACTGCAGGAACTAGGAACGATTTTAGTTCAAGGAACTACTTTTGAGGGAACTAAATTAGCTCTTACTTCAGAGTAGGGTCTAAACCATCACAGTAGGAGCGACCAGCGACGCAAGTGTATGTTGATTAGCCGAATGCACGCAAAACACGGCACCAGCCATTTTTAAAAAAGCCATGTACACAGGTTATAGCTTATATATTTACTCCACAAACCAACTCTACGAACATGGAAAACAATGATAGATGGACCTCTAAACCTTTACGCTAAAATCCATTGAAACTTTGAACCAAAGCAAAACATGATTATGTACTTCTACTCAGCGACATTGGGCAAATAATTTTCAATACACTGTCTTACTTTTTTTGTATAACTGTTCTATCTAATAACATATTAGACAGAACTGTTAAAGAGATCATAAACAACTGGAGGATGTGATCGCTTTATGCGGATTTCGTCACTTCCTACTGCCGGTGCAAATGAAACCAGGAAAACGGCCCTAGGGGAACATTAGTTATTGGGGAACCACCCTGGTGACTAGTTCCTTCCTTTAACCAAGTTCCTAGAAAGCCCCTATAATACACTTTTAATTTTTCAGTTTTAAATACCCATAAATACATTTTATCATACACAAGCTTTTTAAGTAACAGTTGTTTTTTTGTTTATTTATAGTTTTGTATATTTTTTTATATTTTTATTTATACATTTATTAAGATTTTTATTGTTTATGTATCATTATATTCATTTTTTTTTTATGAACTACGGTGGAAGAACATTTCATTTCCTAAATTACTTAATCAATCTTTAAGATAGATAAAATGATAGATAAAACGATAGATAGATAGATAGATAGATAGATAGATAGATAGATAGATAGATAGACACAGAGACAGATAGATAGATAGACACACAGACAGATAGATAGATAGACACACAGACAGATAGATAGATAGATAGATAGATAGATAGATAGATAGATAGATAGATAGATAGATAGATAGATAGATAGATAGATAGATAGATAGATAGATAGATAGATAGATAGACACAGAGACAGATAGATAGATAGACACACAGACAGATAGATAGATAGACACACAGACAGATAGATAGATAGATAGATAGATAGATAGATAGATAGATAGATAGATAGATAGATAGATAGATAGATAGATAGATAGACACAGAGACAGATAGATAGATAGACACACAGACAGATAGATAGATAGATAGATAGATAGATAGATAGATAGATAGACACAGAGACAGATAGATAGATAGACACACAGACAGATAGATAGATAGATAGATAGATAGATAGATAGATAGATAGATAGATACACAGATAGATAAATATGTGAACACTGTGACCTCAGTGTGTTTCCCTACCGTCCACCACAGTGACCCTCTGTACGTGTGTGTATATATTTGCTTAACCACTGTGTTCAGACATGTTCTATTGTGTTACACTGTTAATTTAAGTTTAAGTTATGTTGTAATATTTGATAGCATTATAATATTTTATATTATTTTCTTCTATTATACAGATGTTTTGTTATTGTTATATGTATGCTTTGGCAATATTGTATGATTTACAGTCATGCCAATAAAGCAATTTTTGAATTTGAATTTGAATATAGATAGATAGATAGATAGATAGATAGATAGATAGATAGATAGATAGATAGATAGATAGATAGATAGATAGATAGATAGACACACAGATAGATAGACACACAGATAGATAGATAGATAGATAGATAGATAGATAGATAGATAGATAGATAGATAGATAGATAGATAGATAGATAGATAGATAGACAGATATAGACACACAGATAGATAGATATAGACACACAGCTAGATAGATAGATAGATAGATAGATAGATAGATAGATAGATAGATAGATAGATAGATAGATAGATAGATAGATAGACACACAGATAGATAGATAGATAGATAGATAGATAGATAGATAGATAGATAGATAGATAGATATAGAGACACACAGATAGATAGATAGATAGATAGATAGATAGATAGATAGATAGATAGATAGATAGATAGATAGATAGATAGATAGATAGATATAGAGACACACAGATAGATAGATAGATAGATAGATAGATAGATAGATAGATAGATAGATATAGAGACACACAGATAGATAGATAGATAGATAGATAGATAGATAGATAGATAGATAGATAGATAGATAGATAGATAGATAGATAGATAGATAGATATAGAGACACACAGATAGATAGATAGATAGATAGATAGATAGATAGATAGATAGATAGATAGATATAGAGACACACAGATAGATAGATAGATAGATAGATAGATAGATAGATAGATAGATAGATAGATAGATAGATAGATAGATAGATAGATAGATAGATAGATAGATAGATAGATAGATAGATAGATAGATAGATAGATAGATAGATAGATATAGAGACACACAGATAGATAGATAGACACACAGATAGTTAGATATAGAGACACACAGATAGATAGATAGATAGATAGATAGATAGATAGATAGATAGATAGATAGATAGATAGATAGATAGATAGATAGATAGATAGATAGATAGATATTTCATTCAAACTGGAAAATTTATTGCACAATAGGTCTTTTTGTTCTTTACTGTAACAAGTGTCTGTCTATTTATTGACTCAGAGCCGTTGTGGTTTTATTTGATCTGTGGGCTTCAGAAGTGATTCACTTTGTTCTTCATGAGGGAATGTGGGTCAGGGCTGATGTATGTTTGAGTAGGATCTGATCTGCCACAGAACATGACTGTTCATAAAACATGGGCCGATTGTGACTGTTTTTTTGGGGGGCTTTTTTTTTTTTGAGCTGTGTGCCAAGAACTGTCTGGAAACTCTCATAGACCCATTCAAGGTCATGAGACCTAATGAGACGTGAAGACTCATCCGTCATCACACTAAACCGGGGTATGCATTTCAAGTGATTAGGCCACAAGCGCCGTGGGTGATGTTGATGGAGGATCGTGTTTGTCTTGAGCTGCCGTGAGGGTCTCTCCTCTCCTGTATTGCTTACATTGGCGCTCGGGGATACTTGGAGAACTCCTCTATTATCTGAGCAGTGGTGCAGGTGACAGCTTGTCACCATTCGTTCGGCTCATGAGACGGAGAGAGAGAGTCACCGGATGCTGTCGCCAACTCTGATGTCGTTGGTCGTATTTAAAGTAGTAGTCATTATGTTGACGTCTAATAATCAGTGACAAATGATCTTCAATCTCAAATGCACAATCTTGTTTTTTTCCCACAGTGCACGCTGGTGTACGAGTCGCCACACGGAACCAATAATGACAAAGATAACGGACCAATAATGAATGCTGGTGAGTTGAAGAATGCTTTATATGTTTTGGTGTTTTGCTTTTTGTGGTTTAATATGGCGTTATTTTCATCAGAACATTATTGTAACACAAGAGCACATAAATGTAAGGCGCAAGCGTGAATCTCTCCACTCACACGCGGATTTCCTTTGCTCTCACACAAAACCGGACGTGCGCTCTCAAATATACAGTGCTCTCTTATGAACTGCCTCTCCTCTCGCTCAGATATTGCATGTGCGTGTTCAAACTGTGTCCTGTGCACTCGCAAATCTCTCCATGCTCTTGTACTAGAGATAATTCGATCTGAACCTTCAAACACCATCAAAAATGATCAACCAATCAGAATAGATGACTTATCGATGAAAATGCTACGTGGAATCTTATTGGCGAGCTGCACCTGGAATTCTTCTGACAATCAAAGATCTGAAGAACCTTTTTCCAGGTTCCATCGAAGTTAAAGGTTCTTCATGGAACCATTGATGCCAGTAAAGAACCATTATTTTTAAGAGCAGAGTTTAATGTAATGGAATCTTTCCAATTTATGTTATTAAGATGTATTTCGAGATGGCCATCAATGGTAAATGGAGATGCTTTGTGCAGCCATCAGCGGTTATTGGGTCATGCTAACCAGCCAAGCCTTGATCCCATGATTCATACAGAATTCACTGATACATATGATGTAATTTCCTATATAAGAATATTTTATTGCTCAGGACTGGTTCTTCACTTTCTTTCAAAGAGTTATATTTCATTTATGAATCAACTTTGTCTCAGACGTTTCTTGTGGAATTCTTTAGAAGAAATACAAAATGAGGCAATTGTTGAAATACAGTCAAACTATAGAGCTATAAATGAATGTAGATAACAGCTCAGATCATTCAGGCTTCAGAGAATCTGATGAGAAATTTATGAGTTCATATTGAGTTCGTAGGCTTTTGTCTTGGCAGATTTGCGCAGTTTGTGATCTCTTCTGAAACTCTAGAGATGATGCATGAGGTCTTTTTCTCTGGAAAGCAGGAGTAAACATCTCCGTTTGCTCGCTGTTTCATCTCTTTGCTGTCAAGGAAGCGTCTTACTGTAAAATTTGGTTATGATTGGTTATGAGTATGTTCACCCAAGAAGTGACTCTTTCTAAAGCATGATGAGAGGATGAGTTTCGTTTTCTTAATTTTAACACAAATTATAGTGTCAGTTCGCCTATGTTCTTCAGTGTTTATTCCTAGACTTTTTCAGGCCGAATTTCATACTCTAGGGAAATTTTGTTGGAATAAATGGTACTTTAAAAAAGAAAAAAAAAAGACTAAATATTTAATCAAAAATAGTGTTGTTTTAAATTAGCATTTTTGTTTATAGTATTCTTGGGTCCAATTATGTTGGTAAACAATGAAATAATCAGTAATGGAATCGTTAAGTAGAATCGGAAGCAGAATTGTTCAATTCCATTTGATTCCCATCTGTATTGTTGAGATCATGAAGTGGATTCGGCGGCGTCTGATTGCTGAACATTGTGATTGCTGTGCTTAAATAACTGACAGCAGTGGTGTGAAGTGTGGCTCATTAGCTTAATTACCTCAGGTAACGCAGCAGGATAAACAGTATTGGGAGAATTGTTAAAGACATCAGCTTTTATGCCATTTCAATTTAGTGAATATAAATTAGTTTTGCACCATAAGGAAAAGAGAGTTTGAATGTGTCGAATTGTTTTGGCACGTTATTAGAGAGTGAATAGACCCAAAGTCTCTGAAAGTTCCCTGAGAAACAAAGACTGTAGAAGGTCATTTCTTTATTTATGAGCTGCTGTGATGTGATGGATGGAGGTGAAGTCAGGAATGGCAGACGGATCTCTCCAGAAGTCCAGGGTGTTTGGTGTTATCATTGTATCTGATGTTTCTTAGTGTTTATTTGCTGGTGCTGTAACGTCGTTGATGGCTGTTGTTTTAGTCATGCAGCTTCTTGTCAAAATATGTTAGTCTCTGCTACTTCTGTAAGACTGACTAATGAAATTTGTGCCCGTCACCCCAACCCCTGGACATCCACTGTGCTGCAACACTAACGCAGCGCAAAGTCATTTCCCTAAGAGCTTGAGCAGGCACAGATGCTGCGATCTGATTGGTCGTCGGATTAGAGGGCAAACGGGAGGGCGGAGACAGAGGTTAATCCTGTTCTGTGCACAGCGCTGGATGAGAGAGTTTGTGTCCAGTTCTACTCCTCTGGAGGTCACGCGTCCATCTGTCTTCACTCGACATCCTCGGCGTACTACCTTTCTGTACTTTCTGCTTCCATTAAGGACAACTAACAATGTTTTTGTGGTCATGAACATTTTTAAGTAAAAAGGAAAGCACATGTATGTTTTCAGTGGGATCTTTGATTTGATTTAATCCAACAATTTTCATTAGTTAAAAAGTTGTAAATAAACATGATTTTTTTTTTTTTTTTTTTTTTTTGGTGTGTCCTCTTTTTGCACTCAAGCTGAGGTATTGTCACAAATTTGCCTAAATAGTGCAGAATCTTAAAATATTTCAAGAATTCCTCTTCATTTTACCATGTCTGAAACTTTATTTTCAGGTTTTTAAAAAAAATAAATCCCAGATTTTCAGTGAGATTACAGACTTTCGGATCCCAAAACAGTTAAAGGGATAGTTAGTAGGGAAATTGTCATCATTTACTCACCCTTATGTTGTTCCAAACCTACTTTCGTTCATCTTCGAAAAACAAATGAAGGTATTTTAAATGAAATCAAAGAGATTTCTGTCCCTCTGTTGACAGTCTACGCAACTACTACTTTAATGCTTCAAAAAGTTCGTGGAGAGATCGTAAAACTAATCCATATGAACTGAGTGGTATAGTCCAAATTTTCTGAAGAGACATGATTGCTTTATATGATGAACAGATTGAATTTAGACTTTTATTCACATATAAACATTGATCAGCGAACATAAAAAGAAGATAAACTGAATCTGCTTGAGGCGCGAGAACAAACCTCATTGGTTCTTGCAGAATCCCAAACGTACAAAATAGGTTAATACAATAAATACAGTATAATACAATAAATGTTAATACAATAAATTAAGTATACACTAGTATAGATTATTTCAACATTATAACATATAATAGTACTTAATAGAGGGGCTACAGTACAGACTTGTTTACAATTGGCTACCATTCATGCTAGGTTCATTTTATGATAGTTTTATTTTTCTTACTGTTAAGACATTATTTTTTTTAATGTAAGCCAGACTATTCCATTGCAAACGGTGTATACCCACATGATGGATCAGAGCCCCTCATTTAAAGGATTAGTTCACTTTCAAATAAAATTTTCCTGATAATTTACTCACCCCTGTGTCATCCAAGATGTCTTTCTTTCTTTTAAAAAGAAATTAAGGTTTTTGATGAAAACATTCCAGGATTATTCTCCTTATAATGGACTTCAATGGCCTCCAAACAGTTGAAGGTCAAAATTCACTGTACTTTGTAAACACATCTCTCACTTAAAGTAAACTAATCCTTTAAGCTCTTACTGGAGTTTTTCCCATGTGGATTTCATAGGAATCTCATGCTACAACCACGACGATCAAAAATGGTGAAAACGGCCCCTATTTAAGCAACTCAAGCATTAAAAAAAGTGTAGAGTAAATGCTCAAGTGACACTTGCAGATTTCCACTCAGAAATCTGAGTGCACAGCCTGCTGGGTGTGTGTCCTGCTCCGTCGACTCGCTTGTGGAGCGAAGCCTTGACGAGAAGCATGATTTCATGCTGTAGAGGAAATAACTTCTCCTGCCGCCGCCTCACCGCTGATAAGAACATTAAACACGTTCCGCGGTCTCATTCACGGCTATCTAGAAATGCTTTCCCCTCCGTCTCTCTTCATAGGACTTAGTTATCAGGTCTTAAAGCAGTTTTAATAGCGAAGTGGAAAGTAGAAGGCACTCTTTAAAAGCTAGGATAGAGTATAAACATGTTTCAGACGACAAAAAATCACCATGAAAGTGTGCACACGTGTGCTACTGTATATTCCCAAGTCTTCTGAAATCACACAGTGGCTTTATGTAAGGAACTGGCTGAAATTTAAGTCATTATTCACTGTACTTTGTAAACACATCTCTCACTTAATGTTCCTTTCTCTCTCTCTCTCTCTCTCTCTCTCTCTCTCTCTCTCTCTCTCTCTCTCCATCAGTGTTTAAGAACGCGGTGTGTAAGGTGTACAGGTTTCAGACGGTGGACAGTAAATGGATGTTGGTGCGGGAACAGATGGCGGAGTGCACACTGTCCTTCAGCGTCCCGAAGCAGCTCATCGCCCTCTACATTCAGGAGGACACCTGCAGGTAAGATTCAGACCGATGAGAGGACTGCTGGGAAACAGGACAGGAGGAAGTAGTGAAAGAGGCAAGATCATTAAAGGAACACTCCACTTTCTTTGAAAATAGGCTCATTTTCCAACTCCCCTAGAGTTAAACAGTTGAGTTTTACCGTTTTAGAAACCATTCAGCCGATCTCTGGGTCTGCCGGTACCACTTTTAGCATAGCTTAGCATAGTTCATTGAATCTGGTACAGGATACCCATGGTACAGCAGCAAAGTTCCTTGATTATTACACCAGAATGGGAGTACAGTTCCTAGTCACACTGTAAAAAAATCCCAGTAAAATTTACGGTAAAAAAACGGCAGTTGTGGTTGCCAGAACTTTACCGTAAAAAAATACAGTAGCAACGTAAAAAAAAAATCTTTTAAATTTATGGTAAAATTTCATTAAATGATATAATGTTAATTTACCAACCTAATGAAGTACTAATATCTGTTTTGTACCTTTATAATACACTGACAGTCACCAAACACAGTGGTGATAAGAGTCACATGATGAATCAAAGTTCATCACGAGTAGGACAACACTAACATATATAAGGTGCACAAAGTGTCATTCACACACACACTAAACACCATAATGGTAACATGCATGACATTTTAAAAATGCAATAAACATTAATTCAACAACATTAGATGTTACATAAGACCCTAATGTACATAACTGATTAGAAAAAAAATGAGAAAAACTAAGAAGAAACAGAGTTATTTCAACGAAAATATATCAAATGTGAAGTGTCACGCAGGGAATTGTGGGAATGTCAATTTATGGTTTTTCACTGTAAATTTTACAATGAATTGTTATTTTTCACTTCCAAAAACTGTGAATTTAACGGTATTTTACCGTAAAATTACATTAAATGTACCGTTAGATCTATTACAGTTATTCACGTATATAGTACGGAAACTTTCTGTAAACCAATTGACAGTGTTTCACTGCAGCATTTTTACAGTCTTTTACTGTTAAAATCACGGTCATTTTTTACAGTGCATATCGGCCTAGGAAATCGCAACTTTTCATTTTCCGTCGGTCTTGGTACACGATGTAACTACAGAAGAGTCGAGTTTTAAATAGGAAAAATATCTAAACTCTTTGGTCATTTCTGAACGAGATGCTAATGGTCTAATCAGATTCAATGAACTATGCTAAGCTATGCTAAAAGTGGTACCGCCAGACCCGAAGATGGGCTGAATGGATTCGAAAACGGTAAAACTCAACTGTTTAACTCTAGGGGAGTTGGAAAATGAGCCTATTGTCAAAAAAAAAGTGGAGTGTTCCTTTAAAGCTACACCAAAGGTTTTACACCCAATTGAACGAGACTTGGGTGTAACATAAGGAGTTAAAGTGCCTACTGCATAATGATGTTTATTGCAGTATTTTGATAGTGACAGTGACAGTGTAGTATTACTGTGAAATTAATATATTGAAAATTAGATTTATTTATGTGGAAGAATAAAACCTACTGTACTGAACTACATGAACAGCTTGTACTTGCATTTTAATAGTGACATTTTTAGCATTTGAAGAGTTTGGTTCCAAAACGCTATAAATCAATTTTGATTAATTTGAGTAAAAAGGTGTTTTCCTTACCAAGAAAGCACTAAGATGAAAACCACTATTTTCTGTTTCAAACTATCACATAGCATCTTTTAGTTATAAAAACATCAAAAATTCAAATCTAGATTTTGATTTTCAAAGCTTTATTATAAAAGTCGATTATTTTTTTTCCCCAAAATGCAATAAATCCATGACACATTTTTTTTTTCTTTCCAAAATGCAATTATTCCATCAATATGAAAGTTAGTTTTCATATTGAAAATACACAACAAAGTAAGTTGATCTACATATATGACAGCCTCTGAACTTTGTCAATACTAATCTTATATACAGTCATTTGACTAAAAATACATTCAGCCGCCACTCCCAAAATGAATTCAACGAGTCATCTTATAAATGAATTATGTCTCTGTTTGTCATTACCGATTTAAAGAGTATCTGGCGCCACCGCACGGTTAAAATAAACACATTTGCCGAGTATATTGGTATTAAAAATGGCTTTTAAAAACTGTTCATGATTCAGTTTTGTGGACTGCGACAGAAGTTTGATGCTGTCGTGGAACAAGCAACAGCTTGACCGAGTGCCTCATCTTCTTTTCTCCTCACATAAATGATTACATTTCGATGACTTACATTTCTTCCCCACCGCAGAAACCACCACAGGTTCATCAGTGCCGTCAAAATTATTCATTTTTCTGTTTTTGTTGATCACAAGTACAAAGTAGTTAAGGAAAACTAGGATGCCGGGTGTATACAGTGCCACCGCCATTACTGTTTAGTGCATGGAATGGTGCGCTGTGATTGGTTGAGCGGATATACCACATTCTGCAGAGAAAGGAGACTGGCGTTTATCACATTTTGGAAAGAAAGGGAGAAAACATGACAGAATAACACAACGGATATCGCATTTTGTGCAAATTTAATAAATGGCTTTTCAATACCGACCAGATACAGTACTGATTTTGGCGGAAAAAATTGTGTTTATTTTGGAACCAAACTCTTCTTTTGTAGTGCATTTTTTAAATCTGCTGTGTAAATCATATGAAAGTCCCACTACAAACAAAATGGCGGCTGAAGTATCATGACCTCATCTCGTAAGATCCCTGGCGATGCCCGCTCCTAGAAGAACCGGTTCAAGTGCAGGTTGTGCAAAGCTGGAATTGTTTGGAAGAACGAGTGAGACACAAAAGGCAGTAGGAGTGAGATGCCGTGTGCTTGTCAAGCGATGGTTTATTTCAGAGATGGAAATGGCTGTTTTAGAGCTATACTTAGCCTGCACTAAATTATTCAAGGATGTTTAACACTTCAAAGGAGAGCGCCTGTCCTCTCTCTCGGAAACTCAACCACCTCTCCCTCTCTTGCTTTTCTTTCATTTTACCTTTGCTTTCTCTCCTGCCTCCATCTCGTTGCGGGAGCACTGTTACCTGAGCGTTAAAGACAAAATCTAAAAGAGAATCGAGCCGCGTGGAATCGCGAGGTGAAAAGAACAAGGGCTTGTTGTGGGAAACCTTTAGTGGAAAGGTTTCTGAAGCACAGCAGTTGATAATACATCATTATGTCTTCATATGGTGCAACAGGAGATGTTTTGCTGTTTATGATGATTTTACTGACAGTCGATGGTAGACAGAATGTGTTAGGAAGTGAGCACCACAGCTCATTGATGTGATCGGAACTGAATCGAGAAGTTCCATTTTTATTACCCTTTATAACCCTTTTTAAGACCCTAGTTTGAAAGTAGGGAAATTCATATGTCTAGAAGTGTAGTATTGTGTTTATGATCATATATATTAGGGGATGCACTGAATATTCAGCCACCGAAAATTTTCAGTCGAAAATGGCCCAAAAGTGCATTTTCGGTTTTCGGCCAAAATACTTTATCACCGAAACAGCCGAAAAGTTGTGATGACGCAAACAGAAACCATGAGATCAGCTCCTCTGATGCATCTGTAGCGGACGTTATTCCTTTAATCGCAGCACTAAAGCATCTCCTAAGTGACGTGGTTGAGACGGACCACGGAGTGAAAACAATGAAAGTACACTCTTAGAGTCGGTCAGCACACGTTTCACTGAGATCTATTCGGATCCTCTGCACTTCATCGCGACTGTACTTGATCCGCGTTATAAAGACCATTACTTTGATGCGGAAATATAACAGCGCGCACGAGAAATGATCCAGGCCGCGATGGATGCGGAGAACCTGTGTGGAGAGACGGAGCAGCACCCAGGAGAAGGAGATCAGAGCGCAGAAAAAAAACTTGTCTCTCTGCACCCTTGTTGTCTGATATGTTCAGTGAAATCCTGCAAGAAATATTTACTAAAATGTTTAACTTGACCCCACTCATGTGTACATTAAATAATAATGTACAGGACATTATTATTTAATGTACACATGAGTGGGGTAAAGTTAAACATTTTAATTTGAATTTTATTTTATACTGTGCATTGTTGCAATGTGCTAAATAAATATTTGCATAATGTGTAATTGATTTATTCTTTGAAACTTTAATATTAATTTATGCAATTGCAATGCCTTGATTTTAGTAAAGTTAGTACACAGTCATTAACATAAATGCAGTGGTATTAATAATTGGCATAATTTCTTTCGGTGTTTTGGTTTTCGGCCTTGGTTTCCTCTTTTTCGGTTTTCGGTTTTGGCCAAGAATTTTCATTTTGGTGCATCCCTAATATATATATACAATAATCATCAACATTAATTTAAGATATTATAAATAAAATTTTAATATAAAAAATTTATATATATATATATATATATATATATATATATATATATATATATATATTTATTTATTTTTTTTTTTATGTATTTAATAATATTGAAATTATTATATTATTGTATTAATATTTTTATGTATTTTATATTGTATTTTACACACATTTATGTATTTTTGCTTTTTATTGCTTATTTTTAAATATTATAAATAATAATTTTGCATAAGTTTTATATATTTATATATATATATATATATATATATATATATATATATATATATATATATATATATATATATATATATATATATATATATATGTGTGTGTGTGTGTGTGTGTGTGTATTTTCTTTTTCTATATTTTATGTAGTTAATAATATTTAAATGTGTATTATTATATTCATATTTTTTATTAATTTTATATTATATTTTAAAGATATTGTAGTAAGCTATTGGACTTAAAATATGCCTAATTAGAAAACATATATTCTGTGTATCAGAGGATAAATTGGCACAATTAGTCAAATTAATTACTCACTAAAACTTCTGTGTGATTATGCGGAACTTCTTTGAATTGAAATTAAATAATTTCCACTTCTTGTCTTCCTAGTTCAACATCCTGTTAGTTTTGTGACCAATTAAATTCAAATTAACATTTGTAAATTGAATGGAATCTGTTCTTACATTCGGGGTTTTGTCTAATCCTAGCACTAAACCCTAGACAAAAACTTTGACAACTGTAAAGCATTTGTGAGCTTGTGTCTCACTGCAGAGCAACATGCTGAAAGATCTCACTACTTAATTTGCTCTTTGTTTCCCGCTCTCGCTCTTTCCCCAGAGCTTCTGGCTTTATGCACATGCAAAACACTTCTCAGCATGCTGTGTTATCTACTGCAACTTCCCCAAAGTCGACAGATATTAGCATAGACACGTTCATTGTAAGCCGGACCAGGACATGTGTGTTTGGCCATTGAAGAATCTGAGATCATTAACTCGGCGAGACACACATTCCCAGACTGGAGCTCCCTTAGATCAGACCCTGCTAAGCAATTATCATCATGTGTGCATTATTCAGGGAGGCTATTTGGCCTCAACACCTGCTCTCGCTGCTACAGACAGGTAACTTAAGCAGCCATCTCTATCCCTAGACATCTAATTATCGGCCCGGGCACCACATTCACCTTTCAGCTGCTTTTGTTGGCTCTGGTTTAACCACAATTGCATACGATTCACTTAAAAGAGCTTCAAGTCGCAATGTGTTTGAAGAAAAAGAAGAAATTGAACACAATGCGAGGCTGATGTTGTATCATTTGTGGTGTTTGCTAAGCATCGCTGTTGCTGTTAGTCATACTCAGGGTTTTTGACTGTGTCCTCTCACAGCATCCCGACTTCACAGCACTTAACATTTTTTCAGCAATTGTAAAAAGCTAGTGTTTATTTATTATGAATGAGAGACCTTTTGTTGATCAGTGTTTATTTGAGCTTTCATCGGACTGACATCAATGCAAATTCACTGTGGAATCCGGTGTCATTCAGTGCATGTGTCCTTCAGTCAACACGACGTCCAAATTGAACTTATTTACTTGCTCAATGGACATTCCAGCCCTTGTTTATTTTGCATGATTCATCAGTGGACCTAGTTTAAAAAGGTTTTCATAATCTTCATATGTCTTCATAGATTTTTATCAAAAACAAATAAACTCTATACCTCTGAATTGACTTTCCTTGTCAGCTACACAATATTAGGACCAAAAAGTATTTTCTCCATTCAGATCTACACTCCATTCATCCATCTATCTATCTACTCTCCATCCATCCATCTATCTACACTTCATCCATCCATCTATCTACAATCAATTCATCCATCTATCTACACTTCATCCATCTATATACACTTCATCCATCCATCTATCTATCTACAATCAATTCATCCATCTATCTACACTTCATCCATCCATCTATCTATCTACACTCCATCCATCCATCTATCTACACTTCATCCATCCATCTGTCTATCTACAATCAATTCATCCATCTATCTACACTTCATCCATCCATCTATCTATCTACACTCCATCCATCTATCTACACTTCATCCATCCATCTATCTATCTACAATCCATCCATCTACACTTCATCCATCTATCTATCTACAATCCATTCATCCATCCATCCATCTATCTACACTCCATCCATCCACCTATCTATCTACAATCAATTAATCCATCTATCTATCTACACTCCATCCATCTATCTACACTTCATCCATCCATCTATCTATCTACACTCCATCCATCTATCTACACTTCATCCATCCATCCATCTATCTATCTACACTCCATCCATCTATCTACACTTCATCCATCCATCTATCTATCTACACTCCATCCATCTATCTACACTTCATCCATCCATCTATCTATCTACACTCCATCCATCTATCTACACTTCATCCATCCATCCATCTATCTATCTACACTCCATCCATCTATCTACACTTCATCCATCCATCTATCTACAATCCATTCATCCATCCATCTATCTACACTCCATCCATCCACCTATCTACACTACATCTATCTATCTACACTTCATCCATCCATCTACAATCAATTCATCCATCTATCTATCTACACTCCATCCATCTACACTTCATCCATCCATCTATCTATCTACAATCAATTCATCCATCTATCTATCTACACTCCATCCATCTATCTACACTTCATCCATCCATCTATCTATCTACAATCCATTCATCCATATATCTATCTATCTACACTCTATACATCTATCTACACTTCATCCATTGATCTATCTATCTACACTCCATCCATCCATCTATCTACATTGAAAAAAGTTAACTGGTTGCCTTGAATCTTTTTTACAGAATCCCTGAACTGCATGGTAGAAGAAAAAAAAAAAGAAAACTTATGGTGGGGAGAAAAAAAACAAAACTTATGTCGTTGTTTCGAGATATTAAGATATTTTCAATATAATAAGTTGTTATTATGACATACCTCGTTATTTCGACATAACTCATATCGACATAACTCATTATTTCGACATAATACCTCGTTATTTCAACATAATAACTTGTAATTGTATATAAAGTTTAATAAAAGACTCACACAATTCAACGTCTTCAGTGGCACAACATTTATTTTCGAGATATGCAGAAATAAGGAGATATTATGTTGTAATAACAACTTATTATGTCAAAATAATGACTCGAAATTCAGATTTGGGGGGGGGGGGGCTCTGGAGGAGGGCGAAGGGCAAAGGAAAAAACAAACAAGAGTCCATAGAAAACAAAAATAGTCCAGGGGGGAGTGGAGGGTGGGAGGAGCCAAGGGGAAGCCTGGAGCAGGAGGAGCCAGATGTTGGTCCAGAGACCAACCATGATGAGGCCCCAGGGTGGAGTCGAGGACAGGAAGAACCATCGTGGGGAGATGAGAGGCGCCACCCTGGGGACGGCCGATGGAGAAGCCACCGATGGTGATCCAGGTGGAGTTGGAATGCCGGAGAGCCCAACCGACACTGCTGGATCTGGAGACCGAGCTGGAGCCGGGACGACGAGCATCCGAGGTGGAATCCGGGAACCTGAAGACTGAGATGGAGGCGGTGCGACCGAGGACGAAGGAGGAGACGGAGGGAAGGAGGAGCCAGGCGAAACCGTAGGTGTAGGCTGGACGATGTCTGACCAAGTTGGAGCCTGTGGGACGAGGGAGCCCGGTGGAGTCTTGAGGCTGAGGGTATCCGGTGGAGCCGAGGGAGGGAGGAGCCACGGCGAAGGCGAAGCGTCGACAGGCCGCGGTGGAGTGTTGGACTTGAAGGCTGGAGGCGGAGCCAGGAGAACCTCAGTCCACGGTGACACTGGTGGCCTGAAGCGTTGAGTCGGATCCATGCGTTTACGTGATGGAGTTGATGAGAGGCTGAAGGGTACCAGGGGAAGCAGAGATGAGATGGTTTGAGGAGGCGGGAGAGGGAGGTTGGGAGGGAACACAGGGCTGGAAAGAACCAGCAGGGGCACGGACAGTTCTGAGCTGGACGGGACCAGCGGGGACACAAACAGTTCTGAGCTGGACGGGACCAGCGGGGAGACAGACAGTTCTGAGCTGGACGGGACCAGCGGGGAAACAAGACAAGGGGAATTTACCTCCTCAAACACATCCAATAAATCCAGAAACGTTCCTGTAGACATGACGATGCCATCCGCCGTGTTGATGTTGTGGTCGGGGCTCTCTTCCCAGCCCTCGAACTCCACTAACACTCCCTCGACAGCACACGATGTAGCGGACTCACGCACCTGGTCAGACACACCTAGCGGTTCACATCCCGGGGTGACGACTCCTTCCGTCCTCTCTTCAGGTTCGGTCTCAATTGTCCCGGCAGGTTGATCTCCGCGGTCTGTGGTGGGCTCTCGTTTCTCCGTCGTGCACGTCGATGGCGGATGGTTGGTCTCTGGATGTGGAGTGGTGCTGGTGTCGTCCTCAGCAGGGCCGATGGTGAACGGAGAGTTGTTGTTTATCAGCACCCACTCCACGTATGCGGCGAAATCCTCAGTTGGACCGCCCGCTGGAATGCGTGCCTTGGACCGCTCGCTCAGGCCGGTATGATAGTAAATACAGAGCGAGCGGTCCGGGATGTGAGTCAGGCACGCAAGCTGGAGAAAGTCACTGGTGTGCTGTTCCAGCGAGCGGTCTCCCTGCTCCAGGCAGAGGAGCTGGACTGCGGGTAGAGCCATGAAGGAAAAACAAAAAATAAAAACTGAAGTAAAACGCCGCCAAAGAAAAAACTGTTTTGGTCCGTTCTTCTGTTACGTGTGGTTGTAGGGACAAGCACAACGACGATGAAGATGACGAATATAACAATACTTTAATTCCAAACAGAGAGAGACAGCATACACACGTGTTGATACAAACGAGAACGGACGAAGAGTAAGGGCAAACACAGGATATAAATACAAGAGACTAAACAAAGGAACTAAACAAGGTGATGGGATAATGAACGAGACACAGGTGGATCAAATGAACTAATCAGACAGACTGGGGGAAAACTAGGTCACAGGACACAGTACATGTAACAATAACGGCTTATTATGTCGAAATAAGATACATTTTCTTTTTCTTTTTGCCCCACCATGCGGTTCAGGGCTTCCGTAAATTTTGAGTTTATTGAAATTAAAAAATTTAGTTAATACAATGAAGGCGATTGGTTTAATCAACAGAAACTCAAAATATTATGTTATCTGAACCACATCTATCTATCTACTCATTTTTTTTTTTAATTGACATGATTTTAATAGATTTTTTCCCTGTCTGCTGTTTTTGAAAAAATTGAGCAATAGACTTTTTTGTCACACCATTTGGCATTTGTCTGCCCAATTTATATATATATTTTCCCTTTGCTTTTTAGTCGATTAACTCCGAGGTCAGTGCATTTTGTAGTTCCATCATCAGTGTATTAGTTTATCAACTCAAAATAATGATTTTCCCCCCACTAACTGTAATATCAGTGCTCTGGAATGACTGCCAGACAGATGAAAATCATCAGCTTTTCTCTTGATGTAGCCGGGCGTAAATTCAAGTGTCAAATGCGTCTGCTGATGAATAAGAAACGTCATTATACAAGCGAGTTCTCATCAAGACTAGTCTGCTTTTACTGCTAGTGTCCGTCACTCGAAGGTACAGTTGTTAATTACTATTCCCTTCACATTTCTGGAATTGACAGCAGACACAAAGCCTCTGGTGATTTGAAGTGAACGGTGGTCATAACACACCATGAAATGAAGGCTTCGGAGTGGCTGCTTCCTCAACGGCCCGCCGCACCAACATCTAGACATAATTTCAGTGTTCTCCTCTCTTGTCTGCCAAAATATTGTGTGTGTTTTTAACTCCAATACTACTCTTAGATCTATTGTTTCAGCTCTGCTCTTTATCAGTGTGTCTTTCTTCCACCCAAACCCCAATAAAATATGAAACAGAAGTTTCCTCCGCTTCCTCTCCGTGTGCGTTCTTTCCGCTACAAATCTCTCTTTTATTATCGCCGCCGCTCCACCCAAAGCACATTCTGATAAAGCGGCATTACAATTCAAGTCGGAGCTTTTGAACAAAACAAGATGGTAGATATGATCCTTTTTTAAGTGGCTTGACAACTTCGGCACAAAATCTTCTCAGATTTTTAACAGCTTTGGCTCGGCATGAAGTAATAACAATTCCTTTTCACCTATTTTCCTTAGATAACCATTGTTTGACAGTGAGAACGAGACCAGAATAGATCATTCTGAAGGCCTCTGGGTCTATTGAAAGAAACTGACTGATGGCTCAAGCAGAAATCTTTAAATAACCTTCAGTAATTTGAACTTTTAATAGCCGTTTATCGTGTTAAACCTCAGATGAAACCGTACATGTCATTTCAGCACATCTTTGAAAACGTCTCTTAAGCTGGGTGTACACGGTACAATTTTTGCTGTTGTATGAGCTTGGGAGAAATCGCATGGAAATCATTGATGTTCATATGGTCGTGGCTCACATTGTGTGAGAGGAATTACGAGCCAAGTTAAGTACCTTATGAGCAGGGATTGACATTAACTTTTTTGCTCACCAGCTACTGCAGCTAAGTTACAAGCCACTCAGCATTTTCACTGGTCACAATTTTGACATTGATACCTTGGGGAAAACCTGCCATATTGATATTTTTAATATTATCTCATAATTTGGCAGCAGGTATATTATATATTATATTATATAATATACCTGCTGTCACTTTAAGTTCTGATGCACAGATCCATTATACTGTACAATACAAATGCCGTACAAACTGTTTACATTCACTTAAAGGTGCCCTAGAATTAAAAATTGAATTTATCTTGGCATAGTTAAATAACAAGAGTTCAGTACATGAAAATGACATACAGTGAGTCTCAAACACCGTTGTTTCCTCCTTCTTATATAAATCTCATTTGTTTAAAAGACCTCTGAAGAACAGGCGAATCTCAACATTACACCGACTGTTACGTAACTTCGGGATCATTAATATGTACGCCCCCAATATATGCATATACCAGCTCATGTTCAAGCATTAGACAAGGGCAGAACGTCTGGATGTGCACAGCTGAATCATCAGACTAGGTAAGGAAGCAAGGACAACAGCGAAAAATGGCAGATGGAGCAATAATAACTGACATGATCCATGATAACATGATATTTTTAGTGATATTTGTAAATTGTCTTTCTAAATGTTTCGTTAGCATGTTGCTAATGTACTGTTAAATGTGGTTAAAGTTACCATCATTTCTTACTGTATTCACGGAGACAAGACTGTCATTATTTTCATTATTAAACACTTGCAGTCTGTATAATTCATAAACATAACTTCATTCTCTATAAATCTCTCCAACAGTGTGTAATGTTAGCTTTAGCCACGGAGCATAGCCTCAAATCCATTCAGAATCAAATATAAACATCCAAATAAATACTGTATTTACGCGATTAGACATGTTGCATGATGAACACTTTGTAAAGATCCATTTTGAGGGTTATATTAGCTGTGTGAACTTTGTTTATGCTGTTAAAGGCAAGAGCAAGCTCCGGGGGCAGGGAGCGTGAGCATTTAAAGGGGCCACAGCCTGAATCGGCTCATACTAATGACGCCCCAAAATAAGCAGTTAAAAAAATTAATAAAAAAAATCTATGGGGTATTTTGAGCTGAAACTTCACAGACACATTCAGGGGACACCTTAGACTTATATTACATCTTTTAAAAAGATGTTCTACGGCACCTTTAAAACATACTCACCAAGACTGGCATTTTGACATTATTTTGTGTGTATTTGACTGTTTCAGCACAATAAGCAGCAAAAAAGGACTCAATTTAGTTCTGAGAGGAGGTCATACTTGTGGAGCACAAAATCTGTTTGAATGGGTAAAATTATGTGAAATACGTGCAATCCCCCTGAGCAAATGAAAGGAGTGAGTGAGAGGAGACGGGTTTGTATGTTGACCTGCTGTTGGAGAGATGAGAAAGAGAGAAAGCGCAGCTGGTATCATGTATATATTCTGCATAAAATGAGTATTTCAATATTTTTGACAACACTACATTGCACTTAGTTTATGCCTTTTTAAAATACTACAATTGAAAAATGTTTAAATTATATATGAAATCCAACCCGTCAAAGTGCTAGTAGGATTGACTGCGTTACACGCCACTGCTGAAATCAACCAATATTTGGCAGGTTGGCGGTTCAAGCCCTGATTACAAGCACCTCCCAAGCTCCCAATAATTTTTAAGCATTTTGACCAGTGTATAGGTGGTTCCCTATTGCCAAATCATATCAAACTACGTCACTTAGGCTATATCTATGAATATTATTATAGCCCAGTGGCTGCAACTCTACAGCATGCACGTACACTGACAAGCACACACACACACACACACACACACACACACACACACACACACACACATACACTCTAATTGTTTTGTTGAAAGGAATTGCTGTGCTATTCTCTGCTCTTCACCAAATCTTTTGCGCACTAGTGTTTTTATTTTCTTTTCCTTTTCTCACTGAAGCTGTAGCAGCAACATTGAAAGCTCCAGTCTTTGTGTTTAGAGCAAAATCTCATGCAATTGCCGGCGGCTCAACATGTGCAGTACAGTCGTGCCATGTACCAGCTGCTTCAACACCATTATTAGGTTAACTGATAGTGAAAATATAGTTCCAAACCTCTATGACTTTTTTCTTTTGTCGAACATAATAAGGGCTGTGACATTGTGACCTTGTCAGCCAACGTCATGCCGTCGGTAAGCATCTGTTGAATCGGTGTCGGGGCCATCAATGATAGAGAGCACTCTGATTGGCCGTTCAGCTTACTGAACAAGTCAGTGCATGAGAATAAAAGTGATGAAAGTGAGCAAAGAAGTCAAGACGGCACAGACGCTGTTCTACTTTTACACCATCTTACCTGAGAATTTCATTGCACAAATATTTTCATAATAACATGAGCTGTCTGGAATGAAGAAACAACATGATTGATATTCAAAATGGTAATCAGTCACTGCTTTGTTTACAGTTTGTGTATCTGCTGTGCTAAGTATTGGTTTCCATTTTTGAATGACGAAACAGGCTAATTGATACCTGCTGATATAGACAATTATTTTCTTACACACAGGCGCAGAACAGAATTGCTAGCTGACAGTGGCCTGTAGTCCTTCTGCTGTGTTCAAGCATATATTTTTGGCTGAAACTCCACCAACAGTCAGCTTTTGTCGCAGCTTGTTCTTTTATGTCAACTTGGTGTGTCACAGCCTTTTTGAAAAATGTCTTGGCGAGTTTTTCGTGTTCATACAATGAAAGTCAGTGGGGTCTAATCTTGTGGTTTTGGACCCCCCTGACTTTCATTGTATGAACAAAAAAAGCTGAAACAAAGCATCTTTTTTTGTGTTGTGTGAAAAATTAAAGTCTGGCATAAACTTAGATCCAGTCTTACCCAATGGTGTTGGTGTTTCCAGACCCATTTGAGCCCATATGTACATTTCAGACATCGGATACACGCTGTGGATTATGTTTGTCCCGTTAATTAGTGCTTACATCACATTGTTGCACATTACTTTAATTATGATTTAAAATGACATTTGCAACTTTAATTGTGGTCTGGGTGTGTTTGGGATAAATATATATATATATATATATATATATATATATATATATATATATATAATTGATATATGGAATATGTATATTTGGAAAGTTTCTATACTGTTCAAACGTTTTGTGGTCAGTGGCATTTTTAAAATGTTTTTAACATTATGCTAATCAAGTCTGCATTTATTTGATCATAAATACATTGAAAATTGAAATATTTTTACAATTAAAAATCTTTTTTTTCCATTTGAATATATGTTCAAATGTAATTTATTCCTGGGATCATTACTCCAGTCTTCAGTGTCACATGATCCTCCAGAAACCATTCTAATATGATGATTTGATGCGTGCTCAAGAAAACTTTTTTAATTATTATCAATGTTGAAAACAGTTGTGCTGCTTAATATTTTTGTGGAAACCATGATACATTTTTTTTTCAGGATTCTTTGATGAATAGAAATTTCAAAAGAACAAAATTCATTTGAAATATAAATCTTTTTGACAATATAAATGTCTTTGCTGTCACTTTTGATCAATTTAATGTCTTTGCTGAATGAAAGTATTGATTTCTTTAAATACTAACTGTAGTTGTGCACATAAATGTTGATATATTGAAAGCAATTATAGAGAACGGCTATCTCTTTGGCAAAAACAATTATCATATTCTGTTGCACATAAACCCCACACTTAGGCTTTAAAATGTAGAGGATAAGATCCAGGATTATTGGGAAAAAATATTGGGACCTGCTCATAACAGAGTTCAATAGAAACAATAATCTCTATTTTCTGCTAATTCCTTTCATTTCTGCAGCTCGTATCACCTTTGCTTCCCTTTGAAGATGCTAATCACATTGCTGAAATTATTATTAAAGTATCACAGAGATTTTGAATTTACATGAAAATGAATCATTGTTCCCTTTGGAAATTCCCTCCACAATTAAAGATCCCTGAGCCTTTTATTAATGAGACCTGGCTCTTTCGGCCTGTGTGGAGAGATAAGAGCCTGTAACGTATTAAAATCTACCTTTGTGTTATGCAGCAAATAGCTGAAGACCTCACATGACAACATGAAAGACACAACAATTACTCCAACACACAGTATGTCAAGCAAAAGAACCTGTTCGCATGACATGAGAGACGCAGAGAAAGTCTATCTATAATTGCTGTTGAATGAGACTGAATAAGTGAATTTCACCTGATGAATTGCTCAAGTAATCTGTGATCCCTTTGAAAGACCCCTTGAAAGAGTTTTGTGGCTTTTAGTCCCTGCATATACAAATTTGAAGGGGTCATATGATGAGGAATTTGCGGTTATATACTGTAGCATTCAGAACTCAAAATCCTCAGTAAAAAATAAGCATTTATTGAAGGTAGGCAGCAGAAACAGCTTGTTTTGTACTTCTGCGACTTTTTGATGTCAGAAATGCTAGTAAAGTTGAGTTGAAGCTTATTTTTAACAATATCCCTGATCGTTTCAGTCTGAGCACAGGGTGTCTGATGAATCTATTTGAGCGTGATGCAGGTTTTAGGCAGCAGATATGTTTTTCTTGATGGATGGAGCAGTTAAAACTATATCAGATCCAACAGCGAACCTGCAGATCACGATTTAGCGCAGTAAAGCGTTTCACATGTTTTCATAGAAGCAAAACCTTCAGAGAGAGTGTAAAATATGCGTGAAAACCTAAAATATGCCAGTAGCCTAATTCAGAAGTCCTTGCTTCTGTTGAAACTCAACATCTCATGCTCGAGCAGGTTTTGATCATGTTAGCTCCAGTGCTTGTCATTACAGCAAAAATTTGCATTTTGAATGCAAAGTACAAGTTCACTCAGTGCTCTCAGACTTTTGGATGTTGTATTTTGAACTGGAACAGTAATTGTATGAGAATAGTTTAAAGACAAACTTGATGTTGGCTTGACAATGTGAAAGTTTAACTTTTAACAGCTTGAAGTTTTAAGGTTTTACGCAGAGAAGTCAGAAAAAGTCAATAAAATGTTGTTAGCATGTTTAGCTGTTTTACTATGGTCCTCGGATATATGTTTTAGCACATTTTGTTTCTAGCATGTTATAGCACATTGATAGCATTGCTCTAGCATTTTTTTAACACTTAAAGTTTTAACATGTTTCTAACATATTTTAGCATGTTTAGCTTTTTTAAAACATTGCTAGCTTGTTATGATAGCATGTTTAATGCATTACTAGCAGGTTTGTAGCATGTTTGAACATGGTACAAGCATTGCTAGCATGTTTTTAGCATGTATTAACATATTTATAGCATGCTTAGCAAATCGCTTGCATTTCTCTAGCATGTTTTAACACAATTAACATGTTTTAACACACTGTTATCATGTAGAGCTTGTTTTAACAAGGTACTGACATTTTGCTAGCATACTACTAGCGTGTTTCGCACATTACTAGCATATTGATAGCATGTTTTAGCACATTTCTAGCATTCCTTTAGCATTTTTAAACACAGTTAATGTTTTAACATGTTTCTAACATGTTTTAGCACACTGTTATCATGTTTAGCTTGTTTTAACATGTTACTAGAACGTTGCTAGCATGTTTAGCACATTAATAGCATGTTTGAAAATGCCGATAGTATGTTACTAGAATGTTAAGCACATTACTAGCATGTTTTAGCACATTTGTTTTAAAATACATTTTAAAATAAATTTGTTTTAAAAATAGCATTTTTAAACACAGTTAATGTTTTAACATGTTTCTAACATGTTTTACCACACTATTATCATGTTTATCTTGCTTTAACATGTTACTATAATGTTGCTAGCATTTTTAGCACAATACTAGCATGTTTGAGAATGCCGATAGTATGTTACTAGCATGTTAAGCACATTACTAGCATGTTTTAGCACTCTTTTAGCATTCCTCTAGCATGTTTTAACACACTGTTAATGTTTTAACATGTTTCTAACGTTTTAACACACTGTTGTCATGTTTAGCTTGTTTTAACATGTTACTATAATGTTGCTAGCATTTTTAGCACATTACTAGCATGTTTGAGAATGCCGATAGTATGCTACTAGCATGTTAAGCACATTACTAGCATGTTTTAGTGCATTTCTAGAATTCCTCTAGCATGTTTTAACACACTGTTAATGTTTTAGCATGTTTCTAACATGTTTTGGCACACTATTATCATGTTAAGCATGCTGCTAACACAGTACTATCATTTTGTATACACAGGGCTAACATGTTTTAGCAATTGCCGTACATGTTTCTAGCACATTGTTGTAGGCTAGTTGTTGTTTTGTATGAAAGTTTTCACCCCCTCAATGAAAGTCTATGGGAATTGGGGCCTGTTTAGAGTATGGGAATATTGTAAGTCAAGCCAAAATTGATTGATTTATGTTGTGTCTTACAGGATACAGGAGCTGAAAGATCTGGGAGAGCTTTCTCCACACTGGGACAACCTACGGAAGGATGTGATCTCTCGCTACGACCAGATCATCAAAGAATACCAGGACACTCTGGTGGAGCTCGAGAAACTTACTGGTAAAGGCTTCTTATGCAGTGAAGCATGCCCTCTCACACACATAGCCAAACACATAATATTCTGTCTTTCTCATTTTGCATGCATGAGAATTTTTTCCAATGCAAACAGTTTCTGCAATTCGCATGCGATCACACAAAATTGATCAGCAGTGCCGTCATGTAGAAGCATGAATATTTTTTTTTATCCAGCCGCATTCATGCAAATTTCTTAGTTCATCAAATTTTTATACGCAGCTCACAGTTTGCTGTCACATTCAATGCAATGTTAAACTCGCATGGTTGCACATGTTGTAAAGGAACAAGCAGGCATAGAGTGTGCGCTTTTATAACTGCATTCTATTGCATTAGAATGTATAAAGCTTGTTTACAGTAAACACATATTTGTCACTTTCAATAATAAGACGTACTGTAGTGTTGCGGTTGCATGCAATGCCTTTTTTTTGTGCAGGAGCAATGCAGCCATAGAAACTAAGTTTGAATTGACTGAAAAAAATGGACAAATGGACAGCTTTTCAGATGCACAAACACACACAGTGCATAAGCCAAAATGACAAATAAGACGTTGCCGAAGTGTGTTTTGCAATAGCGATCGCCATATAATCGTGATATGTCTCTACCAGTTGACACATTGCTACTGTCGCACGGTATATCCCGCCATCCCGCCCGGCTCTAGCCTGAAAACATGATCTATATCATTGGAGAAAAAATAAAACGGAGCACAAAATGCCAGTATTTGTCAGCCGTGTCACGCCTCACACCAAGCAAAAATAGTCATTGATGATCTTGCCCTTCGTGACAGGCCAAAAAAATTTTGATCTGCCTGATCGATTGGCCCATTACTGAGGCTAATATTCAGGCATGAAATTCTGAAGGCTTGTGTTTTGCCAGCTGAGCAGTGTTGACGTGTCCGTCCCTGAAGGAGGAGAGGAGAGATGTAAGATCTTGGGTTATTCTGCCTCTCGACAGCCCGTGAGTGCCCAGCTGCTACATCGGGTTCTAATCCTGTTTGCCGTGTAGCAGACGCCCTCTTCCCTCTCAGCCGTTCCCATCTTCCCTTTTCTTCTAGATATGAGGGATATGCAGGGCTATGCATTTTTTTAATCCATCTGAGTAGTCAGTCTTTTAATTTTAAATTCTTAATATGCAATTGAAATATGCAAGTAAGCTATTTGTAGGTTGATTCTCCTGAAAAGTGTCACACAATGTTTAATTTTACTACAACCATAAATTAACGTTCATAGAACATTGCAGGGAGGTTTTTGTGTGGGAACCTAATAAGAACTAATAATTATACACTTGTACACCAAAAATTGTTAGCTAAGAATGCAGGAGTCTCATATCAGATTTTTGCAGTATAATGAATCTCTTCATCAGGTGCAGTTCGTTAGCCAGTGACATTCGTCTACATAAGTACACTGACCAAAGTAAATACAGTCTTTAAATACGCAGACTAAATATATTGTACAAAAAGTGTGGTTCTCAAATAAGGAGAACTTAAAGAGTCTTCATGATATCGGGAACTTCGTTCACAGCAATTGATTTGTCAGTTATTGTCTTGAAATTTGTTGAACACCTTGAATTGGTTGTTTTGATAGCAGTAGTGGCTAACACTAATGCTAACACCCCATGAAATCAATAGGAAAGTTTGGTTTACTTGATAACTTTTTTTCTCTTGAACCAGGAGGTTTGGGTGGGATGTTTCATATCAGCTTGTCTCTTCTTTGTAAATAGGACTTTGTTACGTCATGGCAGTGAATCTTGATTTGCTACGTGCTAATCGGCTACAGTGTTATTATATGCTGAGTCCCAATTCGCCTATATACTATACCCTAAAAGCATCTACTCGTTTTGTGAAGAACAAGTACATACTTTTGCGTGAGTAGCAGAAGAGTATGCAAGCTTTGGGACATACTACTTCGTCATCTTTAACGGACAGCTCTGTCGCTTAGTTAAATACATCCCAAAGAATATAGAATAACACAAGACGCATCACTCATATTATTATGAATAGGAGAAAGTGCAGTGCGCAATATGGCGGAATAAGTCCCGCCTTCTAAATAAGAGCCAATCGGCAATTGCTAAAGTCATCGCATCACTGCAGCAGCCGTTTGAAGCTCCGGTTCCTATAGAAACAGTCAGATGCGCGCCTCCAAAATGAGACAGGGCTGCGCATTAGGTTGATCCAGCCTGGAAAATAACGTCTTTTGTCATGATTTGAGTGTTTACAAACAAAATTTATAAGACAGCTGTTGTCAGATTTCATTGGTGATTTCAAATATGAAATTTAATAAAAAGCTTGGCAAACAGCTTTGGAGAATTTGATGTTTCCCCATTCAAAGAGATAGGAGCTGCACTTGCATGCCCAAGAAGTGTTTCAAAGATGGCCGCCAAGCGAAATGACTTGTCTTAAAGGGACTTTGATGCACCCTGTCACCATTTAAACGGCCCTGTCAATCATCTTGTCACAGTTAAAATCCTACACATTCAATTTAATTTAATTTCTTACCAATTCGGAAAGAAATGTAGTAGTACGTTGACCTGGGTCTTCCTGGGTCTTTAATGGCGAGAACTCCCTTCATGTGTTTGCATAATGATACACTTAAAGGTTCATGGCCAAACGTATCATTACAAAAGTTCACAATGCTTTTGCAGATGAAATACAGTGTGGATAACGTTGAATAAATATCTTTTTGTCAGGTTACATGCTGATAATTAATCACTCAAACCCCTTTATCTAAACCTCTGTGCTTAACTGTCGGACTCTCACAGCCATGCTGTTTATAGGTTTTTTTTACACTTTTTATCCGTGTTTGTAGTTATAATTGAATCCTCGTCCAACAGTTTCCTCTTTTTCTGCATTTTTCGCATCTATGGCACGCATTTTGAGACATATTTTGACACTTCAGAGTCACCATACAAGCAAACGACAAAATCCCGAATGCCATCTGACAAGTTAATTCACGTCGTCTACAGCGCAAAGCAGTAGCACTGTATGACAAAGTGTGGAAAGAGACATAATATAAAGACAGATTGTTCCAGTATCGCTAGCAAAGCATCAAACTGAGCCATTGACATCCTGAAGTAAACTTTGAAACGCTCGGGATAATCACACAACTCCTTGATGAGAACTCTCCTTCCTCTCTACGCAATCTTGGGATTGGATGGACCCAATATTTCCTTTCTTTTTTTCTTTTCAAAAAGAGAGAAGACAACTAAATCATGCTCACTGCTTAAAGACTTCATTTTGTATTGGTTTGCAATTTTTTTTTTTCTTTTTTTTTTTTTTTTCCACAACAGATTCATTAATATGTGGACTCAGTGTGCAAGGTATCTGTGCGTGACAAATTTTTAGGATCACAAATATGAAAAAACGCATATGAAAATTCTGTGTGCATGGATCTGCACTTTGGATTTTAACTGGAAAAGTACACCATCCGGGTATCTCTGGAGTACTGATTTCAACATACTATGATTTAGGACGCACTAATTCTAATTTCGAATACTATTTAGGATGGATAGTATGCGAATTGGATGCACCGATAGTTAACTAAATCTAAATCCTTAAAAAACATACTTGAAATAAAATAAATGTTAACTGAAGTAAAACAACATATAAATAAAATGCCAAGGTCATCATTTGTCATTTTCACATATCTTGATATACTAAAATAACTAAAACTGAAATAAAAATAAATAGACATTTTAAAAAAACCTAATAAAAACACAACTAAATTACTAAAATATTAAAATTAAAATGTAAGTGGGGAAAAAAAAAAAAAAAAAAAATATATATATATATATATATATATATATATATATATATATATATATATATATATATATATATATATATATATATATATATTTTTTTTTAATATGAATAAAAAAATAATAGTAGCTCAAGGGTAAAGGTGGCTTAAGTGTGAAGGAGATTCTTGAGAGCATTTGATTGGTCAAATATCTTTTTAGTGCAGGTTGAGTCATCAATACCTTTGACTTGTTTTCCTGGATTTTAAATTTTGCTGTAAAATGCATATATCTATGCACAGTAGCATTTAAATAATCTCAGATACACATGGACTGAAAGCCTCAAAACCCCTTTTGAGTTTGTGGGGTGTTTTAGTGACTTCAGAGAGTGATGTCATGTTAACATGCTTACACAGGGTATGCTAAAACAACTGCATCCTCCTTTAAAGCACTGCAGCTCAAATATGAAACCTTACAAATGAAACCTGTAAACGAAGCTAGTCAACGTCACTGATGGATCATTTTCATCTGTGTATGTCCTGTGGGATGTTGTCATAATCTGCACACCGCAGTGCCACTGCAGAGTATTAATTATTGATATCTAATGTTATCAGTTATAACAAGGTTGGCAACTTGTGGCTTGAGAGGGTGTTTGGTTTTCAGCAGTCGTTTCTCTAAAGGGCAGATCCGTTCTCCCGCCGCCCTCTTCACCTCGGGGCGGGTATTGCAGTCATTTGGCTCTGGTCTAAATTAAAAAATAAAAACCTCTGTGGTGTTAAATACATTTTTAATTAGACGAGGCTGACTCGGGATACTTCAGAGTGTGTTAACTAATGAATTAATCATTTTGTGTTAGCATTGTTTGCAGCCGGTGGAATTAGAGGCACTGGGAGCTAATCCTGTTGTTTGTCAGTCCTCTAGCGAATTGTGAAACCCACATACTCACTCGCCCCGTCAGAGAGAGCAAAGTAGGACCAATCCAAGCGAAGACCGCACCGAGCCACGGGATGAGTTTAGGGTAATTAAAATCATTAGCGAAGAAGCTTTCTGGACTTTTCTTTAAAGGAAAATTCGGTCGTCATTTACTCACCCTCATGTCAGAGCAAACTTGTTTTTCTGTGGATCGCAAAAGGAGACATTTTGAATCATTTTAAACAACTGTTTTTCATATAATGACAGTTCATAGTGAATTAGTTCATCTGTAAAAAAAATTCTAAAAAAAATAAATATTATTAAAATAGATATACTGTATATACACTACAGTTTAAAAGTTTAATTTTATTTATCCATCACAGGAATAAATTACATTTCAAAATATATTCAAAATGAAAACAGTTATTTTTTAATAATATTAACTGTATTTCTGTTTTCTTTGTATTTTTGATCAAATGAATGCAGCCTTGATGAGCAAAAAAGACCAAACTAAATCAAACACAGACATATGACAGAAAGAAATGTATTATTTATTATATTATTTATCAATAATCTACCTAATCAAATTTGTTCAGATTCAAAAATGGCACATTACAGCAGGTTTTAATGTTATTGATGTTAAAGAAAGGTAAAATTTTCTGTCAATTACGACCTAAATTTCAATTTTTTTTTCACTCAAAGCTGTTGTTTGACTCATAAGACTCTACATAATTTAATCTATATTTTTATAATATTTTATGGTGATTTTGGCAGCCTCTGGACATGTTTTTAGCAAATTTCCTTTCTCTTTGGATAAAAGTGCCTGCTAAATGCATAAATGTAAATATGCTTTTGTTGTTTGGAAAAGAGCAGTTTGAACATTCTGTTAAACATCTCCTTTTGTATTACGTGAAAGAAAACAAGTCATAGGAGTTTTGTAACAACACGAGGGTGAGTAAATGATGACTTTAGCTTCCTTACATAAGAACATAAAAACAGTCAGACACAGCCTCAGACACTGATTTGTTTCCCAGAACCGTTGCAAAACCACAGGCCGTCTTTGCTGTATGAGCCTCCAGGCCGCAGACACCACAAGTTACTCCTGCTGCTGTTGTCCTGGGATTTTTGGTGCCTGTTTGATGGGAGGAAAACCCTGATAATGCTGGCATAAGAGACCTACTGTGAAGCAGGAGAACATCTGAATCAGTCAGAGGCGTTTGTGCCGACAGCTAGTTTGTGTATCGCTGTGCCAGTCGGGTGAGATTTGTCTCAGTACTTTCTGAGATGGAAGCAAGGAAACATGCATGATGGCACTCGGCACCAGGGTTTTTGTGGTTGAAGGTAGGGTCATTTTTGGAGAGGCTAGCAATAGCGAGCTAGCTTTGAAAGCATAAGATCTTACCCTCCCTTTAGAGCATCTCCAAAGCCATGCCTCCTCCAAAACACATGAATGTGTACAGCAGGGATCAAACAAAAGTGTCACGAGATGAGAGACGGCGTTAAACTACCTCATGTCTCAAAGCACATAACATTACAATAATAATGAACATAAACAACTTAAAGAGCTCTGATCTGTACCACCTGACTGCTGCAGATTCATTTTGACGTTGATATATTGCCATTAAAACACTCAAATTCGAATCCCGAACCGCTTCAAGTATAACGTCACGGGTTTCCATCTCTTCCAAATTGCAGTAGTGATGGTGTGAACACAGCATAAACTCATTGTTTTGGTTCAGGAGGAACTTGATTGACGTCTGGTATGATGTCAGACGTATGATGTCTGCGTGAGGGTATGGAAATACATATGCTGACAGGCAGGTAGGATATTATATCATTGCATTCGAATACAATCAGCTCTCAGGATGTGAAGAGACTTTCATCCAGCATAACAAAAAATATTTCTGGAACAAATCTCCTTTAACTAAACTAAACTAAAACTAAAACCATAAATAAATAAATAAATAAAAAATAAACTTATTTCAGTTACACTTTTAAAAATGAAGATGGTTTTCACAGCAATGCTTTCACATAGAAGACTATAGAGGTTTTTTGGTTTGCAAAAGAATCTTTCAGTGAACAATTCTTAAAGGGGACCTATTATGTCCCTTTTCACAAGATGTAATATAAGTCTCTGGTGTCCCCAGAATGTGTCTGTGAAGTTTCAGCTCAAAATACCCCACAGATCATTTATTATAGCTTGTCAAATTTGCCCCTATTTGGGTGTGAGCAAAAACACACTGTTTTTGTGTGTGTCCCTTTAAATGCAAATGAGCTGCTGCTTGCGGCTGCTTTCCAAAAGAGGGCGGAGCTTTAACAGCTTGCGCTTCAATTGCTCAACAACAACAAAGCTGGACAATCTCACGCAGCTAAAATTAGGATTATCCTTACATTAGCCTTACAATGTTCAAACCGGAGTCGGACACTGATGGAGAGACTCAGGAAAAAGTTACAACTTTTAGAACACATCTGGACGATTCTGAGTGGTTAGTGGATAAATTTATGTAGTTGCTGTGGAGTTGATTCAACTCATCGACTAGCATGTGCCGTCATGTTAATCTTTTGTGCAAATCCAGCGTTGAATTGACCCTCATTTGTGAAGCAGTAATAAAGGTTCTTTATTTTTAAGAGTGTAATAAGGTTTTAGTCATAGCATCCACCCCTAAACCAATTGGACGGGTGGTCAGTTTTCCAGGGGTTTCCTCGACAGCACCTGTACAGGCAGATGGTGTGTGTGATGGGGCTAATTCCTCCGCCATGCCTGGCTGGCCCGCCTCCATTAGCCCGTGTCCCAGGAGAGAGCACATCTGTCAGACTGACAGACCCGTCTCATGACTCACGCTCAGAGCTTCAGATGCCACACAGAGCATTCATGGAAATAACGCTAAACTGCCTGTAAGTGCTCAGCATCAGTGTCGCTTAAAGATCATTCATTGTCCTCATTAGAAAAAGTTTTACACAATAAATGAAGAGTTCCTTTGATTAATGTATATTTAAGTGATGAACCGCATTTATACAGTACACGAGATTAAATCTCCAGACATATGAGTGGCCTAATAAACCCGTTTTATTTCTACACGAGATGGGTTGCTTTGAAATTGTAGTTTACTAGGCTACAAACTACTCTTAATTTAACACTCTGAGGTCTAAAAACGCGCCGGCGCGTTTTGCAGTTTTTTTTTCACATTGCAGCAAAACAGACTTAAAATACTCCGTCATTTTTTGTCATAGAGACATAAGTAATATATCAATTGAAACTATAGAATGTCTTCTTTTTTTTGTGTACACTCACAATCAAAATAAAACTTTGTGCTTTTTAAAAATAAATAAAATATACAGGGTGTGCTGTCCTGCCGTCTCCGTCTCTGCAAACATCGTTCTAAAACGTCACTAAAAGTAACTAAAATAGATGGCTTATACATGCTACATGGACATGAGAGAGATGTCTTTGGAAAGCTTTAAGTGTCTACTTTTAAACAAAACAAATAAATTCTAAAACAAATATTCTCCCTTTATGTAATCAGTATAAAAGTAAAGAGAGGTACTGTTTCTCCTGTCTGACCTAATTATCTTTAATGTGTGCCCGCCCACGCGCAGAGCGCTCTATTCATAAGATAATGTGCTGAGGCGATTTATGCAAACTGTAAACGCCCCTAACAGCGTCTTAAAAAGCATCAAGTTTCATCAGATTCATTCGCTTTCCTTCGCGTTTGGAAGATGGCACACTACACAGGTAAGCAGGCTCTTCAGATGGTCCTGGACAGTGAGGAAGTTCACTCTTTCCTCGGAAGAAGAACACGACTCTGACGATGAACGTCTGCATTTTGAAGAGCGACTTGATCCAGCTGAAGATACAGTTTCTGATGAGTAAGTGATTTAGTTTTACTTAAATTATTTGACGTGTTTTTTTTCTATATAAGCGTACATATATATTTGCCTTATATTTACATCTATCTATATAACTATATATATATAACGTTATCTCATAAAAACGCTTATAAATAGAATGCTTTTCTGTTGATATAGGGCCTACTTAAATTATTTATATAAGCGTACATCTATATTTGCCTTATATTTACATCTATATATATATATATATTTATATATATATATATATATATATATATATATATATATATATATATATATATATATATATATAACTTTATCTCATAAAAATGCTTATAAATAGAATGCTTTGCTGTTGATATACTTAAATTATTTGACGTGTTTTTTTTTTATATATAAGCGTACATCTATATTTGCCTTATATTTACATCTATCTATAAATATATATATAGCGTATCTAAGTAACGTATATGATAGGCGTGAATGTGCTAAAATATGCTTGGTTGTGAAATGCGCGAACATGTTGCTATTTGCTAAATGTGCTAACTGATATAGCAGACTGTAAACGTTTACACATTCGCACACTTTGTCCGGTAATGGCCAATTGACAGACATATACAGCATGCTTGTATACCTGTTACTTTCCTGTCAGTTATGCATAGCTAATGGTATGAGAGTATTATTTTATATGCTAATAATAACAGTTTTTTTTTTTTGACATTTTTTTTTAGGAATGTGGATCCATCACTCTCACATTCACCTGCAATTCCCACTAGGAGGGCACGCAGCAACACAGGCGGAAATGAGAAAGAGTAAGTACACGTTTACCCACTATATGTGCAAACTGATATAGCAAAATGTAAACGTTTACACATTTGCACACTTTGTCCAGTAATGGCCAATTGACAGACATATACAGCATGCTTGTATACCTGTTACTTTCCTGTCAGTTATGCATAGCTAATGGTATGAGAGTATTATCTTATATGCTAATAATAACAGTTTTTTTTTGACAATTTTTTTTTTTTAGGAATGTGGATCCATCACTCTCACATTCACCTGCAATTCCCACTAGGAGGGCACGCAGCAACACAGGCGGAAATGAGAAAGAGTAAGTACACTTTTACCCACTATATGGTAGGCCTATATTGAAATCTGTAAGATTTTTCATGTTTTTAAAATAAGTTTCGTCTGCTCACCAAGGCTGCATTTATTCAATTAAAAATACAGTAAAAACAGTAATATTGTGAAATATTATTACAATTTAAAATAACTGTTTTCTATTTGAATATATTTCACAAAGTCGTTTATTCTTGTGATGTCCAGCATCATTACTCCAGTCTTCAGTGTCGCATGATCCTTCAGAAATCATTCTAATATGATGATTTGCAGCTCAAGAAACATTTATTGTTTACAATTGTTCAGAAATGTTTCATAAGTAGCAAATCATCATATTTGATGATAATATTTGATGATAATATTAATAAGATTCATATTTGATGATAATATATTTGCAGAGCTCTGTGGTGTGTCGTCACAGAAAGCAGCTCCAAAACGGACCAAAAGTGACCATGTACCGGTTCCAGGAGCAGAGCTGACATCAGATGCAAGGAATAATGCCACCGCTGGTCATCGGAACTGCATGCTTTGCAAAGTACAGCTTGGTAAAAAGCAAGACACACCTTGGAAATGCCAGGCATGTGACATTTACTTGTGTCTTCAGTTGAACTGTTTTCAAAAATGGCACACAGATGTGTGACTGTTCAGATTCTCTGTTCACCACCTCTCACTGACCATTGGGCTGCAAAGATTATCTATATGTGATCAAGCAGGTTATGTATAGGGTGTAAAAGTGGGCTTTTTTTTATAAACCTTACCTTTATTTGCCTGTATACACAAAAAATGTGCCTTTGACCCTAGTTTATATGTGGATTATATTGTTAACTTTATTTTAAATAAAAAAAGAAAAAAAACAATGATATGTCTTGTCTTTGCATTTTCTTAGTTGACTCAGTCACATTCCTGACTGAATGGCTCATTATGCGGCTCATTAGGGGCAGGGTCTTAATCTCCCCAGGTGTAAATCACTTCATTATTCATGAAGAGTCACACCTCTTCGCATATGGCCTACCTAAACAAAAAGTGTCTTAGAAATTTAAAATCAATACAATGTTTTATGTGTCAGAGTAGGGAGGATCATTTCCACATCATTTTGAAGCAAAAACTCTACACTAAAATATACAATTCTCAAAAGTCTTGTGAAAAAACATTTAGTATGCATTTTTAGGTATTGTTTCAGTTACTTTTTTTTTTGTTTTTTCAATAACCACGCATAAACATTATTCCTTTAAAAACACAAACATGTACATACATGTTCCTCACATATTATGGTAGCCTAGTTTGTGCTGAATACAGTGTAATGACACTTTTGTCATTAATATGTTTATAACCAACTGATAAAAGCACAAATGTCAGGGCATGTCAAAACTTCTCCAGGGCCCAAAATCAGCCTCAGACTCCAGAGGGTTAAAGTAGTTCAAGTAAACATGAAATGCAGTTTATGTATTTTGTACTTCAATGTACTTCCCCAGTTTTTAAATTATTTTTTAAAATACCTGTCTAATGTCCATTTAATTTTATTATTTGAGAGCAGTTCTTATCAGGATCTTAATTAGTATGATTGTATATGTTAACTTGTATTAAAATATACACTGTATAAAACTACTATATATATAAATCTCTAATTCGGATCATGATTTTTCAGTATAGATTTTTTCTTCTATGTGCTTCTGGCTGCTGTTTCTACCCACCCAACATAATGCTGTGGAGATGTAGTGAATTTATGCCTTGTTAAAAGTTTCACCATGTACATTTTCATCTTAACAAGGGTCAAACTTGCAGCAGTGATAAAATGTTTGGGCGAAGGTCATGTTTCAATGTGGATAATGCTCTTTATTTCTTTACTTTCTCCTTCCTCAGTTTTGTTGTAAATAAAAAGGGCATTTTGTCAAAGCAGTGTCAGGTATAATCTATACTTGAGTGTTATTGAGCAGTATCTGAGCTGTTGTTGTGTCCGCTGAGATGGGAAGCAGGTGAATTGTGCTGTTCAGTGGGCTGTGGTGGGGGTGGATAACCTTTCATTGATGTTCACGGGTTTTTAAAGCACAGAGCCTTTGAGTCTGATCACGTGTAATTATCACCATACTTCTCTATTTCAAGAGTCAATTTGTGCTTTTGCTGTCAATTGACAATGTGCTGTTACTTGTTAAAGTGTTCACACACTATATGGGTGAATCCCTCATATTTCACACCAGAAAATCTAGAGGAAGAAATTATATCTTTGCATCAAATTAAAGGGATAGTTCATCCAAAAAATGAAAATTATCCCATGATTTACTCACCCTCAAGCCATCCAAGGTGTTCATGACTTTGTTCTTTCAGGTGAACACAATCAGAGATATATTTAAAAATATCCTTACTCCTCCAAGGTTTATAATGTTTGTGAAAGGGAGACGCGTTTTGAAGTAAAAAAGAATGCATCCATCCATAAAAAAGTACTCCATATGACTTCAGGGGGTTAATAAAGGCCTTCTGAAGCGAAGCGATGTGTTTTTGTACAAATCCCACTGAACAAATTGTGAATAAAAAAGGAATGCAATAATTTACAAATCTCATAAACTTATATTTTATTTCACAAATGTTGAAAGTGAGACATTTTGAAATGTCATGCCAAATATTGGCTAATTTTCGATTTCATGAGAGCTACACATTCCAAAAAAGTTGGGTAAGTTGACAGGTAGCAATAAGAGGCTGGAAAAGTTAAATGTACATATAAGGAACAGCTGGAGGACCAATTTGCAACTTATTAGGTCAATTGGCAACATGATTGGGTATAAAAAGAGCCTCTCAGAGTGGCAGTGCCTCTCAGAAGTCAAGATGGGTAGAAGATCACCAATTCCCCCAATGCTGCAGCGAAAAATAGTGGAGCAATATCAGAAAGGAGTTTCTCAGAGAAAAATTGCAAAGAGTTTGAAGTTATCATCATCTACAGTGCATAATATCATCCAAAGATTCAGAGAATCTGGAACAATCTCTGTGCGTAAGGGTCAAGGCCAGAAAACCATACTGGATGCCCGTGATCTTCGGGCCCTTAGACGGCACTGCATCACATACAGGAATGCTACTGTAATGGAAATCACAACATGGGCTCAGGAATACTTCCAGAAAACATTGTCGGTGAACACAATCCACCGTGCCATTCGCCGTTGCCGGCTAAAACTCTATAGGTCAAAAAAGAAGCCATATCTAAACATGATCCAGAAGCGCAGGCGTTTTCTCTGGGCCAAGGCTCATTTAAAATGGACTGTGGCAAAGTGGAAAACTGTTCTGCGGTCAGACGAATCAAAATTTGAAGTTCTTTTTGGAAAACTGGGATGCCATGTCATCCAGACTAAAGAGGACAAGGACAACCCAAGTTGTTATCAGCGCTCAGTTCAGAAGCCTGCATCTCTGATGGTATGGGGTTGCATGAGTGCGTGTGGCATGGGCAGCTTACACATCTGGAAAGGCACCATCAATGCTGAAAGGTATATCCAAGTTCTAGAACAACATATGCTCCCATCCAGACGTCGTCTCTTTCAGGGAAGACCTTGCATTTTCCAACATGACAATGCCAGACCACATACTGCATCAATTACAATATCATGGCTGCATAGAAGAAGGATCCAGGTACTGAAATGACCAGCCTGCAGTCCAGATCTTTCACCCATAGAAAAACATTTGGCGCATCATAAAGAGGAAGATGCGACAAAGAAGACCTAAGACAGTTGAGCAACTAGAAGCCTGTATTAGACAAGAATGGGACAACATTCCTATTCCTAAACTTGAGCAACCTGTCTCCTCAGTCCCCAGACGTTTGCAGACTGTTATAAAAAGAAGAGAAGATGCCACACAGTGGTATCATGGGATAATTGTAATTTTTTGGTGAACTATCCCTTTAAATAAAAGGCTGTTATCAAAATGAAGCCTATTTTAAGGCCCTCACAGATTTTTGCATTGTGTGCCATTATTTTCATGACAATTGTGACAATGTATTTATTTATTTACTTGTTTTTTTTTTTTTTTTTTTTTTTTTTTAAAGTGCTTATACATAGTAGTAGTATTCATTTCAATTAAAAATTTCTGTATTTTTGTAAAATAATAACTGTATTACAGTAATGAGAATCACCATTGACAACATTAATGATTAATATAATTAATATATTATTAATTATATAATTAATTTATTATTAATTTATACTTTATTCCTTTTTATGTTTTGCATTAAATTAAATGAAAAGTCTTTTATCAAAATGAAAATTTCCTATTTTAAGACCATTACAATTTTTTGCATTATATATTTGTATATTTATCATCAGTTTCACCCAATTTATATATGTATGTATTTATTTATTTTTAAGTATTTTTGTAATATAAATAAATACTGTGTTACAGTAATTAGAATCACCTTTGAAAATATGAATTATGAAAGGGATTACTCTTAATTTGTGTAATTTAATGACATTTACTTCTGATGAAATTGCATTAGATACTGTATAGACTTTAACAATAGTGGATTTAATATCAAAATGTAACATCTGACGTTAAAATGTATGTTTATAATGCAACCTTCTCCCTTGAAATACTTTGGTAAGTTTAAGAATAATTTATGCAATTTTATGTTATTTATTTGAAATATCTATCCTTATTTTCTTCAGCTGGTCGAGGTTGACATGGGATTGAGAAAGTAATTAGTAATAAATAATCCAATACTTTTTAATGAGAATAATTAGTACAGCAATCTAATTATACTGTTGAAAATGTACTTCGTATCTAGTAATTCATTTCTTTTTTAGACTTTTTTTAACACTGTACTTAATTCATTTTGGTACTTTTGTGATATAGAAATAAAATACTCTATTACAGTAATGAGAATGACCACTGAGAATAGAATGATATAAATTTGGAAGGGACTAATACTTATCATAAAAGCTTGCAAAAATGCAATATTTATTTTTGTAGCTGTCTTTTGTTATATGAACCCAGCATTTTAAACTATCATTTATTTATTTATTTATCATCAGTTTATTTATATTATTTCTTTGTCTACTCTTAGCACAGTTGCTAAGATAATTTGTAAAGTTCTTAGGAGTGCTGATAACGTTTCAAAGAGTCTTTGTTGGCTATATTTGCATATATTACATTGAAGGGATCAAAAGCCTGCCGTGTGTCGCTGGGCGATATTCGCTTCACCATAGGGGCTTACAGTATCCGTTTCTTAAGATTTTAATTGGGTTGTTTTTGTACAAAGCAGGTGGTGCCTAATTTCAGCAAAATCCTGTGCTTAGTGGATTTTAAGAATAAATGAGCTGGTATTTGGGAAAGTGATATTTGTAACAGCCTGGTCTGTGATCAGATTGTGATGTTTTGATGCAGCGATGCGGATCTCAGCGGTCATTACTACAGCACGAGTCACTCAAGGTCATCCTGGATTTCTTTCATGTGCCCTGTGTGAAAGACGCTCCCTTCACACGTCTAAATGAAAGGCCTTGCGTGAAGGCTCTTTGCTTTGGCTCTTGCTTTTAATTGATGTTTAATTGCCTTCTTTTTATTAATTTAATCAGGCCAACATGGCATTCATTTGATCAGGTCGTCACTTTGTACTAAAAACATATTCAAATGCGCCCCTAGAATGCATTGCGACCAATGCATACGGGCTCAGAATAATAGTAAACAGAGCTGTAATTCAATAGAAGCAGATGGCAGAGCCCGCACTGTTTGTTTGTACTCTTCTGCCTGTTTGTTTTGTTCTTGAACGATGACTCAACCAGATTATATTTAAACGCTTGGCTTTTCTTGATCTTTCCCAGGCCCGTTGTTCAAGCCCAGCTGCAGCAAAGGCCAAAGATATCTGGAGTTCATTCCCATCAACCTGCACACACAGAGAATGCGGGTGACATGTCCAAGAAAAACAGGTGCGTCCCATGCTTTCTTATTCCCTCTGTTCATATTCTAGGGCTGTGTTTGGAATTGACTACTAGCAAGCGTACTACCTGCTGCATACTGAATACACTCTGTACAGCTTACATATAAATATTTATAAATATTTCAAACAGTACTATGCTTCTTTTGTCACATGATCTCATGCCATTGCATATTTGTTTCAGGGAGTCATCTGTTTAACTTAGTAATCTTTAAAAAGAGAAACAAAATGCTTATTTATAAAGTTTTATATTAATATACACTACAAAAAAAGTTTGGAATAATTAATATTATTTTAATGTTTTTGAAAAAAATTAATATAATTTAAAATAAATGTTTTCTATTTGAATATATTTTAAAATGTAATTTATTCTTGTGATGGCAAAGCTGAATTTTCAATTATTGCTCAATTATTATCAGTTAATATTGGTACTCAATTATTAATTATTGTTTTCTATAAATTATCAGGCTTAATATTTTTAATGGTTCCACCAAAATATGAAGCTATTCAACTGTTTTCAACATTGATAATAATCATAAATGTTTCTTGATCATCAAATCATCATATTAGAATGATTTCTGAAGGATCATGTGACACTGAAGACTGGAATAATGGTGCTGAAAATTCAGCTTTGATTACAGGAATAAATTATATATTACAATATATTCACATAGTTTCACTTTAAACTGTAATAATATTTCACAATATTACTGATTTTACTGTATTTTTGATCAAATAAATGCAGCCTTGGTGATCATCTTCATTCCAAATCATTAAAAGCTTAATTACTCCAAACTGTGTATATTATTAAAGCAATTTAATGTATTTATATTTATAGGTAACTTTGTATGTTCATAAATATATTTATAATTATTTGCAGTTTATATGTCATGTAAGCTCAGGTCGAGAGCATTGCATTGTGGTATATGTTATTGTGTACTGCGCAGATTGGTAAATGCAGTCATGCTATGCCTACAGTGCACAGTATACATACTAAATACAGCAGAAGTTAACGTAGTATGTTAGTATGCGATACCAAACTTCTCTTTCTCTTCCTCCCTCTGTATCTTGTTTCTGGCTGTTTGTTTTGTTGTGGGAAGCAGTGCATGGTGGTCTCAAAGATCAGTACATCACCCTATTAGCAAAGTGCAGTTAGCCCCGCCACCCTGTGATGTTCCATTTCACACATGTGTCCCAGTGGCAGGTGGCGGTACAGTCAGTAAGGGGTCAGCAGGGAGATGTTGACAGGTGCAGACGTGCACTGAGACGACTAAATGAGGATATGACAGCAGTACACTTTCAGCACAGCAGGAGACTCGTTCCTGATTGGACAAGATGCATGGCAAAATAATAGCAAGCACTTATGTGGATGTTTTACACGTAACCTACTGCCAATGCATCAAGCTTGATATATCGATTTTAAATGCTTTGAGTAATGAATGTCTTTATTTAGTCATTTAAAATATATATATATATATATATATATTCACTATCATTCAATAGTTTCGGGTTGGTCTAATTTTTTTTTTTTAATGTTTATGAAAGAAGTCTCTTCTGCTCACCAAGGCTGCATTTATTTGATATTGTGAAATATTATTACAATTTAAAACAACTGTTCCCTTTCAGTCGGTCACGTTCGACGTACGTCAGTAGTGACCGACGAATTGGGATATCGCTAGAGAGCCCCTATCAGCTTCGAGAGAACTAAAACAAGCCAATGGAATTGGCGTGCGATATTTGCATAATGCGCACCTCCCCTAACAGGTGGATATAAAAAGGGGGGCAGATGCAATCGCACTCTGTCTTTCGCTTCGGAGCCTACCTGGTGTCCTGCGGCTGTTTGAACTTCAAGCCTCTGAAGAAGTTTCGGCGCTTGTGTTGGTGTGACGACGCCTGCAGCGAGGTCGCGAGTTGGAGTGAGCCGGGTGGAAACATCCAATGTTTTCCCAGCGTTCCGCTGTAATTCCACTGGTTGGTCTGCGATTTGGTCTGGTTCCTCCTGTGTTTTTCTAAACACGTCGTGGCCTCCCTGTGTGTCTCGACACAAAAGAGCTGAAGTTTCCCCTTCTAAAAGAGCTTCACAGACAGACACTGCGTCTTTTTCAAGATGTCATTCTGTCTGTACGTTTCTGGAGGCGGTCGTTTCCTATCCTCTCTGACGGCCACGATCACTTTCTCTCATGTCTGCTTAGCGTGCTGAGACTGTGTTTGTGGGTGGTCATATTTTCTTATGGAAATATGTCCACGTCGGCGCGTTGTTTGCTCGCCTTTCTCGTAAGGGCTTAAGCGCTCAGCGCGCCGTGTGCCGTCGAATTGCCGGCTGACAGCGCGCGTTGCCACGGCAACCCTGCGCGCTGTCTGGCGCTCTAGATGCACGGTCGAGACTCGGCTGCCTTTAATGAGGTGGAGTCCCCTCACTTATTCCCCGATCTAGTTATTTTTCTGAATCAGAAAAGTGCTACTTTGGTTAATAAGCCTGGGTGACCAGAGGATCACAGTGGGGCAATACCCGCCGACTCATTCTCCGTGGGCCCCCCACTCCTCTAGTGCATCGCAAACATGTTGTGACTATGTTCGTGGGTGGATCATGTTTAGATACATGGCCACGTCGGTGCCAGGGTGCCGTGTGTCGTCCAGTTGGGCGGCCACGTTCACTGTCCAACATGGCTGGTAGCTTCTGCATGTGTTGCTGGTCCTCCTTAAAATAAATATGGAGGACCTAACATCTTAGTCAGGGCTCCAGCAGAGGATCAGATGTCGACTGCTACATTGGAGAGAGTATTGTTGGGCTCTGAACATGAAGATGAGGCTGAGCGTCCCACGGTTGTGGCGTGCTCATGCCAAATCGGATTCAGACTTGGCAACCATGCTTTCCCGGGCCCCCGGGGGTCGTGCGACGCGTACTCGCCTTGCTGCGCCCCTGGCTTAGCCCGGATGTGCATGAAAAAACTTGGCAGTTTGTGGCCTTTTTGGCGTTAATATGGAACGCCAAGAGGGTCATAATCTGCACTACAAGTTTTTCTCTCACTACCCCTAGGGTGGGGTGGCAGTGCTACGGGCACACCACCTCTGCCCTGCATGAGTCTTGGCCCCTGGCAAGTCTGCAGTAGGTCAAAGCACTCATTGCATGTGGGTAGTTCTGAGTCGGGGTTGAGCTACGCAGGATGCAAATCAAAGCGCAGGCCCCTGGCCAGACAATGTCCACCATGGTGGTCCAGAAACACCCCTGGCGAGTCTTGCTGGGATGTGCCGTCGTCAAAGTGTGCTTTCTCGATGCGCTCATCTCACAAACTGGCCTTGAACCCAGCCCGCTCAACCCGCAGTCACCTGACTAGCGGGAGACGGTCCTGGAGATATGGCGACCTGGAGCTGACGTAAACGGTTCTTTCTCCCCGGAGGAGGGCCGGGTGGAGAATTGGTCTGTTCCGCCGCTGGCTCTCCGGAGTCCAGCGGTACCCACTAAGAACTGTTTTCCGATCCTCTACGTCCCAAGAGTGTGGCTGGCGATGTGCAGCGCCCCGCGTTGCTACTCCCAGCCCCCTCTCACCTCGCCAGCAGGTGTCAGTGTGTTGGTGCAGGCCGCGCCCCGTGTGCCGTCTCCCATACGCACTGCTACCTCGCAGAGTCTGATCACACTCTGGGCCGCTACCACGCCGCCCGAGTCGGGTCCCCGTACTCTGGTTCGCTGCCCCACCCCCGGTACGTCTGTGGTGCGTTTGGTTCTGCTGGCTCGGTGTCTGGAGGCCTGGTTAGTGCCCCCAGCCCGTTCCGCTGGCTCATGCGTACTATCAGACTCGGCTATGCGATTTATTTCGCCCGGTGTCCTCCGGCGTCCAGGGGTGTCCACTTCACTTAGGTGTCGTTGGACATTGCACCTGTTCTCCGAGTGGAGATTGCTGTCCTCCTGGCGAGGGATACAATCGAGCCGGTCCCTCCAGCCGATTTGAAGTCAGGTTCAGCCCTACTTCATTGTACCCTAAAGGGCGGTGGGCTATGGCCAATCCTGGATCTGCGCGTCTTGAACCGGTACCTTCAGGCTGCCGTTTAAGGTGCTCATGCAGAAAGCGCATTTTCGAGTGCGTCCGTCCCGGGGTTTGGTTTGCAGCATTCGACCTGAAGGATGCATACTTTCATGTCTCGATTCTGCGCTCGGGTCGAGCATGTCAGTACAAACTCCTACCCTTCGGGCTGGCCCTGTCGCTCCACGCCTTACACGGTTGCGGAGGTGGCCATTGTTCCCCTCAAGGAACAGGGCGTTCGCATTCTCGACTGCCTCGACGACTGGTTGTTCCTGGCCAGCTCGCGAAGCAGTTGTGCGTACACAGGGAAATGGTTTAGCTCACCTCAGCCTGTTGGGTCTTTGGGTCAGCTGGGACAAGAGCAAACTCGCCCCCGGGCAGAGGATCTCTTTTCTCAGTCTCGAGCTAGACTCGGTCGCCTGGATTGTGCGCCTCTCTGAGGAACGCGTCCAGTCGGTGTTGAACTGCCTGAGTTCGCTCAAGCGCAGGATGGCGGCCCCACTGAAAGACTTCAGAGGCTCCTGGGGCATGTGGCATCTGCAGCCGCGTTTCGCCGCTCAGGTTGCTCCATATGAGGCCGCTTCAACACCGGCTCCGCGACTGGGTCCCGAGATGGCCATGGCAGCGCAGCACGCTCAGTGTCCTCGTGACACGGAGCTGCCGCCCTACCCTCATCTGGTGGTCGGACCCTTTGTTCCTGCGGGCGGGAGTACCCCTGGGACGCTGTGGTCCACACAGATGCCTCTACCACCGGATGGGGGCCATGTACAACGGGCATGCGGTTCGGGTCTTGGACGGGGCCTCGACTGCATTGGCATATCAATTGCCTCGAGTTGCTAGCAGTATGTCTTGCACTGGGCCGCTTCAAGGAGCTGCTGTCAGACAAGCATGTACTGGTCCGCTCGGACAAGCACGGCGGCCGTTGCGTACATCAACCATCAGGCTGGTCTACGCTCCCGTCGCATGTCGCAACTCGCCTGCCATCTCTTGCTATGGAGTCAGAAGCATCTGAGGTCGCTTCAGGCCACTCATGTCCCAGGTGTGCTTAACCGTGCAGCCTACGAGCTCTTACGGCAGCCTCCACTTGCGGGCAAGTGGCGGCTCCATCCCCAGGCGGTCCAGCTGATCTGGCACTACTTCGGCGAGGCCCAGGTAGTCCTGTTGCCTCCCCAGGAACTGCCCTCGGCCAGTGGTTTTCCCTGACCGGCGAGTCGCTCGGCACGGATACCCTGGCACTCAGCTGGCCCCGGGGCCTACGCAATATGCGTTTTCCCCCAGTGAGCCTTCTCACACAGCTCCTGTGCTAGGTCAGGGAGGATGAGGAGCAGGTCTTGTTAGTGGCTCCATATTGGTCACTCGGACCCGGGTTTCGGACCTAATGCTCCTCACGACAGCCCCTCCTTGGCCGATTCCTCTGAGGAAGGACCTCCCTGACTCAGAGAGATGGGGCTTCCTATGGCACCCGCGTCCCGACCTGTGGAACCTCCACGTGTGGTCCCTGGACGGGATGCGGAGGTTCTGGGTGATCTCCCGCAGGCGGTCGTAGACACCATCACTTCCGCTAGAGCTCCTTCACGAGGAGCCTCTATGCGTTGAAGTCGAACCTATTCGTTGAATGGTGCTCCTCTCGCAAGACGAGAGGACCCCCGATCATGCTCGGTCAGATCTGTGCTTTCCTTCCTGCAAGAGGGCTTGGAGCGAAGGCTGTCTCCCTCCACCCTCAAGGTGTATGTTGCCGCTTAGCTGCACATCTCCATGCAGTTGATGGCAAGCCCTGGGGAAACACGGTCTGACCATCAGGTTCCTGAGGGGGCGAGGGGACTGATTCCTCCTTGCCCACCCTCCTTACCCTCTAGGGATCTCACCTTAGTTCTTAGCTAACTTCGGCGTCATCCCTTGAGCCTTTGCAATTAATCGAGTTAAAAGTACTGTCTCTTAGACCGTCCTCCTGGTTGTATTGGCCTCATGTTAAGAGGGTAGGGGACCTGCACGCATTTTCGGTCGACGAATCGTGCCTGGAATTTGGGCCTGGGGATTCTCACGTCTTCCTGAGACCCCGGCCTGGATATGTGCCCAAGGTTCCTACCACTCCCTTCAGAGATCAGGTAGTGAACCTGCAAGCGCTGCCTTCGGAGGAGGCAGACCCAGCCCCTAGCTTCGCTCTTTCCAGTTCACGCCCTGCGTGTTTACGTGGATAGAACTTGAAGCTTAGGACCTCAGATCAGCTCTTTGTCTGTTACGGAGACCAGCAGAAGGGAAAGGCTGTCTCCAAGCAGAGGATGGCCCACTGGTTAGTGGATGCCATCGCCCTGGCTTATGTTCCCAGGGCGTGCCTTGCCCGTTCGGGTTGAGAGCCCACTCCACCTGAGTGGCCTCTTCCTGGGCGCTGGCTCATGGCGCCTCGCTGACAGATTGTAGAGCTGTGGGCTGGGCGACACCCAACACGTTTGCTAGGGTTTTTAGCTTACGTGTAAGCTGGTTCTTCCCGTGTACTCGCTTCCACCAGCCGGTAGACGCGTTGAACCTGTGCTCGTGTCGGCTTGCAATGCCACTCCCGCCCCCTGGGCAGGATATGTGCATCTGTTGACTCCAGTCGTGTTCCCCGTTCGGTGAACCCTGTCGAGTTCCTCCACCTCCACCTTCGGCTCGGGCATTGCGGAGTGTCTGATGCCAGACCAACATCCATCTTCGATGTTGTCTGTTGGTTGGGTTCCATATGTTGCAATCCCTCTACGTGAGTGATTCCATATGTGTATTGTCCACGGTTACTCCCTACGGTGAGCCCGTGTCTTTCCCTTAGCAGAGCTTCTGCTTTCTCCTGTCAGATGAGTCTCCCCCTACTCAGGTGGAGCCATCCCAGGGACTCATATGCGTTCTGCCCTGCGGGCCAGTCCATATGTTTTCCATGTAAATTCCTTCCCCTCTGGGTAGGTAGTGGTTCCGCAGCGTTCCTTACGGGTTCGCTTCCCAGTGTAGTCTAGTTTACTTAGTGGGTATATCGGAACAGCAGTAGACTTCCCGGCGTAAGCTCGCCCCCTTCTCCGTCCCCTTGGTGCGACGGGCGGCTAGAGCCTGCGCTGGGCACTGGAAGGGTTTCGTAACTGTGGCGTTTTAGTTGGGATCCCAATTCGTCGGTCACTACTGACGTACGTCGAACGTGACCGACTGAAAGGGAACGTCTCGGTTACGTATGTAACCCTCGTTCCCTGAAGGAGGGAACGGAGACGTACGTCCCGTCGCCACAGTTTCTGTACCCTCGCTGCAGTGCGGACACCGGTTGTCTCCTCAGCGAAAAACAGAGTGCGATTGCATCTGCCCCCCTTTTTATATCCACCTGTTAGGGGAGGTGCGCATTATGCAAATATCGCACGCCAATTCCATTGGCTTGTTTTAGTTCTCTCGAAGCTGATAGGGGCTCTCTAGCGATATCCCAATTCGTCGGTCACTACTGACGTACGTCTCCGTTCCCTCCTTCAGGGAACGAGGGTTACATACGTAACCGAGACGTTTTCTTTTTGAATATATATTCAAATATATATATATATATATATATTCAAATATATATATAATTTTTATATTTATATACAAAATGTCTTTTGAAATTCACAAAACCTGCATCTTCATCCATGACAGAGAGTCTAAAACTGAACAGCTGAATGACAGAATGAACGTTTCAAAGCCAGACATCATCTCCCCATTCAACTGCATTCATGTTAATGGTGGTGCGTCTTTAAGGACGCTGCACAAACACAATTTCCTTGAATGTGGTTTTGTTTATAGCCTGGAACAGAAGTCCTGAGGTGACAGTCATGGACAGCACTTTACGGACTGGCCTTCAGCATTTGCTTGTTACCAACAAAATGCCATGGGTGTTTTTTTCTTTTTTCCTAGTGGTGACAAGCCACTTAGCTGCTCTTAAGTACCATAACATGTCAAATATATAAACCTGTTTTGAAATGTTGTTTTTTGGAAATGTTTTCTAATCTTTTTAAAGCTATTCACACATTTAAATGTCAAATCTCACCTTACATTTATCATTGAATATCTGATTTTGAAATACATTGAATTATAGAAAAATGTGGTGCAAAATCCATTTCACATTGACTAGAGCTGTCAGTCAAATTAAAATGGTTAATCTAATTAATTGCATGTTATAATAAATTATGTATAATTAAACAAACTGCAATACTGACAAAAAAAAGCCCAGAAAAATGTGAAGATTAATGTACATCGCACCAGACTAAGTATTGAATTGACTTTATGAAAAGTGACTATAGATGTCAATATATTGTTTCATATTACAAATTAATATTCTGTCATAATCATTTACTCACCCTCATGTTCAGTGTTTGGGGTAACGCATTACAAGGCAAGTTACGTAATCAGATTACTTTTTTTTTTTCAAATAACTAGTAAAGTAACGCATCACTTTACATTTTTACATCAAAATACTTCAAATAAGTAACACAAGGTAGTTTACTTTCCCATGTATTGACTGATTGCTCTCCTGTCCCCATGTTAAGAGAAATCAGGATTAAGTGCAGGGGCGTTGTGTGCTCTGTGTGAACATTGTGGGTATTTTAGTTCTAGACTCTCAGAGTATTACACAAAATTGCAACCATACTAATAAGCAAAAAATGACTTTAGATAACTAACTTTAGATAAAAGGCATATTTCAGTTAGGATGAAAGTGTTTGACTTGTCTCCTGAGGCCACAAGAGGGCACAATAAGCAAAATATTATGCAATGAAATGACTTTTGTATACGTGACTCTATATACAAAAAAGTGCATAACGTTTAAAATAATGTTTATAAATCAAATATAATTTCATAAATTGCATTAACAATTATGAACAAAACGGCATTATGTATTTATGAATAGTTTAATATAAAAGAACTAAAGCATCTCAAGACATTTTTTACATGGCTTTCTAAACATGCAGATCTCTGTTGCGAGATGTGAGAGCAGTGGTCAAATATGTCCGTCTAGCACTTCTTTAGATAGAAAAAAATGGAAAAGCAGCACAGAAAATGTTTTTTTTTGCTGCAGTAAATGCATTTTGTGCATAAAATGTGGTTTTGACGTAACCAAGATCATCTTAACATTGAGCTTCTGTATTTCTGCAAAGTTTTAAATAGCATCAAGTAGGTTCAATTGGATAGGCTAAGAAAACATTAAAACTCTTACATCATCATCACATCTTGAAAAGGCTGCCTGACGCACACATGAAATTCAAATGCACTATTTTTTGTATTCAAATGTGGATTTTTATGTATATATAATATAATATAATATAAATTTAATTAAATATATAAATAGAATATAATTAAATATATAATTGTATTTTGACGAATATTCAAAATGTTCATTTTAATTTAACAGCCCTACTGTGCTCTCTATTGTACAGGCATGAAATTGACTTTTCTTTTGCATTTTTGATATTAAAAAACAAAGCAAGCCCAGCCCAAGTGAGAAAAAGTAACACAAATGTAATGTAATTACTTACAAATAACACAATATTGTAACGCATTACTTTTAAAAGACACTTTCCCCAGCACTGCTCATGTTGTTCCATACCTGTATTCATTTTTTTCTTTAGCAGAACACAAAAGAAGATATATTGAGGAATGTTAGTAACCACACAGTTTCAATTCCCATTGACTTCCATTGTGGTTTTTTGCCCATCAAATGGAAGTCAATGGGAACCAATACTATTTAGTCATCAGCATTCTTCAAAATGTCGACTTAATGTTCCACAATAGAAAGAAAGAACTACATATATGAGGATGAGTAAATTATGACTCTTTTTGGGTGGACTATCTCTTTTAATGGCATAGTTGTTTATATTTTTGCGTATTTTCGTACAGTACGGAATTAATCGGAATAAACTAATGTGTTGAATTGACAGCCCTACTTTAAAGATTTCTAGTCCTCTGCAAACAATTCATCACCACCACTGAGAGACACAGGTGCCTGAGCCCCTCGAATCAGAGCCTCCATTTATAGAGACTGCAAGAACCTGCACAAATCGCCTCCAAATTGGGCCATGCGTGACGGATGATCCTGACCCGTATATATGCCACTGTATTCATCGTGTGGGTACACTGTTGTGAAACAGCCAATTAGATGCTCCTGAATAGGCCGGGGAGCGTGAGGGTGGGATGTGAGTCGTCGCATGAGAACCTTGGCGTCATTAGCGAAGGAACGAAGCAGCCAGGGAGGCCGTTGCGCAGCCGGCGTCACGAACCCGGTGTTTTGGGGTCAGTGTGTTTGAAGGGGCCTGAATCATTATTTGCCATTTAATGTTTTCCGCTCGCTTCCCGTGGAGCCGATTGGCTGGCCTTGCATATATCTAGCAGAAATACTGCAGTGTAAGACCTCCACAGTGACCGCACAAGATATTTCACATTAATTTCCGCCATAGGTGGCTTTGGGAATCAAGGTGAAATCATGAAAATGGACCACAATTGGTGTAACATGGTGTAACAATAAAACCACTGCAAATTTCATGTGTGATTCGTTTTGTCGCCACTTTCTTTCAGTGCATATTGGGTGATGAATGTCAGGAGGTTGTGATATTTATTCAAATTCTCCACTGCAGCACATTAAGGCTCTAAGCAACTGCCAATATTGCTTGTACACTCTTAAAAATAAAGGTTCTTTATTGGCATTGATGGTTCTATGAAGAACTTTTGACATCCATGGAATCTAACATTCCACAAAAGGTTCTTTATAGTGGAACAGGGTTCTTTCGATTACTGATCTGTTCTTTGGGGAAGAAAAGTGGTTCTTCTATAACATCACCTTTTGGAACCTTTATTTTTAGGAGTGTAGGACACAGCCGCCCTGTAAAGTAGAGAGTTTTAGGCCTTGAACCAAAGCAATCTGGTCTAAGGTGGATCATTGGAGTGAATCTCATAATGTCTGCGTGTTCATTTGTTCAGTGAATTGTATTGTCAGAACAGTTGCAACAAACACAACCACACATTTTATAGGATATAAAATATACAAGGGATATATTATTGGCACAGTTACACAGTTATTGGTTCATGGAGCGACCCGTTTGTTTCTCATATCTAGCATACAGCGCTGGATGTTTAGTGGACTAATGACGCCTGAGATTGTGTTCCTGGAGTACTGTGATTTTCTCCTGAAGAGACCCTGAGCTGGTTTTGATGTAATGTTCAGACAATATTTAAATAAAAATGACTAAAATACAAAGAAATCAGTTCACATATGGTATTCATAAATTAAACAAAGTGGTTATGTATGTCTGTGTGTGTGTGTGTGTGTGTGTGTGTGCACGCACGTTTTTGTGATTTATGAGGACACAAATTTGTATAAGACAAGGGTATTACACTGATATGACATTTCATGAGTCCTCATATTTAAAATAGCTTTAAAATCATACTATACGATGTTTTATTAAAAATGTAAAAATGAATGATATGAATGGTGATTCTTATTGAGGTTGTAAAAAGAGTATTTAGAAAGGGTTGTAAGGGTTAAGCAGGGAGTCCAGAGTTAGGGGGTGGATTCAATTTTCAGACGTGTTTGGTTGGAAGACAGCTATGGCACGGCTGTTAATGCTTTTGATATTTTATTCATTGTTTTTTTTTTTCCTTTTTTTCTCTCGATTGAATAAACTACAAAGAGGCTTCTTACAGAGTCACGCATCTATTGATCTCCTTTTGTCTGGAGATATTTTGAATAATGTTGGTAACCAAACAGTTGATGGTATCATTCACTTCCAAAGTATTTTTTTTTTTTTTCTGCTATGGACGTCAATAGCTATCGTCAACCTTTTGGTTACCAACATTCTTCAAAATGTCTTCTTTTGTGTTCAACAGAAGAAAGAAACTCATACAGGTTTGGAAAAACATAAAGGTGAGAATTTAACTTGTGCACAAATTTGAAATATCGCATAAAACATTTGCGAAGAAAGAACTGTTTCCATCCAGTGAGTTGAAGACAACAAAATTGTCACTTCCAAATTCTTGTATTCAGATGCCTGGTGTTTGTTATATCGAACCGCTTTAATGACAGACCTTGCTTGGGCAATTCAGAATGACAAAAACAGTATTTCAGATCCTGTGAAAAGAGATCCAAAAGTTGGTCCAGTTATGCCGTCCCTTCGCAAAGTCACGTGTCTTTGTTGATGCGCTTCAAGAAATTCATATGGTAAAAGTGTTTCATCATAATTTATGCGCATGTTTTCGTATTGCATAAAAAATCTGACTCAGTTGAGCGCATACATTTTTTATGCGGATTTTTCAAATTTATTTGCATCTTGCCGTTTCCATCCAGCTTTTTTTTTTATGCGTTATCCCAAAACGCGCATAAAAATATGTGGATTGAAACATAGCTTCTCATGACAGCATTTTCATTTATGGGTGAACTGTCCCTTTAAGGGACTGTATAAAAATAGCTTGTGATAGATATTGTTCAGGATTGTGGGTAGTGTAGTACTGTGTAGTAACTGGAAATTTGGCTATAAAAGCCCTGTCCGAATACCCACACTTGCGGTCTTTGCACTTGACCACTTGTCTACTTACATGACATATTTCCTTATTTGGCTCAAGTGTTCAAGTGGGCGTGAAGACTGCAAGTGTGTGAAGAACTTTTGATTACCCGATGGGACACACTTACTGTCTTGCAAGAAATGCAAGTGTTTACAGAGCTCTTTTTTAAATTATTATTTTCAATTCTCTGCATTTTAAAATACACTTCTAAATGTCTGTTCAGTGCTAGCTAACTAACAGAAGAGACTATTTTAAAATTGCGGTGCTTCTTTAAGTGATAAAAAGCAGTTGCAAATGTTGTACAAAATACACATAGCCCACTCATGTTTGCATCAATAAAATGCGCAACACTTTATATTTTACTACCAAATTATATGTATTATATAATTAATTTAACTTAGTCGTATGTTTTCCTCAACATCTCGCATCTTTCGGGGCATGTGAGTTCCTGAACATAATGCATGATGATATACGCTTAGCCTCGAATACTCGAATATTCAAGATAGTGTGGGTTTAGTGTGCATTAAGGGCACTGCACTCTGGCTTTTTTAAGACATGGGACAGTCTTGTACACTTACTTCCTGTCGCGTGCACGAGCTCTCAAGTGGCCAAGACAGCAAGTGTGAGTATTTGGACATGGTTTTCTGATCAAAATGAAGCATATGCAATCGTCTAGTTCATATCACTGGTGATATTCAATAGTATTAATTCTGGAGCCTTCTTGTTGCGCAGACTCTTTCCATACTTGACACACATCACACTTTTAAATGCGTCGTTCCACACTACACCCTGTTTAATAGATGTATCACAGTTCCTTAGCTGGAATAGGCTGTTTGGATGTATTCACAAAACAACAGGAAGCACATAAAACAAGACGAAATATAGACATAAATCGTGCGCAGTGGGCTTGTTTGTGATTTGTGAGGCCTGTTGAAGGATGTTTTCTGTTTCCTCCACAGATTCCTTCTATGATGTGGTCACAGTAGGAGCTCCGGCAGCCCATTCGCAAGGCTTCAAAAATGGAGGCTTGCAGAAACTGCTCAGCAAATACGAAACCGAGAAGAAGAGGTCAGTCTCCACACGTATGCACACGCCATGTTAATGTGCATCTCTTCTGATTATTTTTCTCTTTTCTTACACCTGTATTAAACCACGTAAGCCTCCATCTGTGCATCAGACACTCATCAGCATGCTCCTGTAGAGATAAAAACTAGGTTTTTGAATACAAAATATGTCATTTGCGCAGATACGATTTTACACAAGATTAATTTGTCAACACGAGACCACTGAGGAGTTTTTCAGTTAATGAGATATTATAAATTCATGTAATCCTTGTCATCCATGTCTTTATTCTGAGAACATTATTTTGAGACTACAGGCTGTCAATCTCAGAATGAAGGGTGGCAAAGCACTATAGAAACACTGTAAACATATTGCATATTGACTTTGTGTTATGCACATAGTGATAGTGGTGAGTCTTAGTAACTCGCACTGTGTAAATTGATTATTTTGCACGAGAGAAATATAAGCCGCATGAGCTTCAGCACATTTAGACGCATTTCTAGGGAATTGTGCGAAGGTTGCATCAGGAAGCAGATCCACACACGCACATTTTTATCTTTTTGAAGTTAATATTGTTGATGGTTTTTTCCTTTAGGCTCAAAACTTTTCCCTCATTAAGGCTCTTTAAGTTGATCAAATAGTTAATCCGGTCAAATCCAGTTGGTTTCACAATTCCTCACACATTCTAGTTGCCCTGATCTGTGAATCTGTGATAGCTCTATGATTTTTCTGCCATATTGATTTTGAATGAAGTCTGGACTTCACATTCATAGGCACACTATCTGAGTCGAGGAAACTTTTGACCATATACTGCACAATCACAAGAAACACACATTCTGGAGAGGAATGGATATTGAAATTTGAAAAGATGAAGACTGACATCATTTACTCACCCTCATGTCGTTTCAAGCCTTTATGCATTTATTTCTTCTGTGAAACACACAAGAAGATATTTCGAAGAACTTTGGAGTCCAAAATAACATTGAACCACGTTGACTTTCATTGTATAGACAATTTTTTTTTTTTTCCTGAAATAAATTGATAAACAGTTTACCAATCATGACAAAAGCTTAATCAACCCTGGTGATTTTAACTTTGACTTTGTAACAGATAGCAAACTCTGGTTTGCAGACTTAAAAGTTTTTACAGGATGGTGTTCACACAAAAGGTCAAAAAGATAAAAGGGGGCAAGGCCATTTAAAAATTTAAAAAACAAGCAATAGCACTTTTACAATCAATCCTAATGCGAACTGGGAGCCAAGACATGGAGTAATATGTTTGCGTTTGTGAACACCAGTTAAAAGTCTTGCAGACGCTTTTTGGACCATTTGTAATCTAGATGATGAAGAATTGTTAAGTCCCAGATACAGGAAGTTACAATAGTCAATTCTAAAAGAAATAAAAGCATGAATTGCAGTTTCAAAGTGCTTAAAAAAAGTCTTCACTTTAGCCAGCACTCTTGGTAAAAACTGGATTTGAATCAAATTTAAGTGCACTATCAAATAAGACAAGTTTTTTTTTTTTTTTTTTGCACATGATTTAACACCAGAATTTAAATGACAAATGTTTGGGATGTCAGAAGAGCCAAAGACGATGATCTCTGTTTTACTCTCATTTAGATTTTAAAAATTTAATGGCATTCAGGCTTTGACATCGGAAAGACAGGCACAGAAGGAGTCTAAGCCGTATTTGTGCTTCAGGGGCAAATAAAGTTGAGTATCGTCTGTAGAGCAACAATAGTACAAGCTATGCTTTTCAAAAATAGAGCCTAAAGGAAGCATATATAGAGAAAACAAGAAAGGGGCCAAAATAGAGCCTTGGGGGACCACACAAGTCAAGGGGACAACACCCAAATGGTGTCCTCCTATATGTCCATTCTAACGTGTTCTGAATGGTTGATAGAATAGAATATACAGTTTGTACAGTATAAAAACCATTACGTCTATGGATAGTCCCCGTAAACCACATACAAGTATGAGTGTGTGTGTGGTTGTGTGTGTGTGTGTGTGTGTGTGTGTGTGTGTGTGTGTGTGCTTTTGTTTATATTACATTGTGGGGACCAAATGTCCCCATGATGTAATATAAACCTGAGTTCACCTACATCGTGGGGACCAGCCAGCGGTCCCCACAATGTAAATGGGTTTATAAATCATATAGAATGAGTTTTTGTGAAAAAGTAAAAGTTTGCACAGTTTCCTGTGAGGGTTAGGTTTAGGGGTAGGGGCAGGGTAGGGGGATAGAATGTACAGTTTGTTCAGTGTAAAATGCATTGAAGTCTATGGAAAGTCCCCACAATTCACAAAAACAAACATGTGTGTGTGTGTGTGTGTGTGTTCTGGGTAGTTGCCGCAGCAGATCAGCCTTTATAATCTTTACAGTGGTCTTGCTTACAATGGCTAAAACCACTTTGCAAGTCTGGATGTGCAATGATTGTACTGTCATGAGTAATTAGTGTTCACTTGTGATTGCAGAAGTTTAGCTTCAGTTATATTAGCATACGTTTCAAATTGTTGGTGCTCCTGGAATATACAGTAATAGTAGTCTTGTTATTTCCCTCTCTGGAGTCTTTAATGACTTTAATAACTTCAGAGTCCGACATTTTCCCAGTTGGATCCCATTGGCGCAGCTCTGGAGTCTCTATTGACATGTTTGTCTCTCTTAAATGAATTGTGACCGTCTTTCTCTCTCTCTCTCTCTCTCTGTCTCCCACTCCTTCTTCTTCATGTTCTGTTCAGTTTGTCCTCACAGAGATGTTTAATCAGAAAACTCATGTCTTGATTCTAGCAGTCTGGCAGTCATTGCGCAGTTTGTCTGTCCTTGTCATCACACCAAACAATTAAAATATGGGTGTTTTTTATTCTCAGCCCTCTAAAGAAGAAGGAATTCATGTCATTTCAGCCCCCTTGTGAAATCCATTGATATAGAGGAGCTCCACAACACAACTTTTATTCAGTTCTTTGCATTTCTGTACTTTGTGAATGATCACAGCTGGCTTTTGTGGATGCAGTCTTGGAGTCTTAGGGGTGATTTTGTTGACGCGAGGCTGATCATGTGAACGTGTCCATTTTTTTATCATTTGAGTTGTACTTCTCCCAAACCCTCTGAGGACAGACTTGTTAAAAACCAAGCAAAGTCCAATTATTTTCTTTACAGCGCCTGGGTTTTGTTATGTTACTGAGCCTGACCGACAGAGGAATACTAGTATGAAGAAATTCAACATCTTTTTAAAAAGTCTCCAGCCTCCAGTGGTGGGAAGATTTATCAGCCGAGTGCACCACTGATACGAGACAAGGACATTTGCCGTTTCTACCAGGGAGAAATCAATTTCTGAAAGAGCGTTCACGCTGCACATTAATCCAGGCTGATACGGGCCTCATTTTGTTTCCTTTTTGACTTGGCTAATGTTTTACTTCATGCTCAGATTTAGCTTTTTTTTTACTGCCTCACTACAGTGAGTCCTTCCTTTTTTAGAATTCTTTCTATTAAAGCAGTGCTGTATTAAATTTGCATATAAAGCTAAAGATGTTTGTTCACCCATATTGTCATAATTTACTCGGTTACACTTTGCAATGCCTTGGGTCGCACATTTCCATGCAACTACAATGAATGATGACTAGAACTTTTAGGCTTCAAAAATGACTTAAAGTACTCCTTTTATTTTCCACTGAAGAAAAAGGTTTTGAATGACACAAGGATAAATCAATAATGCAAAATTTTCATTTTTGGCTTCATTTTTGATTAATCTTTTTAACTTCTATTCTAGGCTGTTTTTAATCTCTGAACATATAAAGGTGGAGTTCACATAATATTCAACAATGACAAAGTAGTGCAGCAGAACTTGTGTGCGAATGATAGCAACAATCACTTTGTGTAGTTTAACGGACAATGAGAGATGACCTCACAAGCAAACCCATATTCACACACACACATCCGCCCAGGCCTTCCTGGAAAGCAACCTTTTAACTTTTTCTTTGATTAGAGGACCAATAATAAGACAGACGCGATTCTTGGCCATTATTAATGTATCACAGGAAAAAGGGTGCTGGGGAAAAAGGACGCTGAGCAAAAATGAAAGAGCCATCTGTCTTTTCTTCTGCCTAAAGAGCGAACCAGGGAAGGCGGCCGGGGAACGATTGGACTGATCCATCAGGTCAGGGGTGGACGCATGGCCCAATGTAATATGCAGCTACAATGGCTTTGATTGGCCTGCTATGTGAGAGCCAATCAATATCCATTTCTCAGTTTCCCTGAGGCCGCCCCCGAGAATTTATTTCTCTTCAGCATCCATAAGCTTTTTATTTGCCTTTAATTTGAATGGGTCGGCATGACTAGAATGTTCTGTCGTTTAGCAGTCGATTTGCTTTCTGTACAATGAGAATCGTCTTCTTCCAGATGGTGAGATCGGGTGTTTTTGTGGTGGATTTGAGTGTGTATTTTGACTACATCCCAGCTAACAGGAAAGATACTCAGAACACTGGCTAACATTCTGGCAGGGTTCTTTGAAACGAAAGTTCTGAACAAACATAACAGATCCTGTAACATAAATAGAATGTTTGTTTAAAGTTATTTGGTCTTTAAATGTTTGGTTCAATGCGATTTCACTTTTTTAACTTTAGTTAGTGTGTAATGTTGCTGCTTGAGCATAAACAGTATCTGCAAAGTTAGAGCGCTGAAAGTTCAATGCAAACAGAGATATTGTCTTTTAAAGTTATGGCAGTTTAATGCCTACAAAAACGACTGGTTTGGACTACAACAAGCTTCTTCCGAGGTTGGTTACATCATAAACCCTGCAATTAACATAAACCCTGCCCACGGGAACATGCAACAAAGTGGGCAAGGCTATGTCACGCGGGATTATGGAAGTGGAAGAGTTGTCTACAAAAAAGATAATAGAACCCATAATCAGTGATATTGTGTACACTGGATGCTGTGCTGAAGTTTAAGTTTTAGCTTTTAGTATGAATATGTTAGCCTTAAGGTTGTGAATAACCGAAACAATGACAAAATTCGCATTTAGGAGATATAAGCGTTCAAAACTTAGTCTCTCACTTGCACTAAAATGGATCACGGATTTTCATGACATCACATCACATTTCAGTTTCTCGTCAAATCTTTGGTCCAATCAAATGTTCTCTAGAATCTGAAGTCCCGCCTCCACCTAGACTCTTAGAGTCTCAACACATTGAATACTGCTGCTCGTTCCAACACTCTTCAGTGGGCCTTTAAAAGCAGAAGCTGTTGTTTATGGGCCCCAAACTGTAAGTACGTTTTATTGTTTGTTCTTTTAAATGTATTGTGTTGCTATTTTTTGGTTGCATCAAGGACGTAAACAAAGACCAACGCCTTTTTGCTTTGCTAGCCAGTTAGCTAAATTCTATTACATTCTTCTCCACTCTATTACATTCTTCTATGTTCATAGATAAACAGTTGTTCATGCCATAAATTAAATGATACCTTTACAAAAATGCTACTACTCAGTCATGTATTCGGCTACAGTAAAGCTTTAATCAGGATAAAACCATATATTGAAAGCTAACAAAAAGCAGTAACATTTACAAGTGACAGCATATCTAAACACTTTGACACAAATACAAAAGTAAATGCTTACCACTTATAAACATTCTTTAAAAAACGTGCTTGCAGAGGTTCTGCTTGACCCTCTTCATCATTACTGCTATCTGGTCTGATTCGGGCTCAATTTGATACAGCAATATAGACGCCATTATTTACATTTCCACTGAAGCACGTCACAACTTATGGTAAGGGGCGTGGCATTTACGGACAGCAAATCACAATACACTGGGCCAGCTGACCAATCTGAGCCCATTGCGTATTTTGTAAGGAGTGGCTTCATAGAACCAGGAAGTCAAACCAGCCATTCAAATGACAATGGAAACAGCGGTCTAGAATAAAGGTAAAATATATGAAAAATACAGCATTTAAAAAAAAAAAAAAAAACAAGTATTAAGACATGTTAAACTGCGCTCCATAAACACAATGAAGCCTAGAAAAAAACATTGAACCACCCCTTTAAAGTCCCCATGAAATCAAAATGGAAGGTTTTTTTTAGCCTTTAGTATGAATATGTTAGCCTTACTGTTATCTATAGGCTAGTGTGCTCCAAAACAAAGTCAAAATTCACATTTAGAAGACGAAAGCATTCAAAACTTAAAGTCTCATCACTTCTGCCAATATGGATCAATGAATTTGATAACATCACGCTTCACTTCAGCTTCTCATCAGATTTTCTGTCCAATCAAATGCTCTTTAGAATGTAAAGCAATTTTCCTCTTTTCTATCAGTCTTTACACCACAGGGCAAGAGCTTACATGTCTCTCTCTGCCTTTATATTTGTACATTTAATGAGAGGTACCCCAGAGACGTGGGCCTGATTGCACCGAGGGGCTTGGCATTTCCCTTTTCTCTCATTAGCATAATTTCTATTTCCATTGATCATTTATGAATATCCAGACTGCATATATACAGATTTTCATGATCTGTGTGTGGAGGATGTGGGTAGTGCTCTCCTTTGAAATGTTTCCTGCTGTTCTGTGGCAAAATTTCCCCCCATGCTGCGTGTGTTTGATGCTACGGTGTAGATTATTTTAGGTTAGTTACACACCCTTTTGAAGAACTGTAGTTGCTAATAGACTTTAGAGTAGACAGTATATTTAATTTAGTGAGAATGAGGCTTTGGGCAAGATGCTTTAATGCTAATGCTGCCCAAGCTATAAGCTAGTAGTAATTTAAAGTAGTTCAATTTAGAAAAAATAGTTGGTCTCAATACAAGCAAACAAATGTGCTAACTGTGCTAAAGTTACAAAAGAGACCGTATCTTGTAGATGATTTAATTATCAGATATGATTGTTAAAAAGAGCAGTATGTACCTGGCACAAATAAGGATATCAGTACCCTTAAAAATACGTTAAATGTAATGTTTTTAATTTACTCTTACCTAATAAAACTAAACAAAACCATATTTTTTTACATACATAAGACCATTCAAGAAAATAAATACTTTCTGGATCACAATTGACCGATGAATGAATTGGTTCTGTGAATCATTTAATTTAAATGAACCAGCTGAACGAACTGACAGGTTGAAATCAATCTGACTACTATGCTAATCAGACTATGCTATTTGCTATATCTTCCAATGATATTCTGAGTATTGTCTCTGCCTTGTTTTCAATATGCCATCTTCTTTGCCCACTTGTAAATGAAAATGCAAAAAACATCTGCAGCTTCCGCCTGGGCTTTGAGATTGGGAGCAGTGGCTGGAGGGCTTGTGATGAATGAGTCAAGTGTGGCATGAATGCTGTTTTCTTGAAGCCAGGTTGATAAAGAACCTCTTCAGACTAGATCGGGTCTGGCTCTCCTGAGGTGTACGGCCAACAAGTCATTAGCCATCGTGACAGGTCTCAGATGGCATTATGTCCCTGCCACTTCATGTGAATCACATCCTAATAAGTGTTGTGATGAAACCCCACACCCTTTCTGCCTTTCATTTGTTTGATTTATAGGACACTGCCATTAATCGATTGTAAAATGGTTTTGTTTCATCAGCATCAGAGTTGTTCTGCTGTCACATGTTGTACAGCTACTCAATTTAAAGTAGTTGCAGTGAAGTTAAGTTGTTGCATATTAAAAGTATAGCTAATGGCACAACAAATAGGATCTGATTATTTTTTACTTAGTTCTATATAATGTATATTCATGCATTGTAAATATTGAAATGTTTTACTAAATAGTTATTGTACTCAAAACAATTAAATTACACTACTATGACTCAAATGAAGCACATTTTTAAACTATATTAATGAACTGAATCACTAAATAAGATCAAATTGACTTTTCTAAACACTATTTTTAACCAATTAATTGAAATGAACTGTCTGAATGAATCGATTTGATTAAAAATCAAACTTATTGTAATTGAGTGAACATTACTGAGTGATGAAAGTCTCAGTCTCAGCATTTTTTAAATATGTTAATTGAAATGAAATGTCTGAATGAAATTGATTCAAATTGACTTTTCTAAACACTATTGAGTTGATTTTAAAATCAGAAAAAAAATCTGTGAGTCTTTTTTAACAATTTCATTGAAATCATCTATTTCATTTAATTAAATTTTGTGAACACTATTGGGTGGTGACACAAATGATTAAGTAAATCAGTTTTTAAACCAGTCAATTGAAATGAACTGTCTATAACTCGAAGGAATCCGTCAATCTTTTTTTGAAGCAACTCGTTGAAATGAACTGTCCCAATTTGAACACATTTGAGTGATGACTCAAATGAATTGGCAAATCTTTTTAAACCAATTCATAAACAAATGAGCAGCCTGAATGAATCGATTTGATCAAAACAAACTCAAATTAATAAATTTTGTAAACACTATAGCAACACTGACTCAAATCAATTAGTGAATCTATGTTTTGCCCCAGTTCTTGAAAATCAACCGTCTGAACAAATTGTTTCTCTAAAGAAATTTTTGTGAATACTGTTAGTTGAATAATCAGTGAAACAAATTGTCCTTACCATCAGATTCACTGCAATGAAATAATGTCTTGTTAAAGCTGCAGTCTGGCATTTTTCCTCTTCGTCGCCATCTCTGTTTGAAACCTGCGATTGCAGTCATATGCAGAATTATTATCTATACGTTTGTACAGATTGTAGTTTTGAAGGATAACCAAAGTAGGAATTTTCACTGGAAAATGTCATCTGAACAAGTAAGTAACAAGTCTGCCACTTTCGTTCCGACCAACTGAGGAAAAAAGCATTAGGCCTACAATAAACCGCGCTGCCAATGATGATTAAATCTAACGATCGCTTAGCTCATATCGCATCAAATCATGCAAATTATTATTGTTGTTATACTTTGTTCTCAAATTGTTAATGTTAACAACATCAGCAATGCAATTTGCATTAATGGCATTTAGTGTGTATTAGCGTTACCTGTAGATTTCAATTTCTGAAGCCACAGTCCAAAGTCTTTTGCTTTTTGACTAAAGGTGAATCTCCAGTTGTCACTGATGATTGTCATTTGGATCTTTCTGGATTACAATCCACTATCAAAATGACAAGTTTAATTATTTCAGCTGCTGTGAGAACAGACTATAAATGATCCGCTACAAACAGCGTCCTCACGTGATAAAGCCGACTAGCCTGGACTCCTTCCTTTCTGTTTACGGACGTGATGTAATGACGCACAGACGAACTGCTGCATGCTCAAATTTCCCACGGAAATTCACCAGGTCGCTCTTATTATAATACATTATTGCAAGCTTACCGTTGTGAATCTAGCTAAGGAGATAGTTTTGAACACTGGCTGGTTATGTACTTGCTCAAAAATTTATTTTGGATCATTTTTAACCAAAAAAAGTTACAGACTGCAGCTTTAAATTATACTGCTAAATTTGTTGGAAAAACAAAAATTGTAGTTAAGTTAGTGAAGTTGTCTTTTATCTATTTGCTCCCCCACACTGATATTAACCATCAGTTTGAATTTTTAGCCTTTTGGAACATATTCCCTGCTGTGTTGTGTCATTATAGACCTGTTAAATGAATCCGGTGGCTTGTATTATTGATGTTCTCTCATATATTTCACTCTCCTTTGGTGTGCGGCTCATCCCTTTAAGCAAGGCCTTTTATTTGCTCAGAGCCGCGATGGTTAGAGATCCTCCCGGGAGCCAATTATCTGAAGCCATGAGCCTCGGCTCTGTGAGTCTCGCCCGGATACGCTGATCCAGGATCAGGACACTAACGCCATCTCTAATCTTCAGCATCACAAACAAACTTACAGACTGACTGGTGTCCAGCTGAACGAGCAGGAAAGACGGATGTCACCGCCCGGCGAGACCGCACAGCTTCTCGCCATTATGCACTTGCCCTTTTCACCTTGTCGTTCGAGTGTGGATGGCGTTCTGTGTTTGATGCCATCTAAAGAAATCTCACGACTGCCATTAATACCGAACCTGAATTGGATACTTTTGATAGAGGCGCTTTGTCTTCAGCCGCTAGAGGACTTTCTTCAAGGCCTTATCTAACATCCAAGCACTTATCGTTATGTGTTCGTTCAAGTGGACACATTTATGATTGTATTGAGAGAAACTGGAATTGTTGCAACTGTTGTGACGGTGCCGCTGTAGGCGATTGAGTTCAATACACATAGCAGGGCTCTCATTTATGAGTAATTGATGGAGAAATATTTTAAATGGCAAATTTATTATAAATGAAATCCAGATGGGACTAATAACAGTAAAGTCATTTGCACCCTTTGTATGGCTGAACTGAATTATCATAAAAGCACAATAAGTGTGATTATCATTGAAACACAGTCTGTGAGTGTCACAGTAGAGAATTGTGCTTATAATGTCAAATTATGCAATTTAAGGTTAATAGTGGTATTCATTTATAAGAAATTTGATTCATTAAACGTGTTTAACAAATCAAATTTCTTATAAATGAATAATCTACCTACTTTATTATATTATATTACATAATGATAAATATAATATAATGATATATATATATATATATATATATATATATATATATATATATATAGGTTGGTAAGTAGTTCATGTCTGGCATCATTCACTTTCAGTCCATTTTGAGACATGTCGTCGTATTTGCAGACAGAGTTCGTATATATAAACATCCCGAGGGTCAGAGAGAGTTTAATGCATCATGAAAGGGTAAATTATGACTTTTTTGGCAACAAACTGTGTAAGTGGCCATCAGGGGGAAAATGACCAACTAAAAATGCATGATATATTCCTTTTAAAAGAGCAATTTCTATTGCCTACCAGTGTCTCCTGAGCTCAGATGAATCGCAGGCCGTGATGTTCAGGAAGTGAGCAGCATTCACGCAGGGATTGTAATTGGTTCGGCCGGGTTTATTAGATATATTTCCGTTCAGATTGCTGCATTGATGTTGTCACAGTGTATTTTGTGCACAGTTCTGTAATCACACCTGTTTGATGATGAGCTAGATGACTCTCTTCATCTCCCTGCTGTTATTAATTCTGTCTCTCTCTCTGTTGTTTCTCTCGCTCCTGTTCGATGTCCACCAGCTACAGCACAGCGTATCAGTGCATTTACTATCCTCCAGATCAGACGGCCAAGGCCAGGGAGATCCTGTGTGTGGTGTCTCAGCTGCAGCCGCACATCTCTGCGCTGGCCGATCAGCTGCTCCAGGCGGCCCAGCACTGCTACACCGACGCTCTGAGAGACATTCTCAAGAGCCTGGAGGAGAAGGTGAGACCTGGATCTGTGTGTTCATGGAGTTAAATTGATCGAAAGTTATGGGAAAGACATTTATAATGTTACAAAAGATTTCTATTTCAAATAAATGTGCATTTGAACTTTCTGTTCATCATAGATTCATGAAAAAAAATAGTTTCTACAAAAATATGAAGCAACGCAGCTGTTTTCAACATTGATAATAATCATAAATGTTTCTTGAGCATGCATCAAATCATCATATTAGAATGATTTCTGAAGGATCATGTGACACTGAAGACTGGAGTGATGATGCTGAAAATTCAGCTTTGCATCACAGGAATAAATTATATTTTACAATATTTTCAAATAGAAAACAGTTATTTTAAATGGTAAATGGTTAAATGGTTTGATCAAATAAAAAAAAATTAAAATATATTTCGACCCGTGTTCTGTTCCTGGCTCAAGGTCCTTTGCCGATCCCGTTCCCCTCTTATTCCACCCCATGCTTTCCCATGCTCAAGAAAGGACAAAAACAACAACATAAAAATATAATAGTATCTCAATAATACTCATATAACACTATAATTATTTATATATTATATGAATATGTAATTTTTTTTTTATATAATACAAAAAATATTTTTTAAATAATTAAAAATATTATTATTATAATTATTATATATTAATAATTATCTTATGATAATGGCATATATTTAATTATTATTATAATCTATTTTAATATTTTCATTTCGATTTTTCACAGTGTTTTTTCAAGATGATAACTGGGCGTGAGGTTTCGGTAATGATTCATCATGACTCATCAAAAAAAACCTTTGAAAAATCTTTATGCAAAAGACTGTTTCAGCCAGTGTCCTTGAATACCCGAGTCAATTAGGAATTACATAAAGTTTTAAAGCAAAAGTAAAATTTAAATAAAGTATTAATCTTCAAGTCGGTGGTTTGGGAGCATAAATGTAAAATGAGTCTGAATCATGCGGCTGATAGTGAGTCTATTAATAGTCCTGCAAATGTTCATGCTTTAAGGGCAAATATCTTTTCTAATGAAATACATTACTGTCACACCCAATTTATTCACATTCTGAAGCTGCTGGTGAATCAGTGACAGAAATGTGTTTCTGCCAGTGACTAACACTCACCGTCTGGGTCAGACAGGAGTACTGCGGCCGTACTGTGGTGCAGGAATTGTATCAGATGGTAATACCATGGTGCTTTGATGTATATTGCTCTACTGTATAATTACTATATTCATACAGCATAGTTGTTTTAATGGCATTACTATCCTGGAAAGGCCTGAAAACATGGTATCACCATGGTACAATGAACAAAAACCATGTAAACCATATGCTCAATCAGTACAACACTGAATCTGCTCTGTTGTATCACGTGTTTCTGTGGACAAAACGTTCATGTCTTTAAGCCATTGTCATCCCGTTCACTGAGACCACCAAGTCTTGGCCTGAATCGGGTCATTTTGCAAACATCGAGGCTCTTTGACAAACGGCCATCGGTCTGTCACGTTCCTGTCTGCCAAGCCCAACAGAAGCCACCAGGCCGAGTGTCTCGTTTGGAGGCCTTCATGTTTTATGTTTGTAATTAATGAATTACATCTGGTGCCGTCAGTGTGCAATCTGTGACACAGAGATTGTTTCTGCCACAGCGGAGTATCGGCAATCAGCCGCCTTCATTACTTAATTCTCTCTGCCGCCTCTCTTCACCTCCTTGATTAGAAGTGTGACGGCCACCGCATGATCAGGCGCTAAAGCTGCCACGCTTCTGCTGATTGAAATCTCCAACCGTGAGCGAGTGTTTGCGTGGGTGCGTGTTGATGTTGTATTAGATCCGTACATCTCTACACGCACACAGTCTAGGGCGGTGACAATTATTTCATTTTATTTTTTTATTTTATTTTATTTTATTTTACTTTATTTATTTTATTCCAAACAACAATTTATAACCAATTTACAACTTATTTATTTGTTTATTTATAGAGCTATCTATAACATGGACCAAACCTCGACTGTAACTGATTTGTTTAAAAAATGTTTTGTTTTGTTTTGTTTTTATTTTTTTTATTATTTTGATCAAACAGCAATTGTATCTAAGTTTGTTTAAAATGTTTAGGAACTATGTAGATTGTTTGTTTGTTTGTTTGTTTGTTTGTTTGTTTGTTTGTTTGTTTGTTTGTTTGTTTGAGCTGTCATATTAACAAAGTAGCAATTGTAACGAAGCTGATTCAAAATGTTTTAGTATACTTTATTTCATTTTTTCATACAAACAGCAATTGCTTTGTTTTATTTATATTTTGTTCACTATTTTTGTTTTATTATTTTGACCAAACAGAAATTGTTACAAAGTTTATTCAAAATATTTTTTGTTTTGTGTTTTATTTTATTTATTCTTTTATTTATTATTTAGTTTTTTATTGTATTATTTTATTCCAAGGATTTACAACCAGCTTACAAACTATTTATTTATTTATTTATTTATTTGAGCTATCACATTAATCATTATTTTATTTGTTTGTTTGTTTTTTACTATTCTTGTTTTATTTATTTTGAACAAACAGCATTTGTAACGAAGTTGAATCAAAATATTGTATTTTATTCATTCCAAACAGCAAATGTTTTATTTATATATTTTTTTAAATTATTTTTGTATTAATATTTATTATTTTGAACAAAGCGCAATTGTAAGAAAGTTGATTCAAAATATGTTTTGTGTTATTTTATTTATTTATTCATTTATTATTTAGTTTTTTATTTTATTATTTTATTTTATTCCAAGGATTTACAACTAATTTACAAACAATTACGTTATTTTACATTTTCACATTAATAATTATTTTACGTGTTTGTTTGGTTTTTTAGTTTTTTTTCTTCATCATTTTTGTTTTATTATTTTGACCAAACAGCAATTGTAACGAAGTTTATTCAAAATATGTATTTTATTTTAATTATTTTTGTTTTATTATTTATTATTTTGATCAATTAGCAATTACATTGTTTTAAAATATTATTTTTTTAAGGTTTCTCTAATTTAAAAGAGGTAAGAGTGTTTTTATTAATTTTCATTTGTATGCATCAATATAAGTGCATTTAGTAGTTAGGAACTGTTCAATTGGTGCATATAAATGAAGATAAATCAAAAGTAAAATGTGTTCATGTTTTCTTAACGTGTGGCAGGGAACAGTTTAATAAACATTTATTGAAGTGGCAAAAGAAAGTTTAGGTAGCTGAGCTCCAACCCCATATGATAAATGTCTGAACAGCTCTAAGTATACAAGTCTATTCACCTTTCATGCAGCTGTTGTCACTGCTGCACACGTCTGAGAATGAACGTTTGGAACAAATTCCTGTTCTCAGGAATGTGGGTTTTTATAATGACATGGAACATTCAGATCCTGACGCATGATGAGGCATCACTCACAATGACACTGACAATGAAAAATCGACCCACAGGAATGCCACCCTGCTGCCAGTAACTCAGTGTGGAGAACGTGAAGCCGACCAGGCTTGTTAAAATGCCATTAAGATTAAACATAGCTGCATTAAAACATACCGCCATTTCAGACAGGTGAGAATCCAAACAGAAGAGTCGAGGAAGTACAATGCTGGAGAATTTGATGAATTGTTGGGTGTGATTATCATATCTTCATTAATCATTGGTGAGGTTGAGAAAAGGTAACAGGAGCGTTGATTTGGTGATATGCAAATGTCCCATCCACTGCTGTTAAAGTAACAGCAGCATCTGTTCAGTTCCCCCTGAAATACGAGCACATAAGTAAACCTTACTGGTACATTGGAAAGATAAGCGAGGCCTAACTGGGTTCTTTTCTGCTTTTTTAAGCAATGCCACAGCTCTTTGAACCCCAATAGTGCACCTTTAAAAGTTACCTCTCAAAAGCGCTTTACAAGAAGCAAAAGTGAAGTTAATCTTAAAGTGAAGCTAATCTGTCAGAATGGGTTAGCATCTGTAGTTTGTGCATGTGCTGTGTGCAATAAGAACTTTATTACACATAGCAACTTTGAGGTGAACTTTAGAGATGTCCAGAACTTTCAGGGTTCTAATTGGTGGATTTTATTGTACTTAATTAAACAGATTAATTAAATATGTTCAACAGTTTTATGTTGGAATATGTTTATTTTTTGAGCTTTGATAATGAAATTAGCAAATATATTTTTCACAGACTTTCATTTATAAATAAATTTGACATTAAAAAGTTCTTTCTCAGATACAGTTTCTCCATGACTCATAAACAATGAGATTTTCATTTCTAATTTTTGGACTTGTTGCCTATGTGTCAGTTTCTCCAAACTTACAAACATATACATATGTACAAGTACCTACGAATATAAATGAGGTTGTCCTGCTAATTTTCAATATCCCAGTGCTTCTGAAGATTAATTCAATCATATATTGTTGTTGTGCCAAGACCTTGTTTCAGAAGAACCAGCGCCTCTTTTGTGTCTCTCTAATTCTTCTTCCTCTTTCTTCTGCATTCTCATACTTCACTCTTCTCTTTCTATCGACTGTGCCATCACTGTTTGCTCTTGTCTGCTTATTAGTTTTCTGATATGCTTCTCATCCCCGTCCTTTTAATCTTTGTCACACACTCTTACGCTCCGTTGTAATTTAATGAAATGTTGGTTATTAAATGCTGGGTTATCAAATGCACCCTACTCTCTCTCTCTCTCTCTTCAGACAGATCAGTTTGTTCGTGCTCTGAAAGATGAGCTGGTGAAGAGCGCCCTCCTAGCGCTGCATGCCGCCCGTCCCGGCTACGTCAGCAAAAGTCAGACTTCTACTCCATCCAGCCCACCCAAGGCCGACTCGCCCCCAGGCGTGACCGAGGAGCCGCACACCGTCTGCAATAATGTTGACGGCACTCAGACGCCCCCGAAAGAAAGCAAAGCGTCTCCTCTCCGCTCCGACTCCATCCCGCACCACAAAGAGTACGACGAGGAGGAATGGGCAAGTGTTGTTCACTTCTGTGTGTTTATTTGTTAGATAGGGTTTCAAGTCAATCATTATAATCAGTAAATAAATCACTTGAAAAAACTGTAGAAATTAGGGCTGTCAAGTGATTGCAACTTTAAATCGGATTTAATAACCTTAGATATGCTGATTAATTCATCTAATTAATTGCAAATTAATCGCACATCGATTTTTTGTTTGACAAATTATGGCCAAAAGATCATTTAAAGTCATTATTGTGTAAAATATTTTAATTCATGATAGAATTTATTACACATAATCTTTTAAGGCTACAATGTTGTTGTTGTTTTCAGAAGCTGCATCTGAAGTGGCGTTTAGGTATATTTACACAGGCTGTTTATTGCAGCTCAGAAATGGCTTGAATATGAATGAAAAATGAGATGTCACTCTTAATATGAAACTAAAACTGACAATAGGGGGCAGCATTTCACTGTCTTAATGGGTGAGTCATTCAGCCGATTCATCTAAATGGCTGATTCATTCAGGAATGAAGCAAGTGAAGCAACTTTATTAGAGCTACATGATTAATCATTAAAGGGTCATGAAACCCTAAACCAAATTTTAACAGAGTTATGTGTGTTGAACATCATAGTAGTCAATGTTACCATTCGAAAACTAGTTAATTTAAACCTTTTTTGCGCTAATTTCAGCTTTCAGGTTTAAATTTGTCTTTGTGTAAACATTAAAGGATGTGAAGTTTTCTTTCACTATAGTATGGTGATGACTCATCAGTGTTTCATTATTATTCATGAGATCGCGATCTTGATTCAAACACTCATGCGATCTCATACCTAAATGACAATGAATCGTCTGTTTCTATTAAACCTTTGACAAAATCATACCGGAACACCCTAACCTGTGTTGGCGCTGCCACTGACCCAGAGAGAGCAGTTGTCATATATAGGTATGAAACAGCTTCACGAACAGTCTTTTTAACCACACAGTATCATTATTTATGTGTTACAAGTATTCTTATTATTATAAAAGTATTGGGATAAAAGTTTATAGTTCAGATATAAACACTGATGTCTACAGCAGCGATCAAAATAGAGCAGATCGCCTTTTGAAAGTAAGTTGGCGCCTCAAATAACGATTGTATCATTATATTGTTTCACCAGTAGGTGGAGACAAGTGACTGTTAAAAAGTGTATTTGTCATTGAATCATTCATTCAAGAGATTTGTTCAGAAATGCTGATTCATCTAGTAATGAAACGAGTGAAGTATTTATAAGTGAGTCATTGAATCATTCTTCCTTCAGATTAATTAAACCTTTTTAAATAGATATCATCAATTAGCATTTTGTCAGAACCTTTTGTTTAATTGTCCGTTCAGAATCGTGGGAGAATCACAATCTCTATTTGAAACAAACAAACAAAAAACGTAAATCTCAATTTATCCAGAATCGTGCGGCTCTAGTCTTTATGAATCATCACTGAATCATTGGCTCACTTGATTCTTTAAAAACCACAGGTTCATTCAGTTATGAAACGCTGATGTGTTGCACGACAGTTCTGCTCTGGCTTTGTTTGGAACTATTTTCATTGGCAAAATTGAGTAAAAACAGACAATATTGTGTCTAAAATGTAATGTTTATTGAACTGTTATTTAAAATCAATATCACATTTGCAATCATTCAGGTATTCAAGAAAAACAGCACTCTTGCTCATGTGATATTGCTAAACTATATCATATGATATAAATAACCCATACAGGGGTCTTTTTTGCCCTCATCTTGAATTTTACTGGCATTTTAACTGACGCAGTCAGTCGTGGCCCTGCATCATTTTCTACTACTGCATTTTTAACTCTTAGTAATTTTGCATGGGCAAATACCACAGATTGTCTTCAGAAAATGTAGTGAATGAATACTAATACTATATAACTACATTTTGCTCATAAACACTGTTTTAAGTTGTTTTTACTATTTAAACAAACCCTATAGTATTAAACTGAATGGGTTCCTTTTGTAAACTGATATTAGTCTTGCTCCTCATGTGCTGCTTGTCTCTGCAGCTCTTCACAGAGACTGACAGAAGCAGCTGTGCTCTGATGTATTTGATAGGATCTTGAGAGGTTGAATCATTCCACAGAACTGGAGGCGAATCAGGGATACGGTTAACAACCAAGCCAGTGGCATTAGCACATGCGGCAAGCCACCATTAGCATCTGTTAGTAGAAACCTTTGCCACAGTAACTGAAGGATGACCGCAAACTACAACCTCGTATTAAGGGGCTCAAGAATGTGTTCTGTTTGTTTAGTCAATGGTGCTGCGAAACGCGGTTGTTAAACTGTGGTGTCTAGATCCTGTAATTGCCTTCAAGTGTGTGTGTGTGTGTGTGTGTGTGTGTGTGTCATAACCATGGCTAACAGGAGAGGATTAGAGGCCAAGATAAGACAAGCATCTCTAATCAATGCCAAAATAACTTGTGTGCCCTTGAGGTCCACTCACAGAGGGAAGGAAAAACGAAGCCTGAAGTTTGCTGTACTTTAAGCTAGACTTCTCCCAATATTTATAGCGGATGTATGTTGTCATTTTTCTCTTAGCCAATAGAATTCTATCAGCCAATGCAGAAACGTAGTAGCAAGCAGCAAGTGCTAAGTAAAAACATTATGAGAAGTCCTTTTATTTTCTCTAGCTCTCCATAAATAGGTATGATAAAATGGAAAATGCAAGTATTTTTTTTCCTTTTTTTCCATTTCTTTTCCTCCTGCATCACATCTTTTTCATCTTTTGGTGCTCTAGATAATATTCCAGAGTGAAAAATTATTTTTGCAGTAACCAGTAACATATTGAACTTGAGCTTGATGATCCGAGCAGTATGTTTGTGTGTGTGCAGCTTCTACAGTGCTTTTTAATGAGACCATATTACAGAAACATCCTGACTTCGTAACCATGCAGAATTTCAATTAGGATCTATATATGTTCTGTTGAACTCATCTAGATCTTAATTTAACATTTAAGGAAGTTTCTGCAATAAAGCCCCAGAAGTGGAAAACAGGCAAAGAGAAATTATTCGAATGGAAGTGTTATTTGTGTGTGTGTGTGTGTGTGTGTGTGTGTGTGTGTGTGTGTGTGTGTGTGTGTGTGTGTGTGTGTGTGTGTGTGTGTGTGTGTGTGTGTGTGTGTGTGTGTGTGTGTGTGTGTGTGTGTGTGTGTGTGTGTGTGTGTGTATATGTACTTTGTATGTGTGTATAACAAAAAAGTGCATCAATCATCAGTGTAAATAAAAATTGATTATACTATATAATATATACATTATATAATAAATGTTGATATATAAAATATACAAAATTATAAAATTTATTATAAACATTTTTTATTAAATTAAATTAGTGACAGTCTTTGAATGGAGGCTTGTGTTCATGTCTGACTATTTTTTGCCCCATAATAATTGCAGAAGATGCACAAAATAAAAAAAGTCTTATGGACCATGTAATAATTATTTTTAGCGACTAGCGCATCAAATGGGAGAGAATCTCCCAAATTATCATTGCAGAATACAAGAGTCACTTGTACACTCAGTGCTTGTCACGACTGTGGCCGGTTTACATGTTAGGTTTATGTGATATAAGTGTTGGTCCATTAACATTTACTTTGACTCTTCTAGGACAGGGTCTGGGCCAGTGTGGCGAAGAGTTTGAACTGTGTCATTGCCATGGTGGATAAATTACAGGAGCAGGACAACAACAACCAGGAATCAGCGCCCTGCCACACGCTCGCTGACGTCATCACCTCACACAGTCCTGGTACGTCTCTGTCCAACGATAAACCAATGCTAATTACCAATTCTAATACCAAATGATCAGTCAGAAGCTCAAGCCTGCAGCTGCACTGAGCCATTGAATGCTTAAAGGGCACCTATTATGCCCCTTTTCACAAGATGTATATAAGTCTCTGGTGTCCCCAGAATGTGTCTGTGAAGTTTTAGCTTTTTATTATAGCTATTTATTATAGCTATTTGGGTGTGAGCAAAAACACACCATTTTTGCGTGTGTCCCTTTAAATGCAAATGTGCTGCTGCTCCCCGACGTTTTCCAGAAGAGGGCGGAGCTTTAACAGCTTGCACTTCAGTTGCTCAACAACAACAAAGCTGGAGAATCTCACACAGCCAAAATGAGGCAACAACACTCTACTACAACAACTCTTCCTCTTCTCTAAAGCAGCGCAACATGGCCTTGCCCCCTTTGTTTGTGTTCTCGGGGACGGGGTTTATGTAAATTTTGGGGTTTGTGATGACACCAACCCGGGAAGAAGCTTGTTGTAGTCCCTACCAGCCGTTTGTTGTAGTCCTTAAAAAGTGATTTCTGTAAAAGAAAATATCTCCTTTTGCATTGAACTTTGAGCGTCGTAACTTTGCAGATGTTGTTTATGTCCAAACAGCAACATTACACACTAACTAAAGTTAAAAACCCCATTAAATGTTAAAATAATAAATCAAATATGCCAAACGGATGCTGGAATGATCAATTAACTGCTTAAAGGTGATTTAGTTTCCTTTTGTGGTGAAGCATAAACTGTGAGAAGAGAAAAACAACTATTTAATTAAATTAGTTTACATTAGTAACATTGCTCGGGATTGATTATGAAAAAAATTGTTACACTTCATGCTCCCCCATTATGAGGATTTGAAATTGCATTTGATTTATCATTTGAATTTTGGTCTGAAAAAAATCTCAAGTAGAGAATAGTGAAGATGAAACTCAAAAATATAATTTTGTTCCTCAGAATTTTAATAGTAGTAATATTCCACGTTTCACCAACTTTAGGCATGCTAGATGAGCTTCTGATGGCAAATTTTCCACTTTGACTCTTGACTTTTCACTGGTTTTACTCCTTTTTTTCACACTTTAATAACATCCCACGTCTTTTTTTCCCAAGCACATGTCAGATCTGTCAGTTGAGAGATGAATTTTAGCAGCATCCACGGATCTTCTGTCAAACAGGAATAGTTAAAAGCAACTTCTGACACCCAGTGCTATTAAAGTGTGAAAAAACTGTACAAGCGATGACAAGCAGTACAAGAGTGCAGTTTTTAATCCAGCCGATGCTGCCATCATTTGGACACCATTTGAAACTGCACTTTGAGGTTCTGCCTGCTGCAATCTACAATATAATGAATTTACTCATTAGCAATGATACTTTTTGTTATTCTAAACTCATTTTAAACTTAATTTCTGATCATTTTCCATATATTATTAAGCAAAGGTTGGAATTCTAAGCTAACAGTATAAACCTTCAGAATAGGTTATTGATTCTCATTGACTGTAAACTGTTTAATTTTCACTTCAGAAATCTTGCGTGCTTTGTTAATGTCTAAAGTAATATAATTACTGAATTGTTTGTTTATAAGAATGCAAATGTGTGCTAATGTTTTCTTCTCACACAAGACTGCATCTATGCAAGATCTTTCACAGCAGTATTTACATGTTGTGTGATAATGGTAACATTTCATTGCAGTATAAAATACTATTGTGTCTGTGTAAATACTTCACATAGCACAAGGAATTGCCCTTCAGTCAAAGGCATGATGTAATGAGGTTGGACCGGTTTAGGTTGATGTCTCATGTCATGCACAGAAAAAATTAATTTACTGAGCAGCAATACAGATCAATAGTGTGAATACTCCCAGGGTGGAAACCAAACTATTAAATTGACTCTGCTTTTGGGTAATGGGGTCATTAAAAAAAGTAGTTCAATGCAGGTGAGTATGCTGCCAAAAATCTGATGACTAATGCAAAACGCATTCAAACATGGATCTTGTTGCAAAACAAATGCCATGAAAGCAATTGAAGCGCTTTTCTCATGCAATTCTGTCCAAAACAACTGATTTATTACGATTTACTGAGCTGAATGACAAAATGGCAAGTATAACAAGCTAGCGCACGTGAAATTTCAACAGGGCAGCTACATTTGACGTTTAGAATGGATTTTTTTTTTTTTTTTTTTTTAATGAGGCAAGTGTCTTAACATGTTACAGTCCTTTCCTCTGGTTTCACAGACAAGGCTTAATTCGAGTCCCTGACTAAAATGCATGTTTGAGCTGTTTGTTAGTGCCATTGTTTTGGCTCAAAATCAATTTGCTCATCATAATTTTTTTAAGTATTTTCAAGTAAAAGACTCATTTGATTCTTATCTCCTTATCTTTGTGTGTTTAATACACCAGTGGTATTATAACAATAATGTTAATTCATATAAATAAATATTGGTATCATTAGTATTTACTGTGATTAGTGATATATAAAACATATCAAAATATATATATATTTATATATATATATATATATATATATATATATATATATATATATATTACAATTCATGAGCAAGTTGTTGAATCATTTGTTTGCTCAGTTCATTCCAAACTGATGTCATTATGAGCGAGTCATTGAGAAATTTGTTCAAAAGAACTGATTCATTCCGAAATCAAGGAAGTGGCTGCCTGTATGAGGGAATCGTTAAATCATTTGCTGTACCGATTCATTAGTAAACATTTATTCATTTGGCAATGAATTAAGTGACTGTCTTAATGAACGAGTCAATCATTCAACCAATTAATATCAAAGCACTGATTCAGTCAAGAAGAAAAAAAAAAAAACAAGTGGCTGTCTCTATGAGTACAGTATGTTGCTAAATTATTAATTTTAACCGATTCATTCAAAAACGTTGATTCAATGTTGAAGCATGTGACTATCTTTATTTGAGAGTCATTGAATCATTAATTCAACTGATTTGTTCAAAAACATTGATTCAGCTAGAAACGAAGAAAGTGACTATCTTTATGAGTGTGTATTTAAATCATGTAGCGAATTGTACAGTTATTAATCAATTTATGGGTTAGACATATGAATATAATAAATCATAAAGCTTTATGATTAATTATACTGCATATACCGACCCAAGGGGGAATTAAACATATATTGTGAATTAATTACAACGAATTATAATCAATTACATATATGATTAGTTCTGGTTTAATAATTATTTAGAGAAACTATCAGTTTGTCCAGCAAACCGGTAAGTTTTCCACAGACTATTATAACGGAAATGTTATCCTGTGGCCACGAGGATAAATTCCTATGATAGCATCAAACGTAAAGCAATTGTATTAGAATTGAAACATTAAAGTGACCTGGTTTTTGTTTAATGAGCAAAAGAACAAAAAGCATGGATATAATGTGTTTAATATGTAAAATTAATAATACAAAGGTTATACGGCTATACACAGGGTAGATACATATATACAGAAGTGAAAGTAAAGAAAGGGAAAGAGAGAAGAGAGGTGGGAAACTTACTAACAGTCCTTTGCTAACATTGAGAGCCAGCACAGAAATTAGTTATCTAATATTCAGAAATGGTACTTGCATCAGTTTGCTTGCTGAGTGTCGGTTCAGGCTGCTGCAGTTCATTGGTTTCTTCCGTTTCCGCGGGAGGGTTTGAACTGAGGACGTGAAAGTTCGTTTCTCCGGAGAGACGGTGGTCCCGAAAGATGAGCGCAATGGAAGCGCGTCGCGGTGACGTCCCGGAGAGACGTGCGTGAGTGGGCGAGGGATGATTCAGGGCAGTCGGGAGAACACACAGGAAAATCCTGGTGCTCCTCTTTTATGACAGACAAGCCGACACACCTCCTTGAGGTGGAATAGCCAATGACATAGGTGCAAAGTTGGCTGGCAAACTTTTCCTTTGTCTTGTCTTGTGGCTGAAATTGCATAATTTATGGAGGTATCAGATAGGGAGTGTATTTTCTTCATAGTACCATTAAAATGCATTTGACAGCCATGTGACACACATAGGTGAATGAAACGTGGATAGAGCTTTAAAACGAATCCAAACTTGACCAATAAGAAACGCATGTAAAAGAAGTTATGGTTTACAGACAAAATTCCATCATTAAAACTAAGACTAGCACAAATACAGTCATTTAAAGCCGCCCTCGAATCAAAAATAGAATTTTCCTTAGCATAGTTAAATAACAAGAGTTCAGTACATGGAAAAGACATGCACTGAGTTTCAAACTCCATTGTTTCCTCCTTCTTATATAAATCTCATTTGTTTAAAATACATCCGGAGAACAGGCGAATCTCAACATAACACCGACTGTTACGTAACAGTCGGGGACTCCGCCCCCAATATTTGCATATGCTCATGATCCAGGCCAGGCGGAACCGCCCAGCGGAATCATCGGAAGTTCTGCAGGCAGAGTGAAGAAACAAGCCAAGCGAGGATAACAGCGAAAATGGCAGATCATGAAAATAAATGTTATGTTCCAGGCTGTGCAGGGGATGTGAAAACTTTTCATAGTCTTCCTCCAGAAAAAAAAAACAGTCAAAAGGCATGGCTGATGTTTATCTATAACCGGATACCGGAACAATTTAACTCAAAGTTGTTAGTTTGCTCTGCCCATTTCACCGCGGACAGCTTTTCTAACCTGGGACAATATCAAGCAGGCTTCGCTCAGCGTTTGACACTGAAGAAAGGGGCAATTCCAACTATATTCCCGCAAGCAGTAAGTAGTGCTTTTATCCACATCTTGCCTGTAGAAACTATTTCTGATTAAATGTAAAGTTTCTTAGTGAACTAACAACATAAACGACCATGTACCCAGTGTTGTCTAGATCCAATGCAAGATGCTAGTACAGTAATTACTATTAACGGTGAGGTTAAAATGTAGTACTGTCTTTGTTATATAAATCTATAACATAACTGTAGATACATATGCCGATTCTCTTTTGTCGGATATAATTATAATTTGACCTATATTTAACCAACAACACATTACACCGAAGCTAACTATGTTAGTTTATTTGCTTACAGATAGCTACTCGATCCTTCTAGCTAACTTTCTACATCGTTCAAGCTGAAACGATAGTCATTTGACAAGAGATTTAGTCACTTTTTTCAAATATTTTTATTTTTGAGAACTTGTATGACAATTTTGCACGCTTGTATTTCAGACTCAGAGTACATCACCGCGTACAAAGGATGTAGGTATCAGTGTGAGCTACTGGAAGGAGCTGAACAGTGAAACAGCCAATCAGAGCGGAGCACCATATTACTATTCATGAGCCTTCCAAATAAGGCAAAAACAGACCTTTTCATTCTAGGGGCTATTTGTGGGGTTATAAATGGAGCTGTAAAACCATATCTGGACAATTTTCGACCATAAAAAAGCCACATACCCTCTATGTAGATATCAGGGAACAATTTAAAATGTTTTTTTCAAATCACTCAAGGGCACCTTTAAACTAAGTCTAAACACTAGGAAACATACATAATAATAATAATAATAATAATATGTTTTATTTATTTAGCGCCATTCAGGAACCCAAAGATGCTTTACAGAAAGTTGCAATATAATATGAATACATATAAGTATACAGTCAGTATCAATCAACCAGATGGAACAGACAAAGAAGGCTAATCAACATTAGACTTACAAAAAACAAGCACATTGCTGGAAAGTTGAGGCAGACAATCAATTAACAAAACATAAAGTGAATAAGTGTGTTTTGAGGGCAGTTTTAAAGGTCTGAAGAGAGGAGATATCACAAAGGTTTTGTGGTAGCTTGTTCCAGAGCTTAGGAGCTGATATGCTGAAAGCCCTACCACCCACACTTGATAGACGGAACTTGAGTACTGCAAGCAAGTTTTCAGTGCTCGATCTCAGAGTACGGGCAGGTACATAGGGGATAATCATTTTGCAAAGGTAGGAAGGTGCTAAGCCATGACGAGCCTTAAGGAAGGGGGAGAAAAAGCTGTGTCAGCATAACTGTGAAAATTAAAGCCATGGTTTCGGATGATCTGACCTAGGGGAAGTGTGTAGATTAAGAATAAAAGTGGACCAAGGACAGATCCTTGAGGCACTCCACGGGAGAAGGTGACAGAATGAGAGTTGACTTTGTCAATGCTAATGAACTGTTGCCTGTCTGTGAGATATGATTTTAGCTATCGTAGAGCCGTTTCTGAAATGCCGATTGCAGACAATCGGGACAAAAGTACAGAGTGGCAGACGGTATCAAAAGCGGAACTCATGTCCAAAAGGACCAGAATGCCGAGGACACCAGAATCAGAGGCGAGAAGGAGATCATTCACTACTTTAAGAAGAGCAGTCTCTGTACTGTGGAGGGGGCAAAAACCAGACTGAAAGGGTTCCTGCAGATTATTTTTGTCCAAGTGAGTCTGCAGTTGTCAAGGAATAATAAGGCGGATGCAAATGCAAGTACAATCTCATTTATTGAGCTTCACTCCAACATGTAAAACACAAGACCTCCCATGTCAGAGTGGAGACCACTAATGTCTCGGGAAAAATACACTCGGGAGTAGACGGGCGTTCGGATGGATCAAAAATACGAGATAAAGAATGGTGTGCTGCCGCCAGTCCACCTTGGGATTGTGCTGGGTGAGCCACAGGTGTCCGAGAACAATGGGTGCTAGTGGTGAGTCCATGAGAAGAAATTGAATGCGTTCAGTGTGGTTGCCGGAAGTGACCATGGTTATCCTCTCGGTGGAGAATGAAATGTCCGGGAGACTCTGGCCGTTGAGTGCATTGACAGTAATCTGTTTGGTGAGTGGAACAGTGGATAAATGAAACTGAGTGTCCATGAAATTACCTTCTGCTCCTGAATCCAGCAAGGCTTGACAGGTGACTGAGTGATTGGCCCATCTAAGTCTTACCGGGAAGAAGAGAGTGGATGGAGAGGACTTTTCCGCGGAGATCCTGCCCGATAGTAGCCTCGTCTTTACTACCGGGCTCGGTCTTTTACCGGGCAAGCATTCAGGAAGTGCCCGGAACCACCGCAGTAAATACACAGTCCTTGGGACCTCCGCCGCTGTCTCTCCTCCCGGGAAAGCCGAGCTCTCCCAACCTGCATGGGCTCCGGATCGAAAGCGGGACTGACCGTGTCTCTCACGCCGCCTGTCCGAACCTCCGAGCCACTAGCTCCACCGTCCGGCCGGGAGAGGCGCTCTAAACGATTGAGCCGGGAATCCACCCATAGCGCCAGTTCAATGAGGCCGTTGACATCGGGTGGTAGGTCCAAAGCGTAGATCTCCTTGTGGACACGGTCAGCCAGCCCATGCAGGAAGACGTCCCACTGCACCTCCTCGTTCCATCAGCACTCCGCCGCGAGGGTGCGGAACTCAATCGAATACTCGGCCACAGTGCGACGACCTTGTTTAAGTTCCGTGAGTTGGCGAGCCGCTTCCTTGCCCGCGACCGCACGGTCGAAGACCCTCTTCATTTCCACGGCGAGTGCCTGGAACGAGGAACAGCAGGGATCCCGCCGTTCCCCATAAAGCTGCCTGTCCCGTGAGCATGGTGAGTATGAATGCCACCTTGGTCTCCTCTCTCTCAAAGGTGCGAGGCTGAAGAGAGAAATGCATGGAACAACGATTAAGAAAGGCTCTGCAGAAATTCGGCACACCCGAGTATGGTTGAGGATGGTCTCCTCGATCCGGTGGTGAGGGGGGAACCGGCGGCGTGGGTGGCGCAGTGGGATTGCGTAGTTCTTGTAGCTGCTGAGAGAGCAGGGCTTGTACTGTCACCAGGGCTTGTACAGCACGGCCGGTGGATGAGATACTCTCCTGCTGCTGATCCATCCGTGAAATACTGTGGTTGATGAATTCAGTCAGCGCCGCTGAACTTGCTGCATCCATGATGGTCAGATCGTTCTGTCACGGAATAATAAGGCGGATGCAAATGCAAGTACAATCTCATTTATTGAGCTTCACTCCAACATGTAAAACACAAGACTCAATGGGCTGGCAGCAGGAGAGGGGTGATCACAGGGACTTCGATGGGCCGTGAAGCAGATGAGATGAGGTGGTGACACGGGTCCGTGGTAGTGCAGATCAGAGGAAGTCCGGGGTGAGTGTAATCCAGTGTGGGTGTGTGAGAACAGGAACACGAAGACACGAAGAACTCCAATCACAGGCAAACTCACGAGGAACACGAGGGGAAAACACACACTGGACTCCAAACAACGATCTGACAACAAGAGACGAAAGACAGGGCATTAAGTAGGCTGAGGTGATGAGAAACAGCTGCCGCTGATCAGACATTCAGCGGCGACGCCCACACGAACAGATTACGTGACAAACCACACGCACACAAGACAACAGAATGAGACAGCGGATCAGCAACCGTGACAGCAGTTGTGTGGCAACCACTTTTTCTAGGACTTTAGACAAAAAAGGAAGATTGGAAATTGGTCTAAAGTTACTCAGTACTGTGTCATCAAGGCCAGGTTTTTTAAGTATAGGGGTGATCATGGCTATTTTCAGTCCAGGTGGTACATGACCGGTCATCGGGGAACTATTTAACATGTGGGGAGAAGGTTTTTGAGTAGATGTGTTGGTAAAGGATCTAATTGGCAGGTGGAGGAGTTAGAGCTCATAATCAGCTGTTCAACCACAGATGTATTGGTGAGAGTAAAGTTCGAGATTGGGTAGGGTATCTGGAAAGTAGAAGTTTCTGAGGGAGTTGAAGAAGAGAAAGATTGATAGATATTGTCAATTTTGTGTGTAAAGAATGTCAGAAAATTTTCACAAAGGTCAGAAGAACCATTAAGCAGTGGAGATGGTGGTTTAACAAGTTTGCTGATCTCAGAAAAAAGGGTCCTGGGTTTACACTTTGCTCTGTTTATAATATTAGATAAGTAAGTAGCACGTGCAGTGTTAATGACTATTTTATATTGTGATATAAATTCAGCGTAGAGGGTAGCATGAGCAGGAAGACAGGTCTTCTTATAGAGACGTTCAAGACGCCTAGCCTTCGCCTTCATTAATCTGAGCTCTGGGGTGAACCAGGGGAAAGAATAAGCTGAGGGGACAGTTCTTATCTTTAATGGGTCCAGGGCTTCCAAAACATCAGATGTAGATTCATTATATGATGAGAGAATCTCACCAGGACAACAGAGAGAGGCAGGGAGGAAGCAGCAATAGCAGTAGAGAAGTTGTCAGCGTCTATATTTTTCAGGTTTCGATAAGATATTGAAGATTTGATTTTTGATTTGGCAAGGGGGAGAGAGAAACTAAAGTCAATGAGTTTATGGTCAGATATGCCAACTTCGAGACCCTGGACACAAACATTGTTAATTCCAGCAGTGCAGATTAAATCAAGGGTATGAGAATGGGAGTGTGTAGGAAAATCAATGTGCTGTGTTAAATCAAAGCAGTCCAATACAGTCATAAAGTCCTTAGCAAAAGTACCGTCAGAATCCACATGAATATTGAATTCACCAAGCATAATAATGTTATTATATTGAGCACATGCAATAGTAAGCAACTCAGAGATATCAGAGAGAAAGTTAGCATGATGTTTAGGTGGTCTGTAGATCAGCAAAATCAAGACTCATTAAGAAAACTTAATGAGTCATTAAATCATTATTTCAAAAGAATCATTCAGAAACAGCACTATACTGCTCATTGCTCATTTAGCTACACTGTTGGCCGAGGAGCAATAGCCAAAATCTAAACAATACTCTGTAACATACTCTACCAAATTCTTGTTTATTCGCCTGTCAAATGGCTATGCTATATAACAGCTGTTGTTTGAATCCAACTCCTGGGAAGTAAATTGTGCACCATGGGAAGTTTATATTCCAGACCATATTCAGACAAGGAAACCAAGACTTTATTTCCTGTGACCCAGAGATCATATCCGCTAGCTTTGGTCTAATTCTGTCTCATGGCTCTCGGGAATATGATAAGAGTTATAGTTCTTTCAGTCTGTAATTTAGATAACAAAAAGATTTGTGAATGCTGAAAGCATTAAACACCGCTTATTCTAATGCTCTGATTCGCTTTATGTTGTGTGATTTGTAAGTGCATTGTGGTCTTTATAGCGGGTGGGCTTTAGATTTTCACTCCTTTGCAGAACAAACTCTCCCTTTATTTTATTTTAATTGCAGATATAAAACTATATTAATTTTAGATCATAAATCTTGTATAACTTTAGCTTTGTTATTCCATTGAATTCATTCCCAAATATAAAACCAACCAGTGCACAATGCTAATTGCAAATAAAACAATGCAACCAACCATGTAGTCTTGCATGCATACTATAAACAGGCTTATCAAGCTTTTATGAAAAGGAAATGAAAACGCTTCCCATGTTTTTGTTTGTGTGTGTGTGTGTGTGTGTGTGTGTGTGTGCTTTTGTTTATATTACATTGTGGGGACCAAATGTCCCCATGATGTAATATAAACCTGAGTTCACCTACATTGTGGGGACCAGCCAGCGGTCCCCACAATGTAAATGGGTTTATAAATCATATAGAATGAGTTTTTGTGAAAAAGTAAAAGTTTGCACAGTTTCCTGTGAGGGTTAGGTTTAGGGGTAGGGGCAGGGTAGGGGGATAGAATGTACAGTTTGTTCAGTGTAAAATGCATTGAAGTCTATGGAAAGTCCCCACAATTCACAAAAACAAACATGTGTGTGTGTGTGTGTGTGTGTGTGTGTGTGTGTGTGTGTGTGTGTGTGTGTGTGTGTGTGTGTTATCCGTCACTTGGTAGAGGCAAGCAAGATTAGACAGACGTAAACATGGATAGGTTATGTGACATGCCATCATCCTCAAAAAAACTTTAGCCACTTGCTAGCAACTGCCTTTTACAAGACAAGTAAAAGTTTTAATAAAATCACAAGAGGGTATTACTGATGTATTTTATATTGTAGAATAACCCATGGAAATATATTGAGCTTGTGTTCGCTACAGACCTTATTTCAGGCATTTAACCAAAAACCCATTTACTTCAGGACAATGGAACTGCTGTTAAAATGTTTTTCCTGGGTTTTGGCCTACAGCCGTACGTCACCCCTGAAGCATAGCTTAATAGCAGATATCCAGTTTTGACACACAACCAGTCACTCTAAATTGTCTTTTGGAAAGGAAGTTTATTGGGAAACTGTCACACAAATGTCCTTTTTTTCCTCAGATTGTGCATGCATGAATTACCTCAGCCTGTGCCATGTTTCTCTCTTAAAGGGGTCATGAGATGAGAAATCAAATTTTCCTTGTTCTTTTGGCGTATAAGTTGTCTTTGTATCATTATTACAAGCTTTTGTTCACCACAGATTTTATTTCGGGCAAAAACCCATTCAGAAACTTCAGGATGATGGAACTGGGGCTAAAATGTTCACTTTCTTCTGGGTTTTGGCCTACAGAAGTACATCATCCCTGTCTGCCCTGCCTATCGTTAGCAGTGGCCCTATAGTATGCAAACAGCTGTTATATTAAATTCTGTTGAGATAAAATTTAGTGCAGACCCATATCATGATGTATCGTATCTTATCATGGCCTCTGTATCATGATATGTATCATATCAACAAGGAAGGATAGATGGGGAAAATTAACCAACAATCACATAACAAAAAAGATCTTTTGGAAGGGAAGGTTATTGGGAAACTGGGTCACAGATGTCCTTTTTTTCCTCAGATCGTCCCCTGACAGCTGTGGATGGGCGGGATCAGCTCAGTGTCCTGGTTCAGTCCCTGAAAGAGTGTGTGGCAGCAGTGGCGGAGCGAGCCAGACGCTCAGTGATCTTCGTGCTTCTCCAGGAGGCAGCGTGCAGCACAGCGCAGGGTCTGCAGCTGCAGCAGAGACGAGACACAGTCTTCAGCCAAGCTGTGAGTGACCAAAACCATAAACGCTTATCTCATGACAGACTTATTTAAAAGACACGTAAAGATCAAATATGGACATTGTTTTTATGTTAAAATCCATTCTCTCAATCCAGTTTATTGTTCATTGGCTACTATTAATATGCCATTCAAGGGTTTATCTCTCCCAAAAGTGTAAACATTAGGCCTCCCAAGCACCATCTAAACATCGGTGGACGTCAATCTCTTTCCAGTTTAACCTGAGCACGAGCTCAGTGGCTACTGTAGCAGGCTGAGTGCAGAAAAGTCCCTTTCAAAGAATGTCTGTGCACTCGATGACCATATTTGCAACGTCTCTGGGCAGCTATTTCAGGCATCCAGGACAAAGTTCTATATCTCTTTGAATGGAAGAATCCTGAAGTCTCAAAAACTGCTTGCCAAACTCTCAAATAAATTATATATTTCACATCAGAAATGTTGTTTCTTATGCTCAAATAGTGTTAAAAAGCATATTTTTCAGTCTAGACCAGCCAATGCGCACATGCAGTCCTAAGCGCAAAAGACCGCCTACTGATCTAACAGGTAATCATTATGGGATTCACAATTTATTTCGGGCAAAAACCCATTCAGAAACTTCAGGATGATGGAACTGGGGCTAAAATGTTCACTTTCTTCTGGGTTTTGGCCTAGAGAAGTACATCATCCCTGTCTGCCCTGCCTATCGTTAGCAGTGGCCCTATAGTATGCAAACAGCTGTTATATTAAATTCTGCTGAGATGAAATTTAGTGCAGACCCGTATCATGATGTATCATATCATATCATGGCCTCTGTATCATGATATGTATCATATCAACAAGGAAGGATAGATGGGGAAAATTAACCAATAATCACATAACAATAAAGATGGGGTTAGACTATAGACAAGAGAGCACGTGGCACATAGAAACAAACATGACAAGCTCACACCAAACAAAACAAAAACACGAGCACAGGGCCAGCGAACACAATCACAAGCCATGTGCTCAAACAAAACAAGACACAAACATGCAGCTAGTAAGAACACTCATAAACCGCGTGTTGATACAAAACATAACGCGAAAGCATGCAGCGGATAAAACACAAGCCGCTTGCTACTCAGAACACGACAACACAAGTGCGCCTGTCCATTGAAAACAAACACACGTCATTGAACTAAAGTGTATTAACATTTAACTGAACTGAATTGAGTTGAATAATAACATCTAGAGCTGCTTCAAGGTGCGTTCACACCAGACTCGAATGAAGCGTTAAGCGCGAGTGATTTACATGTTAAGTCAATGCAAAGACTTAATGAATGACGCGGCGCGAATTGAGGGCGTTTGACGCGTGATTCTTGCGAATCTGAACTTTGGTGAAAATTCGCGCCACATTAACCAATCAGGAGCTTGCTCTAGTAGTGACGTGACGCACGAATAGCACGATTTATTTGCACAAGTCGCTTCTGGTGTGAACGCCCCATTACAGCTGAATGTGTATTCATTTCATAATTGAAGAACTTTACAATATTACAATATTAAAACTGCTATTTTCATATTACCATGAAGCTACTGTAAAACGCTATGTGACTTAACATGATTGGCTGGTCTTTTAGTCAAATGTGTTTTGGGGAAAAGGGAGTTTTGTTCTGACTTTAATGCAAGACCATCTAGACCAGTTTGTCATTGTTTTGTCCATATCATTTTGATGATAATCTAGTGCTGCTAATGTTAAAAAATCTGAGCCAAGTCGGTCTTCTGGTAACATTAAGAGTACAATTTGACAAGAAGTTTTTGTTTCCACATCTAATTTTGTGAATTTGTGGATTTGTGATGTGACAAGGCATTTGAAAAGATATATTTTTGTTGTGTTCACAGCTGGCTGCTCTGGCATGTGGATTTGTCATGCGATTATACGCGGGTTTGGAGGACAAGGGCTTTCTCAGACAGCTGCATGCGGTCGGACTGGTGGCCCAGTTTGAGAGTCTGCTCAGTACTTACAGTGAGTGTCCTACATCAGATCAAACTTATGTAATCACACCAAAATAACCTGTTGAATGCAACTAAATCTATTCAAACTAGGCCTGTCAAGATCGTGAATATTAATTGATAAACAAATAAATAAATGATTGTGATTAACAATTTGTTCCGTTTTGTTCATGTGACTTACAATGTAAGCCTAATAAGTGATTTTTTTTTTTTTTTTTTTACATGGAATTATAATATAATATAATATAATAACTAAACTCACAAACCTTTTATTTATTTCATATAAATATCTTTGTGTAAAAACATTTTTTTTTTATATTCTTTATTCCTTAACCCGAAAAGGAACCATACTATTGCATATTTTTGCACTTTTGCCTTTTCTGTAAGCACTTAAATTTCCTTGGATGACAAAATGTGATTGATATTTGCACAATTATTTTAGTTATCTCAAATAACTGCAATTAGATTGATAAATAATAACAAGCCTAGTTGAGGCTAGATACAAATGCACATACCGTATTAATCATATATTTCATATTAAATGCCAAGTTGCTTTGTTACTTGGCAAACATAAACCTAATGTTAATTTAATGAAATATATTACATGTGATTATTATTAGTAGTAATAATAATAATAATAATAAATATACTATTTATTGCAATTTGGCATCTTTTATACTAAGGATACAATAAGCCATACCATATTGGATATTAGACAATATTTTTTTAATTTTCATATATATATATATATATATATATATATATATATATATATATACAGTATATAAAAACGTTATCGTATCAGGTGACACTTAATTGTGTATTCTCATTTCTCTTAGTTGTAGATTTAGACATCTAAGACTAATCTAATCTAATGTGATCTAATGCTCACATAAAGTTATTACATTTTCCAGCTGCATGTGCTCTTTAGATTGCAGATTACAGCTTGTACCTGCATCTCAAGGCGATAAAGATTTTGACCTAAGTTCACCGCAGTTGCCGTGTTGAAGATGTAACTATGTAACATGTAACAGTTGAACTAATGTTTAAAGAATGAAATTTTGCGATAAAGTACAACATGTTCCAGGATCAGCATTCATCTGGTCAAATGGGGCTTGTTGAAAGGAATGTTGGAGTTGGGCAATGAAAATGAAAATTACTTTTTATGGCTTTAGTTTTAGTTTTAGTCTTTCTGAACCAGTTATTTTTTATGTGGGTGTAGCTGATCTGCTGAAGCATTCGGTAAGAGCATTACTAAATGATATGATCATGGATTCCCAGGTGCACAAGTACTAGTAAATATTTTGGAGGAAGTCAGATGGCCAGATGCACAAATGTAACATCATGTAAATGTTTACTTAGCTTTACTTTAGGGACCAAATTTACTCCTTGACTTAATGAAACCTGACAAAACCTCCCTATGGACATGTCCTCAGTGGTAAAAATGATTCAAATATAAAACAAACAATGGCTCTGTTTCAAATCCTCCAGCTACCTATGTAGGCAGCAGTCTCATAATGCATAAAAATGTAAGAGAAATGTTGATTAGAAATGTATGCCACCTTATAATTCAATACTAATAGTATTGATATGTACCATACAATTTATGTAATTAAGCATTTGTAAAATATACATTTCCATTTGGATGCTTGTATTGACTATATTGCACATCAGCTTTTAAGTTTTTGAACATAATTGAAAATTTATACATACACTATATTGCTAAAAGTATTGGGACATCCCTTCAAATCATTGAATTGAGGCGTTCCAATCACTTCCTTGGCCACAGGTGTATAAAATCAAGCACCTAAGCATGCAGACTGCTCCTACAAACATTTGTGAAAGAATGGGTCGCTCTCAGGAGCTCAGTGAACTCAAGCGTGGTACTGTCATAGGTTGCCTCCTGTCCATTCGTGAAATTTGCTCACTACTAAATGTTCCAACTGGGAACAACAGCAACTCGTAAAATCACAGAGCGGGGTCAGCGCATGCTGAGGCGCACAGTGTGGAGAAGTCGCCAACTTTCTGCAGAGTCAATAGCTACAGACCTCCAAACTTCATGTGTCCTTCAGATTAGCTCAAGAATAGTGCGTAGAGAGCTTCATGGAATGGGTTTCCATGGCCGAGCAGCTGCATCCAAGCCTTACATCACCAAGTGCAATACAAAGCGTCGGATGCAATTGAGTAAAGCACACCGCCACTGAACTCTAGAGCAGTGAAGACGTGTTCTCTGGAGTGACGAATCAAGGTTCTCTGTCTGGCAATCCGATGGATGAGTCTGGGTTTGGCGGTTGCCAGGAGAAAAGTTCTTGCCTGACTGCATTGTGCCAAGTGTAAAGTTTGGTGGAGGAGGGATTATGGTGTGGGCTTGTTTTTCAGGGGTTGGGCTTGACCCTTAGTTCCAGTGAAAGGAACTCTTAAAGGGATGTTCGCCCAAAAATTAAAATTCTGTCAAACCTGTAAAAATCTCTTTGTTCCGCCGAACACAAAGGAAGATATTTTGAAGAAAGTTTGTAACTAGGCAGCTTTGGAGCACCATTGACTTCCATATTAAGAAAAAAAAATGGAAACTATGGAAGTCAGTGGTGCCCCAGGACTGTTCAGTTTCCCACATTATTCAAAATATCTTCCTTTGTGTTCAACAGAGCAATGAAATTCATACAGGTTTGGAACAACCTGAGGGTTAGTAAATGATGACAGAATTTTCATTTTTGGGTGAACTATCCCTTTAATGATTCAGTATACCAAGACATTTTGGACAATTTCATGCTCCCGACTTTTTGGGAACAGTTTAGGGACAGCCCCTTCCTGTTCCAACATGACTGCAAACCAGTGCACAAAGCAAGGTCCAAAAAGACATGGGTGAGTGAGTTTGGTGTGGAGGAGCCATGTTTTAGTGCTGTCAAAATTAGCACGTTAACGCATGTGATTAATTTTTCAGTTTAACGCGATAAAAATAGCCTATTTAATACAATTAATGCAGCATCTGTTTTTTTCCATAATAATTTGGTTAGCATTACATTCTTATTCATGCAAATCAAGCACCACAAGACAAATGAGAACACGCTGTCTGCGAATGTTGTGTCTGTGACACACACATACGACCCAGAAAGATGCGCATCAGTATTGAGTTCTCTTTCACATTTGAACAAATAATAACACAGAGAATTATGCCAAAATGCCCGTTGTGTCGAGTATACTCATAAATATACAGTCTTAATTGACTTCTTAAATGAGCTTAAAGAGTTGCGAGAAAATGACATGTTAGATCCACTTCATGTTCGGCAGCGACAGGTTTTAAAGTGACAGCAGCCTAATAAACTGGTTGCTGTGATGTCTGTCATTAATCAAAGAACAAAAGCTGCAGAGAAAATTGTAGCTTTAATAAGGATTAATGTATATTTTGTTTATAATTTTTGTAGTCAGGACTGTAAAGTGTTTGATAACTTTATTCAATTTCTGTATATTTCCTACATGTTAGACAGGTAAATATGACACTTATTATAATGGGTTTATGTGAAAATTGTTTTAAGTTCACTTATATTAAAAGTTAGGACTAATAAATGTTGCAATTGATAGCTTTTAGTTATACTGTAATGTTGATTGCCTAATGTTGAATATCTATAATTAATGTTTTTGTTGTTGTTTGTTTGTTTTTTAATCAGTTTGATAGAGATATCAGTAGCAGGATTAGTATCAGTTCAGACAGGACCACTTTGGCAAGTTACTTTGAGTTTATTGAGACACAAGTTACCCTTGGCGGTATAGTTCTTGCTCCAAAATTAATTGAACATACAGAGCTTTACATTAACCCCCCATGGGACCATCAGCTTGGAAAATACATAGAGAATTAAGACACTTTAGTAATGTCTTTAAGCAAACGGTGCTAATGTGTAGATGTGGCAGTGGGATGTCTATACTATATGCTTGGTTATGAGGATGAGTGTCTCTCAGCAGTGAGGTACATGCCAGCTAGGACTTTAAGTTGTTTCTGCATTAATTTGGAGAGTAACTGTGAAATTATTACAATAGAAAATATTAAAAACTCATTTTTAATCATCATTAATTGCAATTAATTACAGAAAATGTGTCTGATTAATCAGTATTTTTTTTTTAATCGATTGACAGATTGTGTGTGTGTGTATGTGTGCAATAAATATGCTGTACAAACGTCGAATGATGCAGGTTTCCATGAGAAGCCACGTGCAGCTTTATTCCAAATAAACATAAACCAATAACAATGGCTTGGCTTGACAAGAAATGTGAACTTGATGTAAACTCACAAGTAAACAAATGTGAACAGCGGTACAGAGAACAAAGCTAGACAAAGGAACAATGAAACATGAGGGCTATTTATACACAAAGACTGATGATTAACAATAAATATCTGAGCATAATCAAGATAATAAACCAATTCTGGAGCATCAGTCTTTTTTAATATTTGCATCTGAATCTCTCAGTTTCACATTATTGTGAAAAGATGGATCTCAAAATCATACAGTCACTGCTGCGAAGGGTTCGAATATGCAAACAGCCAGAATGAAGAATAGTGAAGAATATGAAGAACAATGGACAGTTTAACTGTTCAGGACAAACAAGGGACTCAAAAAGGTTCTATCTATATGTATTAACACCGATCTCTGCCACACAGGTGAAGAAATAGGAATGCTGGAGGACATGGAGGTGGGAATCTCTGACCTGCACAGAGTGACCTTCAGGATCACAGAGGCAGCGTCTGAAGAAGCAGTCAGCCTGCAGCCCACCATCAGCGGTAGACGGTGAGAGAGACCCAACACACACACACACACACACACACACACAAACACATGGTGTATTCATATTCAGGTTTCCCACAGTCATTAAAAAAATAACATGGAAAATGAAGGAATTTTAAAACTGTGACAAGTCGGAGCCGGTAGCATTACGGGTAGCACAGTTGCACTTCTGAAAGCCTGAGTTTGTCCTGGCTCGTAGTATCGTAGTACCTTCTGAGCCGTAATAATATTTAAAATGTATGATGTTACAAAAGATTTCTATTTCAAATAAATGTCATTCTTTTGAACTTTCTGTTCATCAAAGTATCAAAAAACAATTTCCACAAAAATAGTAAGCAGTTTAACCATTTTTAACATTGATAATAATCAGAAAAGTTTCTTAAAGGTGCCCTAGAATTAAAAAATTAATTTATCTAGGCATAGTTAAATAACAAGAGTTCAGTACATGGAAATGACATACAGTGAGTCTCAAACTCCATTGTTTCCTCCTTCTTATATAAATCTCATTTTTTTAAAAAACCTCTGAAGAACAGGTGAATCTCAACATAACACCGACTGTTACGTAACAGTCGGGATCATTAATATGTACGCCCCCAATATTTGCATATGCCAGCTCATGTTCCCAACATTATGAAAGGCATTAGACAAGGGCAGCCAGTATTAACGTCTGGATCTGTGCACAGCTGAATCATCAGACTAGGTAAGCAAGCAATAACAACAGCGAAAAATGGCAGATGGAGCAATAATAACTGACATGATCCATGATATCATGATATTTTTAGTGATATTTGTAAATTGTCTTTATAAATGTTTCGTTAGCATGTTGCTAATGTAGGCTACTGTTGGTTAAAGTTACCATCGTTTATTACTGTATTCACGGAGACAAGAGTCATTATTTTCATTTTTAAACACTTGCAGTCTGTATAATTCATAAACACAACAGTGTGTAATGTTAGCTTTAGCCATGGAGCACCATCAAACTAATTCAGAATCAAATATAAACGCCCAAATAAATACTATACTCACATGACCCGAAGCATGCATGCAGCATGCATGACGAACATCTTGTAAAGATCCATTTGAGGGTTATATTAGCTGTGTGAACTTTGTAAATGCCCTGTATTATAGAGTCGTGAGCTCGATGGGCAGGGAGCATGAGATTTAAAGGGCCAGCAGCCCCTGAATCTGTGCATAGTTAATGATGCCCCAAAATAGGCAAAAATTAATAAAAAAAAAAAATCTTTGGGGTATTTTGAGCTGAAACTTCACAGACACATTCAGGGGACACCTTAGACTTATTTTACATTTTGTAAAAAAACGTTCGATGGCACCTTTAAGCATCAAATCAGCATATTAGAATGATTTCTGCAGGATCATGTGACACTGAAGACTGGAATAATGATGCTGAAAATTCAGCTTTGATCACAGGAATAAATTACATTTTAACATATACAAATACAAAACAGTTATTTTAAATTGTAATAATATTTTACAACGTTATGCAACACAGCTTTTGCACAATGCAGCCTTGGTGAGCAAAAGAGACAGTTTAAAAAAACTAAAAAAAAAACTAAAAAAGTGCACTCTTACAAATAAATGTTCTTTATCAGCATCTATGATTCCATAAAGAATCTTTAACATCAAAGGAATCTTTCCATTCCCCAAAACATTCTTTTTTAGAGGAAAAAGAAGTTGTTGTTGTTTTATGTTGTGTATACTAATTAAAAAAAGAGTTATTTTATGAACTGTTCATTCCAATGTTCTTTGGGGAACCAAAAATATATGGTATCGATGCAAAACTCCCTTTTGGGACCTTTATTTTTAAAAGTGTAGTGTACAAACATATATATGTACTTTGTGAGTCCAGTCTCTCTAAAATTAGTTTCAAAGGGAGGGGGAAGGGGAAAGACTGTAAAATAATCTGTGGGAACCTGTAAGTTGAGCAGCTGCATACTAGTGTTGACAGAGTTGGAAATGTTTTTTTTTTTTTTTTTTTTTTTTTTTTTTAATGCCAGAGACCGTTACACTGTCGAGGTGCCTCTCCCACATCATGCCTTCCAAACGCTCCCGGATGAGCTACGTGAGGGCAAGCCGCTACGCGTGCTCCCCGTGCTCTTCAACGTGGGCATAAATGAGCAACAAACCATCGCTGAGAGGTACAAGCACTGACTGATAAACATGAAACACAATCCCTGCAAGCCTGAATGCTCAGCAAAACACACAACGGAAAGCATGTCTGAGCTGATAAAAGATTATTGTGCTTTCTTTGTGCTCTCTCCCTCTCAGGTTTGGTGATATATCTTTACAGGAGAGAATAAACCAGAAGAACTTTGAGATTCTTGAAGGTTACTATAAATCCTTAATCAACACAGTGCCGTCTGAATGTAAGTTCAACACTCAAGAAACTGAGCTTTGTGATTTTATATATTGCATTTAATCATTAAGCATACACTTTTATCCAAAGCGACTTGCAAATGAGGAGCATTGGAGACTATTTTTTTAGAAACTATACTGATATTAAAAATGCAGTAAACAAAAAAATCAATTTCTTTATGCAACATTCGGTAACACTGTTTTAAGTTACTCTGTACTTACTCTAGTGATTAACATTAAATTATACATAATTAAAAGCAACTAACCCTAAACCAAACCCTAACACTAATTATATAGTAAAGGATTAGTTCACTTAAAGGATTAGTTCACTTTCAAATGATAATTTCCTGATAATTTACTCACCTCCATGTCATCCAAGATGTTCATGTTTTTCTTTCTTCAGTCTAGGGCTGTCACGATATTAGATTTTTCACACCACGGTTATTGTGGACAAAAAATATCACTGTATCGATATATCGCGATATTTATAGGGGGAGGGGGGGGGGGGGTTTATCAGTCTAAATAATTTTTACTTAGTTTATTTAATTTTTCTCTTTCAGGGTTGCTGCACATTTTTTAAAGTCAAATTTAATGCCTTTTAAGACCTGAAGAAATAAAAATTAATACTAGCCTATACATTATGGTGTTACAGATCCCTTGTTTCCCTGGACTCCATTTCCCATAATCCTCCTGTTCTCCACACCTGCACTCACTTCCCTCGTCAGTTCCTCATCATCACTCATCACCTGCACCTGGACTCTATTGTTAGCACTCCCTTTATATTGCACTCACTCCCTTCACTCCTTGTCCGTTCACTGTTTATGTTACCGTATGTTGGATGTACTCTGCCTTTGTGTTCATTAAAGTATTGTTTGATTGTGGAAATCCGTATCAGCCTCATCTCTACACCAGCAACCGTAACAGAAGAACGGACCTAAACCGACCGGATTTCCACAGAGAAAAAAAATGGAGACTTTCCCCAGCTCCCTGGATCCAGCTCCTCCATCGCCTCTCACCCTAACAGCCAGCGAACGCATTATCGGGCTCCTGCAGGTAGGACGTTCGCTGGAGAGGTATGTGGAGGAGTTCGTTGAGCTTGCTTACTTGTCTAACTGGCCCGACGCTCAGTTGATCTCCCTGTTTTTGGATGGATTGGATGACGACACTATCCGTTTTGATGAACCTGTTTTTTGTTTCTCCTTAAGCGATACTATCAATTTAATTTTGTGGTTGAATGGCTCCAAATTCTTGGTAGAAGAGGTTCAGGATCAGTGTTGTCGTCCGGTTCATCCAGAAACTCGGTTGGCCGGGCCAGTTAGTCAACCTCCGGCTTCCTCCGCACACCTTTCCAGCGAACTCCCTGCCTGCCTCAGGCTGGACCCATATTCCGCTACTGGGCCCAGTAAGCGGAGGAGGAGGAAGAAAGCGGCCCCAATGTCTCCAGAGCCCGCTCCAGTATCTCCAGAGCCCGCTCCAGTGTCTCCAGAGCCCGCTCCAGTGTCTCCAGAGCCCGCTCCAGTGTCTCCAGAGCCCGCTCCAGTGTCTCCAGAGCCCGCTCCAGTATCTCCAGAGCCCGCTCCAGTATCTCCAGTGCCCGCTCCAGTATCTCCAGAGCCAGCTCCAGTATCTCCAGAGCCAGCTCCAGTCCCCACAGAGCCAGCTCCAGTGCCTGTGGGGATTTTAATTGTATTTGAGGGGATGAAATGGCCCTCAACCCCAGTCTCCGCCGAGCCAAGTTCTCCAGTCTCCGCCGAGCCAAGTTCTCCAGTCTCCGCCGAGCCAAGTTCTCCAGTCTCCGCCGCCGAGCCAAGTTCTCCAGTCTCCGCCGCCGAGCAAAGTTCTCCAGTCTCCGCCGCCGAGCAAAGTTCTCCAGTCTCCGCCGCCGAGCAAAGTTCTCCAGTCTCCGCCGCCGAGCAAAGTTCTCCAGTCTCCGCCGCCGAGCAAAGTTCTCCAGTCTCCGCCGCCGAGCAAAGTTCTCCAGTCTCCGCCGCCGAGCAAAGTTCTCCAGTCTCCGCCGCCGAGCAAAGTTCTCCAGTCTCCGCCGCCGAGCAAAGTTCTCCAGTCTCCGCCGCCGAGCAAGCAGCGCCAGTCTCCGCCTCCGAGCAAGCAGCGCCAGTCTCCGCCTCCGAGCAAGCAGCGCCAGTCTCCGCCTCCGAGCAAGCAGCGCCAGTCTCCGCCTCCGAGCAAGCAGCGCCAGTCTCCGCCTCCGAGCAAGCAGCGCCAGTCTCCGCCTCCGAGCAAGCAGCGCCAGTCTCCGCCTCCGAGCAAGCAGCGCCAGTCTCCGCCTCCGAGCAAGCAGCGCCAGTCTCCGCCTCCGAGCAAGCAGCGCCAGTCTCCGCCTCCGAGCAAGCAGCGCCAGTCTCCGCCGAGCAAGCAGCTCCAGCCGCCGCCGAGCCAGCCCCTATTATGAACTTTGTGGTTGAAACAACATACAGCCCTAAGACTGTTTACCCTCCCTGCCTCCCTCTCCCACCTCCATCCATTTGTGTTTGTACTGAACCTCCACCTCAAGCCCCCTCGCCCAGATCTCCACCTCGGACCTCTGGGCGATTACCTACACCCTGGCTCCAACCTCCCTCTGCTCCACCGTTGCCCATCAGTCCTCCAGCCTCACAAGTCTCCATCCTGCCCCCGTTCACACCTTGGTCCCTCGTCAGCCTGCCCTCCCCTCTGGACTGCACTCCTCCGTCTCCGCTCCGTCCCTCCATCCCTCGTTTCCAGTTGGCTTCCTCACTCCCCCTGGTGTTCACTTTGTTGTCTGTCGTCTGTGTTCAACTGCGGCCTTCTGGAGCACCGGCTGCGCTTCGGTCGGCGGAGCCATGGATTCCGCCATCTCCCGCCGGTCCTTCTGCGCCGACTGGGCTTGACGGCGTGAGGACGTCAGCTCCTGACCCGCCATGGCGGTCCGCTGCACCTGACCCGCCATGTCTGCCCGCTGCACTTGACCCGCCATGTCTGCCCGCTGCATGTCTGCCCGCTGCACCTGACCCGCCATGGCTGCCCGCTGCACCTGACCCGCCATGGCTGCCCACGGCTCCTGACCCGCCATGGTCACCTTCGGCCCCTGAACCGTCATGGTCGCCTTCGGCCCCTGACCCTCCATGGCCGCCTTCGGCTCCTGATCCACCATGGCTGCCCACGGCTCCTGGCCCGCCATGGTTTTTGGACCTGCCCTGGAGACCTCCACTCCAGTCTACTCCTCCCCCTGCTCCGGTTTGAGGTCTCCAGGGCGCCCGCCCCCCTCCCGGTTGTTACATCTACGGCGCGAGGACGCGCCTACCGGGAGGGGGAGGTACTGTTACAGATCCCTTGTTTCCCTGGACTCCATTTCCCATAATCCTCCTGTTCTCCACACCTGCACTCACTTCCCTCGTCAGTTCCTCATCATCACTCATCACCTGCACCTGGACTCTATTGTTAGCACTCCCTTTATATTGCACTCACTCCCTTCACTCCTTGTCCGTTCACTGTTTATGTTACCGTATGTTGGATGTACTCTGCCTTTGTGTTCATTAAAGTATTGTTTGATTGTGGAAATCCGTATCAGCCTCATCTCTACACCAGCAACCGTAACATATGGCTGTTACCTATCAAATTAAATCATTATCAACAAAATCCATCTTTGCAATACAGAGGTGACACAGAATGAGAAGTGGCATTAGTATATTTAAACAGCATTTACAATTTGTCTACATAAATTTAATTCAATATTTAAATATGGATTTTTTTTCTAATTTTAATTTTTTAATTAAAATGTCCCTTAAATATGAAACTAAACTAAACTGCCAGTAGGTGGCAGCAAGTCACTGTCTTAATGAGTGAGTGAGTCAACCAGTTTGTTCAAATGACTGATTCATTCAGGAACGAAGCTCTGATTACGGCGGCGTTCAGGTTTTCCCGTTCAGCGCCACACCCTTGAAATTAGTAAATGCATTTGCGCCAGTTAGTGCGCCCATGGGCGCGTTGGTCTAAAAAAGAGGTGTGTTCAGGCGCATTTCCAGCGCATTGCTATTTTAAGGAGCTGAAAATAGACTGCGCCATAGACCAATTCAAACCTATAAAGTCTAAAGTCAATGTCGCAATATTTTTTCGTTAGAGCGCGTTGGTAGAAGCTGCGCCTCTGGGCGCGTCCACAGTACGCGTTGACTTTGCTTATTACACACAGGGATGCGTAACACACAAACATGCCAAATATTAAAAACAAAAGGATTACAGTGTAAAAGAATATTATTGTGTAGGCTACTTAAATATAAAAATGTAATGTAATGCGCGGAGCTATTTGCAAGACTGCATTTGCAAGCCCGCTTTAACTTCGCGCACGAGCAGATCAGTTTCTTCGCTTGAAAAGCGTTCAGCTTTTCCGCCAACAAATTCCGCCATGTAAATAGCAATCCGCCATGGCGCGAGCGCATTCCGCTCTTAAAGGGAATGGGAGATGACACTCTGATTGGTTTATTGAACGTTACGCCTATTACTCATTAAGAGAATAGGGACAACCCATTTCAAAAATGCGCCCCAGCGCACAGATCGCTTTTCCGTTAAAATAGCAAAAGTGGATTTGGACACGCCCTGAGTGCACCTGCGCCGTGCGCTTTACACTTTGCGTTTAGATCGTTAAAATAGGGCCCTCTCTCTAAGAAAATATGCAGTTTTCATTTAGAGTAAAAAGAATCTATCGCTATTTGCACTTAGTTCAAATAGAATCTATCGCTATTTACACTAAGATATTTACACTAGATACATTATTAAAATCAAAAGTTGTATTTGTTAATATTAATGTATCTAAGAAAACATGAACTAACAATGAACAGTTGTATTTTTATTATAACTAACATTAACAAAGATTATTAAATACTAACAATAGTATAGTTAGTTAATGTTTGCTAATGTGTTAACTAAGATTAAGTAATGGAACCATACTGTAAAATCTTACCATAATTTCTTATTTCTTTCATTTAATTTGGGGGTTGAACTGAGATTCATTTTTTGCAGAAAGTCTGATAAACAGATTTAAACAAGGTAATTTTATTAAATGGGACTTAAAATCTCTGATAATGGTCTAATAAGGACATTTAAATCAGGAATATGCTTGTCTTATCATATTCACTCTAGGCCTCCCTTTGTTTCCGTGCCTCGTCCTGGAGGTGTCTGCACCCAGGACCATTCCCCTTGAGTGGAGCAAAGTTCCTGACCTCCTATCCATGGGTTTCAAAGACATCATTTCCGCTATGCCCGCCGCCATATTTGTGTCCAAGATGGCAACTAACGCAGCAGCGCTTCATTGTATTGATGATCATCTTTAGCTTCAGCGCGAGTGCTCAAACTGCAACACAAAACATTATCTACGATTATGGCTGTCATATTAATAACATTTTAATTGTCTACACTATTGTATGTGAATTCTAGTTGCTGTGTTTTGGCGTGTTGTTACAGGAAGAACGCAAATACAACAGGAGCTTTTCTGACTACGTTACTAGTTCAAGTTCATGCGCACATGATTTTGTGCAAATAAGTTATGTATAAATATATATGAATTACCATATATAGGATGTGTTTCGTTGAGTTAATTAACATAGCATATTCAGTTCACATGTGTTTATTCAGCGCGTGTAACGTCAGCTCAATCAGTGATGTTATTATCAAAATGAGATGATTTGAGGAAAAAATCTGTTATTGTTCGTGATCCTTATTATTAACCAAATCATGCATTTTTTGAAAATAATACGAGAACAATATAAGTGCTAGCTATTACAAATAATGCATTCATTTTTTGAAAACATGAACCTTTTAATATTACAGTAGAAAACATTGCTGTTTTGAGCTGCGCACGCTGAAGCTGGAGAGAATCAAAACCCATAAACTGAAGTAACGTAGTCAATAACTCCGAAACACAGCAAATAAGCCCAACGAATTCACAACGTTATATTACAAGTGTTTACGGTTCAAATATCATGTATAAGAAGACAGTCCCTTCTTATACAGAAAACACATCCTTTATGAGATTAATCAGATATTTATACTTATTAAATTTAAAAAATGATGCTAATGCACAATGGAAGTTTGGACAAGATGTGTAATCAATGTTTAACTTCCCACAACAACACGTTGAAACAACAACATAGAGTATTCACAACACTTTATTACAATAGTGTTCTCATTATAATGTTATGTAAATTACAGTCCCAGCAGTTATTAATGTTGGGCGTTGCTGTTTGGGTGCCAGTGGTGTGGTCCCATCTGACTGAAGCCAATAATTCCGCCAATCTAACTCCTTTAGGATTGAATAAAGTTGTAGTTCAGGGTTTCTCTGATGACTGTTAAAACGGCTAATAACACAACATGTCCCAGACACATTGTAAACTTGCTGCTGTCACCATAGACTTCAACAGGGCGCGCAGCTCTGACCGGACACAAATATGGTGGCGATAACATACAGTGACGTCACATGAAACCCATGGATACTGGCCTCCATTAGGCTATTATTGGCTACAGCTGTGAGTGATTCCATGCTTGCAGTGTGAACAGGTGGAAGTACTCACAGTTGATGACTTTTCCTAATTTGGACCTTCTCCTTTGTTCTTGGGCTCCTTTCTCCACCATTGGATTGCCACAGTGTGTTCAGGCTCACTGCGGCACTTCTGCAGTATTTGTGCAGAGCACAGAGTCTCACGTTTTAAGGATTTGAGTGCAGGAATTCATTGTTCTGATATGTCAATCACGTCCATGGAGCGTGACGGCTTCAGATGATGAATGCTCCCAGCAGACGGATGCCAAGCGTGTCACATCTTGTCTTCTTTCCATCTCTGTTTATCAAAAGATAACATGTCCCCAGACTTTTCAATCTCATCTTTAGTGCTTGTCAATACAGGGACAAACAAGCCCTCTTTAAACTTGTTGATGCATGACATCTCAAGTGTCTTCTGTCTTTGTCTCTTCTCTCCAAATATGCTATTTGCACTTAGTTCAAATAGAATCTATCGCTATTTACACTAAGATATTTACATTAGATACATTATTAAAATCAAAAGTTGTATTTGTTAATATTAATGTATCCTAAGCAAACATGAACTAACAATGAACAGTTGTATTTTTATTATAACTAACATTAACAAAGATTTTTAAATACTAACAATAGTATAGTTAGTTAATGTTTGCTAATGTATTAACTAAGATTAAGTAATGGAATCCTACTGTAAAATCTTACCATAATTTCTTATTTCTTTCATATTCTTATTTCTTTTCAATCTCATCTTTAGTGCTTGTCAATACAGGGACAAACAAGCCCTCTTTAAACTTGTTGATGCATGACATCTCAAGTGTCTTCTGTCTTTGTCTCTTCTCTCCAAAGGCCTGCCGCGTTTTCAGACACAGATGGACATTAAGGAACTGCTTGACACCCTCGGACAGAATGTGGTAACCAAGAAGAGGAAGAATGTGGAGATCCTGTGGCTTGCAGGAATGGTGAGGCTGAACTTGAGTTCATGTAGTCTGTGCAGGAAGTTTGTGCAATTGTGTTTCATAACCTCACATTTGCAAAACAATTTGGGGATTTTTTTATATATAGTATTTCAGTTAGCCCCACAAATTCCTTTTAATTCATGCCAAACTCATGAGAGATATTAATCTTGAATGTCTTGGACTTGAATGTCTTGAGAGTTTAAATCCATTTTTTCTCAGAATCTTGAGAACTAAACTTTTAATTGAGGTAAAGTAAATATGGACTTGATTTTTTTTTTCACTGAAACCACCTCCTTCTGCTGCTTCTGATTTGATTCCGTCTTGTGAGAGGGAAAAGCTCCCAATAACTGCTGGTCTGTTTTCTTTGTGATAATAACATTAGCGAAAAAGTGTTGGCAAGCTGGTGTTCGTGCTAAGGAGAATGTCAGATTATTCCATTTACAATGTGTTTTTCGCAGTGGTGAGCAATGTAGCCAGTCACAGGTGTTTAAAGGGGTCATGAATTGAGAAATCTTATTTTCCTTGAGCTTTTGATATATAATAGGTCATCATACTACAAGAATATACTGCAAGTTTCAGAACTGAAAGCTTGTTAGTCCAAAAACAGCTTTTATTGAAACCAAACCCAGATTCCAGGTTGTGGAATGTGCCTATTTATTACGCCACAGAGTGGTGAAAGACCACACGTGATTCACACGTGACAAGTAGCAGGTAAATAACAGACGTGACGCTAACACTAAGCAATAAACTTGTTTATTTAAACTGTGATTAAATTATATATCGAAAATGATCAAAGAACACTCCCTTTACAATCGCTGGAGCAGTCAATCAAACAGTGACTGAGTTGTGGACTCTTCCCAAAACTCCTGTTAGAATCTCTTATTTACATTATTGTGTTTGCAGTGTTAGTTATGATGAAAGCATTCGTTAGTGTGCAGAAATCGAGTTACAATGACAAGTGACAAGGTCACTGTATTCATGCACTCAGCATGTCTGTGATCGGCTACATGCTCATCACTGCAACCTTTCACGCCACAATCTAAATATAATGTTATGATTAACACTTTTCACAATTAGTAAACCTTGAGAACTGTAATAGTAAAAACGTGCTAAAAGTTTTCGAGAGCGTTATGCTTAGCTATTTCGAATGGAAAGATGTTAGTCACTCACAGCAGTGGGCGTTGACATTGAAGTCTCGCAGCAGACACGCCCCTTAAAACAGTGCGTTCAAATCAGAGGGATAAAATCAAGGTTGGAAAAATGCCTTTTATTTCTAAATTATGACCATTTTTGATTTAAAATCATACTAAGTTTTACCCCAGGAAACATTATAAAATAATGAAATAATGCAGTTCATGACCCCTTTAAGTGCTGTGTTTAGACATTATGTAAATAAGAGATCCAACTGTGCACAATACACGATATAATCAAGCAAACGACAACAAAGGAAACTTTATGTTCAGGCACATAGCAGGTGGAAACGAGTTTCCCTACCTTTCATAATGGACTTAATCTTAGTTAAAATCTCAAATGTTTTAATCACTCTCTTTCTCTGTAGTTTAAGTAGGAAAACAAAAAATCACTTTCCAACCCCAAAAGTTTGAACGTTAATGTATGTGTATGTATTTGCATGTTATTTTATATATAATTATTATTATATTTTATTGGATATTGTATTTTTATGTTTGGTGTGAATTTTCAGTATGTCACTCAACCACCAATTCATAAACACCACTTTATCTGGAGGCAGTGAAAGTAAAAACAATCTGTCTGTCTCTCCTCAGATCTGTCGACGGATGAATGGTATTCGTTTCACCAGCTGTAAAAGTGCCAAAGACAGGACGTCTATGTCAGTGACACTGGAGCAGTGCTCTCTGCTGCGGGACGAGCACCAGCTCAATAAAGATTACTTTGTTCGTGCTCTGGACTGCATGCGGAGGTAAGCACCCACCACATCCTTCCTCTGGTTCAGACACGTCTGTCCTCATCATGCATGCATGCATTAACATTTCACTTGACCTTTAACCTTTTACTTGACATTTAATATCTCATTCTGATAAAGTCTGTCTTGGCTGTTTTAATATATTTAGCAAAGTAACAAGCAGCATTTTTACCCATTATATCAGCATTCACAGAAATCACACAGATCTACCCCAAAATAATTGCTCTATTCTATGGAAGCTTGTCTCTTCCAGAATAAAATATAAATTAATTAATTTAAAAAACTGTCACATTTTATGACTATTTGTCATGCTTTTCTCTACGGAGCCCCTATATGACATTGTGAAGTGAAAAGTTTAGATGGGAGCAAAACAAATGATGTCAGCGCTTTTGCGTTCCCCTGGGAAACTTTCTGTTCACTCACAAAATTTTGGCATTTTCCCAAGAACCTTTGCATTCTTCCCATCTCGTATTTTTTTCACTACCATGTCTCTGTAGTAGAACTGTATTTTCCTTAGAATTGTGAGCTATAAACTTGCAATTGTGGGAATTCTGAGAAAAAGTAGGGAATCAACTAAATAACTGAATCAACTGTCAGTCTGGATTTTACCGAGCCCCGTGGTGGTGGGGAAAATTTGGGATGCGAGGATCTTTATGAGCTGTGCAATATTTGTGTGCATTATTAACGTATGGAACTAACTGTAACACTACTGCCAGCCAGCAGACCATTAAAGAGGAAGTGTTTGAATCTGAGCTCACAGTAAGGGAACAATAAGGGTTAGGTCACAAGGGAATGCAAATATCTTTGCGTGGGAACGCAACATTTTGCAAGGGAATGCAAAAGCTTAAAAAAAAAAAAAATTCCTCCCATCCCAATTTTTTTCCACGACCACGTCCCTCCGTAGGATTTATGCAGTGTTGGGGAAAATTACTTTGAAAATTAATGCATTACAGTATTGCATTGCTCCCTTAAAAATAACAAATTGCGTTGCTTAATTACTTTTTAAGAAAAGTAATGTATTATGTTACTTTTGTGTTACTTTTTTCACCTGGACAGGGCTTGTTTTTTATAACAAAAAAAGGTTCTAGTTTTGGACAAATGTTGGATTACCAGATATCTCATGGTGAAATACAGGACAGGTGAGCAAGGGGTGATCAAAATTAAGAGACCGCTTAACATTGATTTCTGAACTTGGAGTGGTCTCTTACTTTTTTCCATAGCTCTATATATATATAAAAAAAAAATTTGCTGCGAAAACGTAAAAAAGTGAGTCAACCTGATGCATTAAGACTTTTGCGTTGTCTCAATGTATTTTAAATAATTACACATAGTAATGATACAATGTTCAGCCAACTAACACTTGCTTGTTTTTGCAATTCTGATTTTCATATTTTCCCAATTAAGATTTTTGTTTTACACCAACTACTGTTGTTCAGTTAATTTGCTTTTTTATGTTCTGTGGATGAAGAATTTTCAATTGGCAAAATTATTATGCATGTTAGCCAACTAACACTTGCTTGTCTACGCAATTCTGATTTTTTAATTTTCCTAATAATGATATTTATGTCACCGCAATTGCTGTTGTTCAGTTAATTAGCTTTTTTATGTTTTTTGGATGAGAAATGTTCAATTGGCAAAATAAAGACAGGTCATAAAACATTTACTTTATCATTTATTTCATTTAGAAATAAGATGCTCACCGAGCACAAACTCGGTTCACAATATTTAACTTTTTTTTAAAGTTGTGACACAACAGCTGCACTTTAAAGAAAAAGTCCAGATTCCATCTTCAGTAGGAACTTAAATTTTGTATACACTAAGCATACAGACAATTTTTAACACCAAAAAAAATCAGTGCAATACAATTTCTCATTAAATCACTTAACTGTACACAAAAACAGCATAAAAGTTGTTGGTATCAATGTACCCACTATGCAAACATATTTGCATCACTGACAGACGTTGTTTGTAAAAAAAATAAAATAAATAAATACATTTAAAAAAAGAAGAAGAAAAACAACTCATGTCCACTTTTCATTTCAAGTGCCTAAAATTAATTAACATTAATTACTCACCTGAAACCTGTTTCTCCCCGCTCCAAGTCCAAAATGGCAGCAAGAAAACGTGGCGATGCTGATAATGAGAAGGGAAACCCCGTAGATGTATGCGCGCGCAATTCAATTAAAAAATGTTTGTTCATTCAACTTGGTTAATGATGTTGCTACAACATTTTGCAAAATATTGTTGGACTAACATGCATTTTTACATAGACTCACAATATTCACAATTCATATTATCTGTAACTAAAAAAAAACTGTTTGCTGAACAAAGGGTTGTTTTATTTTTTACAGTGTATATTTATATTTATATATATATATATATATATATATATATATATGCCATATGACCATGATATGAGACATTTTATTTCACAGTATATGATCAAATATGACTGTAAAAATAAATCTGCATTGTTTAACCTTTTGGTCTTTAATTCATAAAATTAGCAAAAATCTATCCTTTCATTGAGGGAAAAGAATTGAAAGTGGGGGGAAATCACATTATGAAATAAATGTTTTTCTCCAAAACACGTTGGCCACAATTATTGGCCTTTTATTCAATACTTTTTGCAACCTCCTTTTGCCAAGACAAAAGCTCTGAGTCTTCACCTATAATGCCTGATAAGTTTGGAGAACATCTGACAAGAGATCAGAGATCATTCCTTCATTAAGAATCTCTCCAGATCCTTCAGATTCCAGCTCCATGTTGGTGCTTCTTCCCTTCAGTTCACTCCACTCATTTTCTTTAGGGTTCAGGTCAGGGGACTGAGATGGTCATGGCAGAAGCTTCATTTTGTGCTCAGTGACACATTTCTGTGTTGGTTTTGATGTTTGTTTTGGATCATTTGGTAACACTTTATAATAACTGCACACTATGAAGAATTAGTTAAGCATTAGTAAATAGTCAATTCATCATTTATAAAACATTAATAGATATTAGTAAGCCGTTTATAAATACAGCTATAAATGCTTTGTTCTTGATTTATAAGCAATACCCCCAACACTGGATTTATGGATATGAAATTTGCTTGAAAAGCACACAGTTTTAACAGCATTCTCCAATCAGTATTCCATAACAGAAACAGACCCATTTCCTCTTTGATTTTTAAATAAATTATTAATTATAAGAGGTAAAAAAAAAATAATAAGTAAAGAATGTCTTGTGTGATGTTTGGACTTGGTTGTGCCCAAAAACAAAGATGTAGCAAAAGACACCCATGATGCAATAAAATACTTCCTAAGTAGGTTATGAAACAGATCCCTTATCTCGAGCAGTATGTGAGCACTTAGATTGGTTTAGTTTGAAATACAATCCAGTGTAGCTAATGGGTGAAGATTAACTGATACAGCTAAAATATGTGACACATGCTTCCTGTTCATGTTTGAGGAAAAAAAGGCCAGCACTGAGGGCCTCTGAGTTCAACTTCAGTGTCCTCATCCAGCATGTGTAGCACATGTATCATGTGGTGAATTGTATAGCAACACGTTTTAAGAGCTTGACCGGTTGTTGTGAAACTTAGGAGGCAGGAAGCTTTCACCACAAAAGAGGATTGAAGCAGAAGTTGTCCATGCAGGCGAGAAGGCTTAAAAAGAAGTGGAAACTTTCATTGGCAGCTGAATATTATCACAGCACGTTACCTATTATAGTATTTCACTACCATCTGCTTGAATAGAAACACACACAGTTTATCCCGAATATTCCCAAACAAAGGCACTTTCACAGAGTATAGGACTGTGTCGCCTACTAACATAGTTTCATTTGAAGTTCAGAAGCAGCATATATTGTTTAATCGTTAAATCTTTGTCACTCATGAGTACACAATCACTAGATTTACATTAATATTATTATTTTGCACACTTTGACTCAGTAACATTGCCACTACTCATTTAACATCAAGAAATTATTTAAAGTTAGAAGAGTACCCTAGTAAAAAAAAAAAAACTTTACCAAAATCTATTTAAAATACAGTTATTTCATACTAAGTTTACTTCAAATCCATTAAAGTCCCCCTGTGGTGAAAATCAAGTTTTTTAATGTTGTTTGTATGCCTATGTAGTGTTTTTGATATGCTTTAAGACAAACCATGTGCAAATTAATAAGTCATCACCATTGCTGAGAATTTCATGTTTGAAACTGCAGTAAACCAAAAACCCGCGGTTTGAAATCGCTGGTGTTTGTGACATCACAGACTACCTTGTAACCAATCACAACAACGTGCCGGCAGGCTTTAGCATATCATTAACTATGACTGCTCTGAAGCAGGAAAGTCTCGAGAGAAGCCAGGTCATCCCGGTACTTTTGCTGTTGATATGAAAACTGGTGTAGATTTATCAGTATAGCAAGTCTATTACGATGTTATGATGAACTATACGCCTTTCTCCACTGACTTTCTTAGTTGTTTGAAGCGTTTGTAAGGATGCTGATTGTTAGAAGGCAGCTGTCTGAGATAAAGAACAGGAACGGTGTGTGTAACATTAACAACACATTATTCAACTACATGTTAAAATAATTAGTCCTTAAGTGAACTTTTGGAAAATCATTCTGGAAACACATCTGTCCAACAAAATTAAGCATTATTTGTAAACAAATACATTTTGGAGTTTGCACCACATAACCAGCTCCATATGTTTGGCTTTTCTGACATGGAATAGAACTGTAGCGTACTTGTGGTGATGAGGGCTTGGGTTCCGAATGTTTTAATTCATAGTGGCAATGATGCAGACAAAAAACAATGCAATAAAACATTGCCAGATTCACGTTCATCTGTTTTGGATAAAACTGATCATGCTTCTAGTGCCACTCACTGGACATTTCACTTTGAAACGGTCGTGAAATGTAATATCATTTTGTAGAAATGAATGCTGAATATTAGATCCATAATTCGGTCTTTAATATTAATGTTAATGAGTGATGTGTTATATATATTCACTCATATATATATATATATATAAATGATATTTTCTGCTGACATTTCATTTTACTTACAAAATTATACAAATCATGACAGTGACAGTTTAAGAAATAAATGTGTCATATATTTCTGAAAATGGGAGAATCTTAGCTTTAATGTGGTATATGGCACATAGTCAGGATAATTAGGGTTCAAATGTGTTGCAGTTTTAAAAATAAGCTTGTTTTTAAATCGGAACATGATTTTCTGAGCCCGAAATTCAGCAAATCTTTGACATGGTCTTAGTCAGTCAAAGATATCAAGGTTGTAATTTCACAGATTATTCTTTACATCATGTATGATGATTTTATGTAGAAAACAGGGAATCAAAAAAAAAAAAAAGACTTTAGCTGGGTTTTCACTGGCGGGATCACATATTTAAGACTAATATAAAATCAGAAATAAAAAAAAAAAAAAAGTACTGATAAAATTATAATTAAACTTTATTAGTAATATTTCTTGATTGTACATTGCACATTTCTTAATATTATGCCTAAAAAAGTGTTTTAATATCAATATCAATATGGATTGTGTGATCTTTCTTGGATCTTTGTTGGATCGATTGTGTTTAAATGCAAGATATATTTAAAGTGTACCTAAAGTATACAATTATAAAGTGCAAAATTAGTTGTTAGTTACAATTTAGCAGACTTTAAGTATACCAGTTTAGTATACCAAAAGTACAATCACAGTGTATTTTTATTAAGCACATAAATATGTAAATGTATTTGTAATACACTAAGCACAAAATAAATGTATTTCAAATACATTTTTGTATTTTTTTTCCCACCAGGGTAGGCTAATCTCATTCGTTTGTTTTACTTTCCAAATATGTCTGTGACAAAATATGATTCATTTGCTATATATACAGTCAAACCAAAAATTATTCAGACACTAGATATAATTTCATATATTTTTTTACTACTGGGTGCAGGACACTATAGTTAATTTATGTAAGTGAGGATAGCAAAATAAAGTAATCTGTGACATATTATAGCCAAACATTTTTCATACAGTGGACTGCCAGAAAAATTGATAAAAATTTGGAACCAAAAATTGAGGAGTTCAGATGCAAAAGCCTCTAAGTGTCGTCTGAAATTTTCTTCTAAAATTAGCATTTTTATCATAAGTTTATCAAGTGTTTATGTTCAGTTAATTCACGTTAATGGCAATGAAATTAATTGACATTAAAGTGAAATTACTCAACCTAAACATACAAGCTTGATAAAAATGCTCATTTAAGAAGAAAATTTCAAACGGCACTTAGAGGCTTTTGCATCTGAACTCTTCAAATATACAGACACTTTGACCTGAACAAGTGTTATCTGACATAATTAACATTATGAGATTACGAGATCTTGTTATATTTTATTACCATTTTTTTAAACTATAATGAATAAACTGTAATAATGAATGAAATGTTCAGGGTGTCTGAATACATTTTGATTTGACTATATATAACTTAATCATGGTAAATGTGATCCAGCTGTGATTAAGGATTTGAGCTCAAAATCCACGTATAAGTCTGGTTTATTTAAAGGTGCCATCGAAGGTTTTTTTAAAAGATGTAATATAAGTCTAAGGTGTCCCCTGTATGTGTCTGTGAAGTTTCAGCTCAAAATACCCCATAGATTTTTTTTTTATTTCATTTTTTTAACTGCCTATTTTGGGGCATCATTAGAAATGCGCCAATTTAGGTTGCGGCCCCTTTAAATGCTCACGCTCCCCGCCCACGGAGCTCGCGCTTGCCTTGAACAGCATAAACAAAGTTCACACAGCTAATATAACTCTCAAAATGGATCTTTACAAAGTGTTTGTCATGCATGCTGCATGCATGCGTTGGATTATGTGAGTAAAGTATTTATTTTGATGTTTACATTGATTCTGAATGAATTTGAGGTTTTGCTCCATGGCTAACGGCTAATGCTACACTGTTGGAGAGATTTATAAAGAATGAAGTTGTGTTTATGAATTATACAGACTACAAGTGTCCAATAATGAAAATAGCAACGGCTCTTGTCTCCGTGAATACAGTAAGAAACGATGGTAACTTTAATCACATTTAACAGTACATTAGCAACATGCTAAGAAAACATTTAGAAAGACAATTTACAAATATTACTAAAAATATCATGTTATCATGGATCATGTCCGTTATTATTGCTCCATCTGCCATTTTGTGCTATTATTCTTGCTTGCTTACCTAGTCTAATGATTCAGCTGTGCACAGATCCAGACGTCCTGCCCTTGTCTAATGCTTTGAACATGAGCTAGTCGTTACATAACAGTCTGTGTTATGTTGAGATTGGCCTGTTCTTCAGAGGTCTTTTAAACAAATGAGATTTATATAAGAAGGGGGAAACAATGGAGTTTGAGACTCACTGAATGTCATTTCCATGTACTGAACTCTTGTTATTCAACTATGCCAAGATAAATTCAAGTTTTAATTCTAGGGCACCTTTAAGAAAAATCGTTACAGTGGAGGAAATCTCTGGCTATATTCAACACATGTTTGAGCTTCGCTGTTACTTCCAATGTAAACAAACTGCCTTAAACAAACAGTACTGCTCTCAAAAGATGTTTGACCCTATAAAACCTCTAGTTAACATGGTAACTCAGCTGTAAGCTTACACTTGAAACTGTAATGTGTTTTAATACGACTTTGTGAACAGAATTTCCAAAATTTTGTGTGTTGTTAGCATGTATAGTGTAAGAACATTACATGTAAAAATATTTGTTTGGAAGATTTCCTCATTGCTGTTGGTTTCAGCACATATTTGAGAATTTAGGAGTTCTTGTCATTTTTGAATATTTGAAATGCTATAATGAGGCATGGACTTTCTTTTCAGAGAAAATAAGCACAATGACTTACAAGTTTCCTTCCCAAATCCCCTCAAAGACGCCAGAACCTGCTAAAGATGCTCACGTAGAGTTTGAAGTGTCAGTGCTGATGGGCGATTCTCTTATTAGTTTTGTTGGGTGTTGATGCCCTGAAGGCTACGAGTTTGTTTGTTTTGCAGTGCCAGTTGAGAAGGCTGTTGATTTTACATAGCAGAACCGGTCTGCGAAAATTGTTTAAAGCCAAAGAAAGTTGAGCTGACACACATGGTGACAAATGTGGATGTATGTCAACCTATGTGACATTCACTCAACTGTATAGATTTACTGTGGCATTTCAATGAGAGATTGTGTAAATCTGGGACGAAAACAAAACTCTTTTCAAAATCCCTTTTCAAAAGAGTATCAGAAGACAAAGAATATTTGTTACTCTTGGATTCCTGAAATCGAGGTCACCTCGACTGACCTTTGCGTGAATCTTTAGAACCATGGATTTTCACTTTATTCAGCTTTAACGTTTTTTATATACAAGTCAGAACATTTTTTACATTAATGTTAAACATTTTTAAACATAATTTTATTATAATTATTGTTTGCTTTTACATTACATTGTAGCATTCAACATGAACACAGCTTACTATGATTGACAGGTGTTTTAATACAATGTTTGTACAATATGATGCTGTCAACATAAGTTAAATATAAATGTGCTCTTGGGAGTGTTTGGTGTTGAAAAAAGGAATCTGTTTATTGATAGTGAGCATTTAAAATCTATTAACTTATTACTTGTGAGGGAATTTTGGGCAAACCCAGATAGCAAGCAATGATCGAAATAAATGTTAATGTGTCAACATTAACATCATTAAATCAATATCACTTTTGCACCCTCAATTAATGTTGAACAAATGTTGAAATTTCAATAAAAAATCAATGGTAGTGGCATTGAATCAGTGTTTGCACTCTCAGAAAATAAAACACAACTACAACTGACTTAAAGCCACACAGCCTGAAATCAACTGAAGATAAAAGAAGACAATAAATCTCTCAAGATCTCAGCAGAAGTTCTTTTTGAGAATTAACAGGTTTAGATGTTGATGTTTTATTGAAAATATTTGGTCACCATTTTGGTGGTCAGTGTTTCCTTTAGTTTTTGCTTTTTGTGTGAGTTTGTGGTCTTTGTAACAGGGTTAGCCAAAACACATCATTTGTTGCAAAGAAACCAGAAACAAAATGAAAAAAAAAATTGCACTTTTTGAAAGTCAAGATTCAGAATGTCTGATCTGTAGCAAGAACGTATTAGTGAACGTAACCTGTTAAAAACAAATATACACTTTTGGTCAGGAGCACAATTAGTAAATGATTTTGCTTTATGATAATGAAAACTATATCATTTGATCATTTTGTTTCTGGTTTCTTTGCAACAAATGATGTGTTTTGGTAAACACTGTTACAAAGACCACAAAAAAAAGAGTCAAACTGCCCAATTAAATGAAACACCGACCACCAAACATTTTCAATAAAACATCAACATCTAAACCTGTTAATTCTCAAAAACAATTTCTGCTGAGATCTTGAGAGATTTATTGTCTTCTTTTATCTTCAGTTGATTTCAGGCTGTGTGGCTTTAAGTCAGTTGTAGTTGTGTTTTATTTTCTGAGAGTGCAAACACTGATTCAATGCCACTACCATTGATTTTTTTTATTGAAATTTCAACATTTTTTCAACATTAATTGAGGGTGCAAAAGTGATATTGATTCAATGATGTTAACGTTGACACATTAACATTGATTTAACATTATTTCAATCATTGCTTGCTATCTGGGAACCTGTTTTAAAAATGGTGATTAGTTAGCAAATCAGCAACAATCTGACTGATGCTGATTACTTAAGACTGATTTGTGAGTCTACTGGACTGATTCATTTAAAGGAACTGCTCATTAGAGTCATTTGTTTGTGAATCACTAAACTTGTTTGTCTGTGTGCACACCACAATAGAAAGACACTATCATTCTGTTTATTATATTGGTATCATTTTGCAGCACCCAATCTCATTCAATTCAGACTGCAAACAAGTTAGCTGAATTTGTTTATTTGCTGTTTTGCGATAGATTCAGTACCGGATTATTATAGTGTGGAGTCCTGTCTGCATTAGTAGATAAATATAGTTCATTTAAAGTGCCCCTTTTATGCTTTTTCAGATATTACCTTTCATGCAGTGTGTAATATGAAAATAAAGATCTGCAAAGTTTTAAAGATCAAAGTGCACAATTCTAAAGTTGTCTCCTAAATGAAAGAATTGATTTTGAACTGCTGAAACGAGTCGTCAATAATTCCATTCTCACTTCCTGCAAGAACCTACGTAGGCTTGTAACACATTTGCAAAATTCCCAATCTGTGGTCTTCATTGGCTGCCTGTGAACAATGTCTACATTTGACCTTAGATGTAGCTGAGGCTAGAAGAGTTTGGTTTGCGTTTTCGACATTTCGATAAGACAAAGTTTTCTGCACCACGAAATCAAATCCACGGATATGGTAATGGGTGTTTGGTTTCTGACATGCGCTGTAAGCGGCCGCCCAATCACAACAGAATGGGCCTCTGACGAATCAGAGAGCAGAGTAGACCAATCGCAACAGACTGGGCCATCTGTCTCAGCCTCAGACGTCATGCCCATGTACCGTTGACTGAATGTCTAATGCATATGGCACACTTATCTGGAAACAATTCAGGAGTTTCAAACCATTACAGCAACATAGTGCTTGCCCAGATCCGGCCCACATCTGGTCCGTGTGTAATCCACATATATCAGATGTGGGCCGGATCTGGGCCACACTATGTTGGTGTCAGGGAAATCATCATCTGGTTGGTTGAATTATACAGGATGTCCAGGAGCTCTTTAACAGTTCGCCTGGAAACAAATGCCGTGACGCTAATCCCCCTCATGGAAGAAGAACGCGGTCGTGTTTATAAGCGCTTACCAGAATCAACTAAACGCTGGATTTTTAAAAGTATGTGAAGTTCGTGGCTTCACTGCTGCAGTAAACTTGCACAACATTCTTGAATTAATAATTTACTGATGCACGTCAGTCTGTTATTGCACAGATGTCGACATTATATTTTCACGCCCCTAAACATGATGCGCAGCAAAATGAACTGTGATTGGTTGTGTTACATGTCAGTCAAATGTCAATTGGGCGGTCCTTGGCCAATGAATGCTGCAAGAGTCCATACCTTCTGCCATCAGTCTGAAGAGCTGTGTCCCAATTCAGGGTCTACACACTTCGGAGTGCATGAAAGGGGTGGGGTTTTGGAGTGGAGGGTTGCCAGGTCTGCGCAACAAAACCATCCCAAAATTAGTGTAATCACAGCACAAGTGTAAAAGTATGCCAATCCCAGACTTGGCAACAATGAGCCGAGCGTCGTTACATGGCTATCGGCTGTGTGACAGACAGCTGACAGTTGACATTTGTGTGTGCATTTTAAAGTTTTATGACTTTCTATTGGGTTTTGACATGCTTCACTGCCGACGACGATGGGACACTGGACCAAAATATGTATGGTTAAACTATGTAATGTTAGTTTTATATCGTTAGCAAGTTAACCTTGTTTTTATTTTATGTTAAATTAAATGTTAATTTGGAAAATATATTCATTCATATTTATACATTTACTCTGTATTTAAGTCTAAATTTAAAGTACAGAACTTTAGGATTTTATTCAACTGCACTCCATCTCAGAGACAAATATTGCATTTATGAAAAACTGACGATTTGGACATCACGGATATTACAGTTTGATTGGTGGAATCGGGGCATTGCTACATTTATTTGAATTCACACCTGAACTCCTGTCGTCACTGGCGCGCAATGAACTGTGGGATATTGTAGACCGCGAACTGTATTAAGATCGATGCTTCACTCCACTGGGAAACGGAGAGCGTGCACTTGAAGTCGCTCTCGAATTACGTCAGCCCTCCTCGCGCCGCGGTGAATCGCACTTCAAAGGCAGCTTTTCCCCCCGTTTTCTCAAGAACCGACCAGTCCATTAAAATGGGTTGATATAAATATTATTAAAATGGGTTGATATAAATATTATTAAAATGTCATTTTGTCATTTCTCTACAGTTTTTTTTTTATTTAAGTTAGCAAATGCATAAGTTGTATACATACATTTGTAATGTAATTTATTTGTAAATGAGCCAGAGTAATTCTGTTAAACATTTTTTTTATGCATATGTTCACGTGTTAATAAAAGAGAATTGTTCTGTTCATTGTTTATTTCTTTTATGCAACTTGTAATTTTACATGTAAAATTATACTTAGGCCTATATATCATGTAAATTAAATGTTTTTACATTAAATATCGTTCTAAATCTACATTAAAGTACCTTTTACAACCATATACAACAGAACTTAGATTTAACATCAGAAAAATAGCATAACATTTTAAATTATCAGTATATAAAACAACAAAACATTTGTGTACACTTTCATTCGGCTGAGAAGGGAGATGCTGTTGGAGCGCATTATATAAATATATAAAAATCATAAATATTTGAACATACAAAACAGATCTATAGTCCATTCAAATTTCTTGGTCATCATAGCTTTAAAATTCTTGCCTGTTACAAATAGTCATGCTCAGCAGGTATATTTTCAAATGTCAGTGCAATTTCTTTTAGTTAAAACAACTGACACAGTTAACATTTCATTTATCATAAAATAAAAACAAGGTTAACTTAACGATATAAATCTAACATTGCATAGTTTAACCATACATATTTTGGTCCAGTGTCCCATCGTCGTCTGCAGTGAACGTGTCAAAACCCAATAGAAAGTCATAAAACTTTAAAATGCAACACAAACATCAACTGTCTCTGTCTGTCACACAGGCGCTAGCCATACGACGATCAGCTCATTGTTGCCACGTCTGGGATTGGGATACTTTTACACTTGTGCTGTGATTACACTACTTTTGGATGGTTTTGTTGCACAGACCTGGCAACCCTCCACTCCAAAACCCCACCCCTTTCATGCACTTCGAAGTGCGCAGCCCCTGAATTGGGACACAGCTAAGATCTGGCTAGAGTAGAGTAGACCAATCGCAACAGACCGGGCCATCTGACCAATCAGAGCAGAATAGGCTAACAGAAAGGAGGGGTTTAGGGAGATTGAGTCAGATCAGTGATCACATAACTGATAGATATAAACATTCAAAAACCATTAAAGGGATAGTTGACCCAAAAATGAAACTTCTGTCATCATTTACTCACCCTGTTATTCCAATCCTGAATGAGTTTCTTTCTTCTGTTGAACATATAAGAAGATATTTTGAAAAATGCTGGATACCAAACAGTTGCCATTAATTTCCATAGTAAGAAAAAAAAGTCAATGGCTACCGTCAACTCTCTGATTACCAGCATTCAACAGAAGAAAGAAACTCATACAGGTTTGGAACAACTGGAGCGGTGAGTAAATGATGACAGAATTTTCATTTTTGGGTCAGCTATCCCTTTACCGAGAATATTTTCATCCTGCTTCAGGCATTTTTGAAGATTTTGGAGTTTTTGTCACCAGTTACCATTATTATTGTCATCATTTTAAAATCGGCGTGTATTAGCATTTTGTTGAATGTGTTTGTGTGTCTTGTGTGTTGGAATAACCCATTCCACCTTTCCTTGAATTAGTTTGTTTCCAAACTGACCTATTGAACTAACTTCTTGTTGGATGTGTTTGTGTGTTTGCTTTTCTCTCTCTCTCTCTCTCTCGTTTCGTCTGGGAACGCTCAGCGGTCGCTTGGCCCAGGGAGAGGTTGCCCAATGGGACGACCCTGAAGCGGGCTCCATAGCTATTAACAAGCCGGCGTCCCGCCACTTCTATCCAATCGCCCTTCTGCTTGTCAGCTCCCACCTGCTGGTGGTGTGGCTCATTTTAAGTCTTGTTTTTTTGCTTGCAAAATACCAATAAACTGCTGATTATGCCATAACCAAGCTGCATCTTACTTCTTACTTGCTTCCTTGAGTGGTTCTCTCTGTCTCCACCAATAACTTTTAGTACAGGAGTGGACACTGTACATTTATGGGTATTTGATGTTTTACCACTACTAACAACTAACAAGTTGTAGTACTTTCACTTTGAGCACTCAAACTGATGTTATTTTTGTCTGAATATTTTTTTTGTCTTCCACCCTCATGTTTTTTTCTTGGTGACGCATGAAAGGTTTGGAAAGACATGAGGGCGAGAACAGTAAACAGTGCCTGAATGTTCATTCTAGGTGAATCATTCTTTAAAAGTAAAACCAAAACCAAAATGTTTTTAATTGATCTCAAATGCAAAGCCTTTTAGCAGATACGTGTTTTTCTGTCAGAAGGAAGTGAGGATGTTTTTGTTTTCGACATGCTCCAAATGCACCATGAACGTCACAGTTATCTCTTGCATTATGCTTTGAAGTGTCATTTATTTAGTACAATGAAAATGTTTCCTCATGCTTTGCATATTAACTGGCAGGTGGAAACACTGAGGCATTTGCACTGTTGTTTTGGTTGTTATGATTTCACCCTCCTCCTCCTCATCATCATCATCATCCCTTTTCTTTCTTTTTTTCTTTCTTCATCTTCCCCTCATCAGAGAAGGCTGCCGGATTGAGAATGTGCAAAAGAATATAAAGTGCAGAAAATATGCTTTCAACATGCTCCAGCTGATGGCCTTTCCCAAATACTACCGGCCACCTGAAGGGACATATGGGAAGGTGGACTCATGAAGCAGCACTATTATTATATACAGATACAGTGGGGTTCAAAAGTCATATCACATTGAAAATCATGATTTACAATTTAAAAACAAAAAACAATGATACGAAATAATGCTTTAATGACAGAAGCACTTGAGCAAAGCCTTATATACCAAATACATCATTGCTTCACAGACAAGGCTCCCTCAAGCCATCCAAGGTGCATATGACTTTCTTCTTTCTGATGAACACAATCGGAGTTATAGTAATAAATATCCTGACACATCCAAGCTTTATAATGGCTGTGAACGGGATCAATGAGTATGAAGCTGAAGAAAGTGCCTCCATCCATCATAAACATACTCTAACATAGGCCTTTTGAAGCGAAGCGATGCATTTGTGTAAGAGAAATATCCATATTTAACAAGTTATAAAGTGAAATATATAGCTTCCGCCAGACTGTCTTCTGTATTCAAGTTACAAAAAAAGCATAACTGATGTCACGTCAGTTACGCTTTTTTAGTAAGTTGAATAGGGAAGGCATAGGACGTAGTGTAAGCGGTTTCAACTGTGAGAAGCATTACACTTTCTTAAGTTGAATAAGGAAAGGCGGTCTGGTGGAAGCTAGTGTTAAATATGAATATTGTCCATCGTTTCACTTCAGAAGGCCTTTATTAACCCCACAGAGCTGTGTGGAGTGCGTTTATGATGGATGGAAACACTTGCTTGAGCTCGGTATCATTCACTGCTATTATAAAGCTCGAATGTGTCAGGATATTTGTTAATATACCTCTGATCATGTTCATCAGAATGAAGAAATCATTTACACCTAGGATGGCATGAGGGCGAGTAAAGCTTAAATTTTCATTTTAAAGTAAACTAATCTTTTTAGCCTTGTCACTGTCTAAAATGCAGGTTTGAGTTGTCTTAAAGGTGCTAAAGAGGATCTTTTTGTCGACTGAGAAACCAAAGACTGTTACTGAGTTTTTGAAATGAGCGCATGCGTAAGAATTTCGAGGGAACGCCTCCCAAAACTCGTGCAGGAGTATTGGAACACGAGTGTTTACCACCGGCATTCGCTGTATCGTGTTCGCTGGATTCATTATGTGGGACTCACCGCAGGTAACTCATAATCTGCAGTTGTTACTCCTGTCTCCTGACAAAAACATTGCATGCGGCGCCTGTGGAGTGTGGAAAGTTACTGGAGAGCGCAGCCGCACTCGTCCCTCAAAAGGAACGTCACTGCAATGATTGACAAGCCAGAGGGCCAATCGTTTACGCGATGATCACACAAACGATTGGCTGATGCACAGATGATGTATATTAATTTTAATTATTTTCAGTGCACCTAATAAATAGTCTTTTATCAGTTAGTAAAGACAGTTTCAAGTAATATTGCAAAAATGTATAAAACAAAACATCCTCTTTAGCACCTTTAACTGAAAGTAACTTGCACTATCATATCTTAAATATAAGCCCTCTCTGTGAAACCAGACCATTTCCTTTTATTTAAATTTACACTCAGCATGTTGCAAATCTCAGATTTTTGAACCCTGCTGTTGTGTGTGTGTGTTTATGTGCTTATTACAGCCAATGAGGAGCAGAAAAGTTGCTTTTTTTATGTTTTTAAATGTTTTATGTTTTAAATGTGCAGAATATGTTCAAGGTCTTCTGAAAAGGACAGAGTCTTTTTTTTGTTGTTGTTGTTGTTGTTGTTGTATGGTTTCAAGAAACAATGCAGTGCATTATTTAAAAATAATTTAAAAATACTAAATGTATAGTAAATATACATTTTTTTTTTTTTACATACATATGAAATGTGTACAAACGTTTTCTATTGAAAGTGAAAAGGTGAGAGATTGTTTTGCAGGAACAGGAACTGCCTGAATATGTAGCTTTGAATGCCAAGTAGCTGTTTGCACCCCTGTCACATTCATCACATGTCTGTATATATGTGTCTCAAGACCAGAAATATTATGTTGTTTTGGTTTTTGTATTGATTCTGAAAGTGTGTAGGCTACTGTTTGCTTTTATATTTGTGTTGTATATAAATACATTTCACTGTCATTTATGTTTTTTTATGATGATTCCTTGACATACAGTCAAAACAGAAACTATTCAGACATTTTTGATATATTTTTACTAGTGGGTGCAGGACACTATAGTTCATTTATGTATGTGAGGATAGCAAAATAAAGTAAACTGTGACATATTATCCCCAAAAATAACCAGTAAAATTGATCATTTGGAACCAAAAATTATTCAGACACTTTGACCTGACCATGTTTTGCTTAAGTGTTATCTGACAAACTTTCTGACACAGTTTAACTCTGAGATCTTATCATATTTTAACACCTTTTTTTAACTATAGTGAATAAACTGTAATAATAAATGAAATGTTCAAGCTGTCTGAATTAATTTTGGTTTGACTGTATTTCCATAACAGTTTCTAAGTTTTGCACATGATGTTGGCTTACTTAATGTGCTCTATGCTGGCATCTTGTAGCTGTAAACAAAAACTCGCTCTTTGTGCCATAGACTCTGATCTTATCAGATGTCACTTTGGCAGCTTTTATTTGCTAGTTTGGGATATTTTTAGATGCTTACTGTGGTACAGATGGAGGACCAGATTTATAATGATGTGCCTTGCACAGTTGTGTTGATCTGATTATTCTTGCCTGGTCACATTCATGTTTGTCATCGGTCAAAACAGAACGTCTCTCTGAAACGAGTCACCTGCACGTAAAAAAAAAAAAAAAAACAGTCACGCAGGTGCATCTAAATCCAGTGACAGTCCATCATGTACCACTGCACTAATGCTGATCAGTTCATGCAGAAGGTTCGCTGTGAAGTTGATCCCTTGTGCCTTTGACCTTTTGCCATCGAGAAAATTCACTTAACTAAAAATACACAGAGTGACTGAAACAACCTTTGTCATAAAATACACGTTTGTTCACATTGAGTTGACAATTTGAACGTTTACTTTAATTTATTTTTGAACACCATCTTAAGGTGAATTATTATATTGCTGCTTTCCTTTCAGGATTTAAGGTAATGCAGAATGATATTCAAACTCAAATAAAATTTGTTTAACATTAAATAGGATAATACCAGAGATAATTGTTGTCATAAATTGTATGATGCTGTTTTAATCGTAACATAAAGCAGAATTCCCTGTCATGTGTCTCGTATCGCAACTTTTTTAGATTCTGCGTTCGAATATTATCCGTCCAAAATAGTATTTGGAATTAGAATTAGTGTGTTCCAAATTGTAGTATGTTGAAATGAATATTCCAAAGATACCCAGATGGTCTACTTTTCCAGTTAGAATCCGAAGTGCAGATCCGTGCACACTCTAATGGCTAATATTGCCCATAACCCATTACACTGTGGACAAGGATTTGTTTAGAACTACAAATACGAATAAAAAGTGTTTAAACAGTTACAGGTTGCGTAACTTAGCAACAGAATGTCCGTTAAAGACGCAATTATGATGTAGTATGTCCCAAAGATTGGATACTCTTAGGGGTCGTTCACACAAAACTTGTTTTGCCATTCCAAAGCTCTACTTTTCCATTCTTTTTCTATGTAAACATGCGCTAGAGTCTAGACGGATGCAAGTTTAATGTGTCGTGACGGGTAGTGCCTCAGTTCAAGCGGCTCGTGAACCGATCATCTCTTCCTACTAGTTAATTTATAGCATCAAATAAACATGAATGAACATCAGAAGTAATGTTGGTTCAACCGAGGAAAGACATACTAATCCCCTGACAAAGATTCGTCGTTATGACTGGTTAGATTGCCTGTCAATCAAATTCCGCGTAAAGGGTCAATGAAGCGTTTCTATGGCACCACTATCAACGGTGGTACAGCAGTCATGTGGTACAAGTAGGAGCTCTCAGACCATTCCCGTCTTGAAATAACAAAAACAGTAATTACATTGCATGAATGTGCCTACATATACCCAGACATCCCATCAAGTTTTTGCAGGGTAGGTGGGATGTTTGCAACTCTGCATACATCCCTTCAGTGGGGTTGTACTGTTTGAATTAGAGACTCTCGAAAAAAATGGAGTGGCATTTACTTTATTTGTTAATAAAACTCCAAAAGTACTGGCATTCATTTGTCCTAAGCCTGTTCATTCATAAGCATAGCAGTTTTTAACTTATTTCCTGACAGTTCAAGGCATTCCTCACATTGCTGACTCAGGCTGGTGTTTTTCCATACCTGGGCATTCAAATCAAATGAAGATCATTGCTGGAGGTCCTTTGAAAGAACATCAATGGAGGTCAACAACAGGCCCGATCCCTTGCGGCATCAACCACCTCAACATCATCATCTGGTAAGCAGCTAAATAACAAATGCTGAAATAATTCAACCATTATTTTCAACTTTCTGATTTATATTACATAATTAGTTAACGTGACATGAACAAGTAGTTGTGGAATGGCTCATGTAGGGCAGATGTGAGATCATCTGCATCACAGAAGATTTCCACAGGAAATTCCTCCTCAGAGAAGCAAAACAATAGAAGCCGATTCTTCCGCAAAGTTAAAAATAATGATATTGGCCATTATGTTTGCTTCAGACTGATTCATTATTTGTTGTTCTTCGAAAAACAAATCACCCTTTTAGGCCACTTCAGAGCAAATACATAAATACTTAAATGAACCCAATCAAATTAACCTCAACATATCAACAAACAACTATTTCTGTTAATAAAACATGCTTTAATGTTGCAATACATGGAATATAAAACAATATATAGAAGTTATATTACATGAAACAATTTTTTATATTTCACCTTAAAATTCTATACTTTTTTCAGACATTCACAGTTAAACAATCATTCACAAAACCCCTTTGTTACAAAATATATTCTTACAGTATTAACAAAAGTGACACTTTCAGAGTGAAGTGATATAAATAGTAATACAAAAAAGACAATAGCATAATTTAAAATGGTAATAGATAAATGAGCTTATTGTACATGCAATCAGTGAGATAAAGTAGGATTCTAATCACATACTACTTCTACATTTGTTCCTTGGCAAAGTGTCATCTGTAACTGGAGAAATGTCGTCATCGTGTTAAAGAAATTCGTCGAATTGTCGAGTTCCTGTAGTTCACAGTAATATTGTTGTCTTGTACAATTCTATGGAAGCAGTCCAAACACAAACTCATTACAAACATGAACATCATATATTATTATACATTACAGGGATGCACATCATTCAGAATTGAAGAATCATGACTGAATTTGAATCAGAATGACAGGAAGATTCGATTAAAAGTTCATCAGCACAGTTGCACACCAGGAATTCGATTAGTCCAAGTAATGGAAGAAATTTTACTTTCATTTGAACTAATTGTGCACATTTATTTCCTGATGTTATGAAGAATTACTTGACAAATGATAAGACATTTTTCTTCAATATTTCAAGTTTAATATTTTCAAACAATAATCAGCCATCAAAACACCGCAAAATGTCCACCATATTGTTTTCAGAGATAATTCTATATATACACTGAACAAAATTATAAACGCAACACTTTTGTTTTTGCCCCCATTTTTCATGAGCTGATCTCATGAAAGACTTTTTCTATGTACACAAAAAGCCTATTTCTCTCAAAAGTTGTTCACAAATTTGTCTAAATCTGTGTTAGTGAGCACTTCTCCATTGCCGAGATAATCCATCCACCTCAAAGGTGTGGCATATCAAGATGCTGATTAGACAGCATGATTATTGCACAGGTGTGCCTTATGCTGGCCACAATAAAAGGCCACTCTAAAGTGTGCAGTTGGCATGCTGACTGCAGGAATGTCCACCAGAGCTGTTGCCCGTGAATTGAAAGTTCATTTCTCTACCATAAGTCGTCTCCAAAGGCGTTTCAGAGAATATGGCAGTACATCCAACCGGCCTCACAACCGTAGACCACGTGTAACCACACCAGCCCAGGACCTCCACATCCAACATCTTCACCTCCAAGATCGTCTGAGACCAGCCACCCGGACAGCTGCTGCAACAATCGGTTTGCATAACCAAAGAATTTCTGCACAAACTGTCAGAAACCGTCTCAGTGAAGCTCATCTGCATGCTCGTCATCCTCATCAGGGTCTCAAACTGACTGCAGTTCGTTGTCATAACCGACTTGAGTGGGTAAATGCTCACATTCGATGGCATCTGGTACTTTGGAGAGGTGTTGTCTTCACGGATGAATCCCGGTTTTCACTGTACAGGGCAGATGGCAGACAGTGTGTATGGCGTCGTGTGGGTGAGCGGTTTGCTGATGTCAACGTTGTGGATCGAGTGGCCCGTGGTGACGGTGGGGTTATGGTATGGGCAGGCGTTGGTATGGACAATGAACACAGGTGCATTTTATTGATGGCATTTTGAATGCACAGAGATACCATGACGAGATCCTGAGGCCCATTGTTGTGCCATTCATCCACGACCATCACCTCATGTTGCAGCATGATAATGCACGGCCCCATGTTGCAAGGATCTGTACACAATTCCTGGAAGCTGAAAACATCCCAGTTCTTGCATGGCCAGAACTGGGATGACCGGACATGTCACCCATTGAGCATGTTTGGGATGCTCTGGATCGGCGTATACGACAGCGTGTTCCAGTTCCTGCCAATATCCAGCAACTTCGCACAGCCATTGAAGAGGAGTGGACCAGCATTCCACAGGCCACAGTCAACAACCTGATCAACTCTATGCGAAGGAGATGTGTTGCACTGCGTGAGGCAAATGGTGGTCACACCAGATACTGACTGGATTTTAGACCACCCCCGGACCCCCCAATACAGTAAAACTGCACATTTTAGAGTGGCCTTTTATTGTGGCCAGCCTAAGGCACACCTGCATAATCATGCTGTCTAATCAGCATCTTGATATGCCACACCTGTGAGGTGGATGGATTATCATGGCAATGGAGAAGTGCTCACTAACACAGATTTAGACAGATTTGTGAACAACATTTGAGAGAAATAGGCCTTTTGTGTACATAGAAAAAGTCACAATTCTGACTTTTTTCTCTCGCAATTGCGAGTTTATATCTCACAATTCTGACTTTTTTCTCGGAATTGAGTGATATAAAGAATTGCGAGTTATAAAGTAAGAATTGTGAGATATAAAGTCAGAATTGTGAGATATGAAGTCAGAATTGCATGATATAAAGTCAGAATCATGTGATATTGTCACAGTTGCGTGATATAAAGTCAGAGAGAAAGTCATTGTGAGAAATAGTCAGAATTGCGAGAAATAGTCAGAATTGCGTTATATAAAGTCAGAATTGCATGATTACAGTCAGAATTGCATTATATAAGGTCAGAATTATGTGATATTGTCACAGTTGTGTGATATAAAGTCAGAATTGTGAGAAATAGTCAGAAAGAATTGCGTTATAAAGTCAGAATTATGTTATATAAAGTCAGAATTGCGTTATATAAAGTCAGAATTGCATGATATAAAGTCAGAATTGCGATATAAAGTCAGAATTGCGATATAAAGTCAGAATTGCATGATTACAGTCAGAATTGCTTGATATAAAGTCAGAATTGCTTGATATAAAGTTAGAATTGCGAGAAATAGTCAGAATTGCGTTATAAAGTCAGAATTGCATGATATAAAGTCAGAATTGTGTGAAATAGTCAGAAGTGCGTTATAAAGTCAGAATTGTGTGATATTACTGCTTACTACTGTGTATTAATGCTTTATAAATGATGAATTGACTATTTACTAATGATTCATAGCATGAGTTAATATAAAATGTTACCGTGAGGGTTTATCACTTAATCCTGACATTACAACACACAATTCTGACTTTTTTCCTCAGAATAGCGTGATTTTAACATAATTGCAAGTTAGAAAGTCAGAATCGCGTGATATAAACTCGCAGTTGCATTTTATAAAGTCAGAATTGCGAAATATAAACTTGCAATTCTGAGAAAGTCTTTTGTCCCCTCACAATTGGACATTGTAACACGAAATTGTGAGTTTATATCTCACAATTCTGAGAAAAAAAAGTCAGAATTGTGAGATAAAAAGGCACAATTAACTTTTTTTATTTTTTTATTTCAGGGTGGAAACAAGCTTCCATAGACATGTCTATGGGTCATACTGAAAAATATTTTAAAATGAGTTATAATTCAGCTACCTCAGTTTTTTGTAAATTCTGAATGATGCACAATCCCGACACATTGCAGTTATTGCTGTGACTTACTTTTGACATATCTTTAAATGCATTTAAATTTCCCTGTATCTTTAACTTGTTATCCTCTATTTTGTCTTTTTCGTATTTTTCAGATATTTCATATTTTTCGTGCAACAGAACGGTCATCTCCATCAGAAAACAGTCGATAAACTTGTATGTGCAATTCTGCAGACAAAACACAGAGTACAGTTAGCAGTGGATTCGGCTTTGTGCAGAATTAAGTTCACTCATTATGAATGCATCATTTGTTGGCTTATATTTTGTCCAATTATATTCATTTTCTTTAGTTATTTAAGTGAACTTACTTGGATATTCCCAATATTTGGTGTGTACAAGCGTGCATCAGAACTCTGGAAAAGAAGATGTTTAGAAATTAGGATTTTGACAGCAGGGAAATGAATGCACAAAACAAAGCAATTATTATGACAGAAAAATAAGATAAAGATTGACTGTGCAGTTTCTCCTTAAATTGCACAACACATCAAAATATATTTCATGCTTACACTGAATAAACTTTCCGTATCTTTTAGTGCTTTCTGGAGGTCTTTCAGTGCCTGCATTGCATGACCTTCAGCCATGGGCAATAGAGCACTTAGACAGCTGAACACACAAAATAAACAGAATCATAATATGACATCAGTTCAAAACAACATGCTCAATAATACTGCAATCACAAGAAATTATAGTTGATTAACCTCCATGCGACATCCATTTGCAATGCCATGTGTCTGTGACTTCAACTAATGAGGCACTAAAGTTGTCCAAGGAGTAACAGACATTTTGCTGTTTTAGTCAGTTTTACTCATTAACCCTTTATTCCTGATGCCTGTGTTTCACTGTACTCAGTTGCTCTTCTGAATGTGTCTTGTGTAATCGGCCCCAAAACCTTAGAGTTTATATATCAACATTATGCAGCATATTGGCTCTGTTCCAAAACCTATTAAGCCGACAGGCTGTCTACAGTTACATCCTAATGAAAATGGAACTTTGTAATCGACTGATGTGGAACACTCTCCGTTCAAAGGTTTGGGTTCAGTAAGATGTTTTTATGTTGTTGAATCCAGTCTTTTCTGCTCACCAAGGCTGCATTTATTTGATCAAAAATACAGTGAAAATGGAAATTGAGAAATATTATTACATTTATATTTCAAAGCTGAATTTTCAGCATCAGCACTCCAGTCTACAGTGTCACATGATCAGAAATCATCCTAATATGATGATTTGATGCTCAAGAATGTTGAAAACAGTTGTGATGATTCATATTTTCATGGAAACAATGATACATTTTTCAATAGAAAGTTTAAAGATCAGCATTTATTTGAAATAGAAATCTTTTGTATAATTATAAATGTCTTTACTGTCACTATTGATAAACAGTACATTCTTGCTGAATTAAAGTATTGATTTCTTTCCGAAAAAATAATTTTATTGACCCCAAACATTTGAACGGTAGATAGGCAAAGCACTGGTTTTAATGGAGGCTGGTTTCTAAACTAATGGCACAATCATCTAATAAGCATAAAAAATACACACCGCACACATTCACCAAAATAGTCCATTTGTAATTAGATTGAACTATTTTCATTGATGCTTTCTTGGTATTGAAAGAAGGTATTGTAAAATAAAGTACACTCTTAGAAGAAAAACTTCAATATAGAACCTTTTAGAGGGTCCCATCATGGGATCTTTTATGGATTTAGTTCAAAAAAGTCATTTTGTTTTAATTAATTTTTATCATTTTAATTCATTTTTAGCAGTTAAACAGCTTGTAAACATACTTTGTCACCAAAAAAAAAAAAAAGTGAGATAACCCCAAACGTGAAAGTGTTCTGCAATAGTTTAAGACATTTCCCCTATATATAGAATATTTAACTCTTTCCCCGCCAGCGTTTTTTTTTTATTTTTTTTTATTTTTCATTTTCAAAAAACTGCCCCCCAGAATATTTGCTTGTATAAATATCTGAACATGCATGTCGAGACCGTAGGGTGTCCCTTTCGTCATTTTAGCTTTCAGAAGGGTGCTCGCGAGCGCCCCCTCTGTGGCCGCTATGTGCCCTCAATGCGCACTTCAGTTGCGAGCTACGCAGAGGACTTTACCCGGCGATCAAAGCGGCATAACGTCACGAAAGTGCGGACTCAGAGGAAGACCTTGAGGGTTTAGGGTGTCATTTGGGACCGGGCTTCTATCGCTTGTTTCTGCTTTTTCTTCGCCTGTGTTTTGATCCAGAGATTCTTTCAGAAGATGTGCAATAGTGCCACCTACCATAAAACAGTGAAAACATAGATTGCCGGACAACTCCGAATGGTGGGGAAAGAGTTCAAATTAAGTCAAGAATGCTAAGGTTCTATATAGAACACCTTTTTTCTAAGAGTGAATACACTTTCAGCCTTTCTCAGTGATTCAGAACAGAGGCTGTGTACAGTAACTACAGTATGCTGGTTTCAATGGCAATATAGGTGACCTAAATCAAGACATAAACAAATCAAACTGAGCAACTGTTGTGTGTTTATATATATATATATATATATATATATATATATATATATATATATATATATATATATACACACACAACAACTTTTTCCGAGTTACTTTCATCACCATTGTGATATCAGATTTAGATTTCAATTCTGTTATCTAAAGACTTTCAAGGTCAGGATTCTCCACCCTTTTCGTTGTAAGAAAACTGAAAAGGCCAAATAACTTTGTGCCATTTGCAGACAATAGTGTTCTTTGCTATAGGTACAGAAAGGCAGAGATTGCTCAAATAGTGGATTCATATTATAAGTGGTGTGGACATTTCTTTAACACTGCTCACAAGACATACACTCTTGGCTAATGCACTTTGTAATGAGAGGCACCAGATAAAGGGCCATTTAATTTGGACTTCAGAAATCTCAGATGTATCAACGCATCTACTGCGTCACATTTCTCACATGGTGATGTTGTCACAAGGGCTGTATCTCAACAATTATAAACTCGAACTGTAAAGAGTCAAAAGTCCAATTAGACAAATGTTGAGTTTTACTCAAGAGGAAAATATAGTCAACTATAAATGTAGATCTGAACTGTGTTGTTCTTTCTAAATGTCAGGTTGGGGAAAGCTGTTATGCATTTTATATAAATGACTTATGGCCAAAACCTCATGGTTTTCCTTCTATTTTTGCTGTTTCAAGAATTGTTTTATGTTTCATACAGCTTAAGACTGTTTAATGGTGGATTGGTTCCCCTTGTGACCCATAACTTTTTTCAACGTGGCCTGAAATTAATTAGGAATTTCAGAGCGAAAATGGTTTCGAATTACATTCTACATCTTTTTTTTTTTTTCAGTGTAGTAAATATGTTCAACAACTTATAATAATAATTAAAATATTGAAATAATTTTCATGAAAATACTTCTCAGTCACAATTTCATGTTTAATTCAACGTGTTAATTGCAATTTCTTAGAAATGTATTAGCAATTTCTAAGTGAAATTTTTTTCAGTGGATTTTAGTACAACTGGTTTTGCCAGATTTACACAGCAATCAGCAAAAGAAATAAGCAGTCTAATTTCTTAGATATACCTCAGAATTAAGATAGAATTCCAAACCTCTGAGTTCAAAAGGCATTCCATGTGATTCTCAAAGCACCAAGGGTTATAAACACATCTTCCAGTTCTCTGTAAGAAATCATACACTGTTTTTAATATACAGAAGGCTGCAAAATTCTGCAAAAATCCCAGACAGAGAAGTGATTCTTCCATTTATTAGAAAGAATAGCAGTTCCAGGAAGCAAAGTGCACAGTATGTGGAAACTTAAACACAATACTGAATAAGGGTTTCAATTTGAACTGATAATAAACCACATGAAACTAACCATTCAAGCCATTCAGCACTTATTAATTGAGAAACACTGTCAAAGCAATACTGTTTAGCAAATGATCATGCATGTTTTTGGCAAGCCATTTATGCCTTAAACCTAACTAGTATCTTTATGCTACTGATACTTGTTTTTGTTTATTACTAGTTATCAGTATCAATTTCAGTTTCACTAACTTTTCATTTCATACTATACTTACATAATAGATATTACTACTTATAGCGACTAGGTGATAAAAAAGTATTAAAAGGTGATAAATCAATTTTGGGAAAATTAAGACCCTTAAAAAGTATTAAAAAATCTTATCACGGCTTTATAAAGTCTTAATTTTTTTAATTTAGTCATTTTTATTAAAAAAACGAACAGGTACATAAACTAGGCTATTGTGGGTGCGTTCATAAAATTACTGTGGAAATGTTTTATGTATGTTTTATGTTTTCTAATACGTCACCGACAGAATGGTCCAGCGCTGCGCGGCGCCATCTGTAGGACAAAGCTCAGCAAAGATGTAGGAATATCTGATCAGAGTTGTACACGGATACACATTTTTAAATAAATCTGCCGTGGCAAAGCTACTGAAAGTGATTTTCGGTGCTGGTAATCCATATATCATTTGCTGAAACAAACTCGTCATGGAGAGCGCGTCTCATGGTTGCGTAGTAACGACAGACGCCACCGCAGCGCCCGAGCGCTTTGGAAAGAAGAAAGCGGCGCCGACGCGTTTTCCATGCGTTTTTAGACGCGACATATGAACGGTCCCTAAAAGAGTTCAAATGGCTCAACGCACCAAATGCGAGTAGAATCAGCGCTGAAACGTGTTCGGTAACTTTTTTTTTTTTTTTTATGAATGTGTTGGGAATTAAATATATAATTTGCAACGGCTGTGATTTAATTATATAGCATGCTTGCTGTAGCAGGTGTGTGTTTTCATTTTCGATTAACTGTAAATGCTACTTTGCTTGTGATGTTTAAATTTGCATTTAGAATGATTTTTAATTCTGTTGTTTACAAAGAAGTTTCAGTATCACATGATTCTTCAGAAATACTGATTTTCTGCTCAAGAAACATTCACTATTTATATTATTAAGGTTAAAATGCAGTTTTTGCTGCTTAAAATTGTGGAAATCAAATTTAAACATTTCTGGTAAGATTTAAAAAATACAAAAATTAATACTTTAATATGTCATACTTTAAAGTGATAAAGTGAGTGAAGAGTGAAGACATTTAAAATGTTACAGAATATATTTTAATAAATAATATATTTGATAAATACATGTAATATAATTTCAAATAAATTGCTGTTATTGAACTTCCTGTTTTTAAAGAAAACGAACAAATATCACCGTTTCCACAAAAATATGAAGCAGCACAACTGTTTTCAGCATTGATAATAATCATAAATGTTTCTTGAGTATCAAATCAAATTGTAATTGTTCTGAAGGATCATGTGACACTGCAGACTGGAGTAATGATGCTGAAAATGATCACAGGAATAAATTACATTTTACAGTACATTTCGCAGGTACTTTAATAATAACAATTATATACACACACATATAAAATAATGTGTGTGTTTCCATCGTAGGTTAGGTCTTAAATTTCATGTAAGGTGGTATTAAAAAGGTCTTAAAAAGTCTTAAATTTAACTTGTTCATATCTGCAGATACCCTATTCATTAAGTAGTAGTACTTATTTTATGCATAGGTGTAATTTGTGGGTGGGACATGTCCCCACCACTTTTTGTGTATTTAATACAAAATAAACTTTTATTAGCAATTTGTTCGTTTGTGTTAAAAAAAATAGGCGATCTGGCGTTTTTGAAATCACGTTGCTCATTGCCGCTATTAGTGGCGCAACAGTGTTCTCTTGATGCTCATGCACAGTGCGAAATCACAAAACAAAATGCACATAAACCTGTCCCTGCTCTTGATATACAATCACTGATGAATATATTTGGTTTCAATGAAAAAAAATAAAAAATAATAATTATAAAAGGGCAGATTAGAACCCAGAATCTCTGGCTCGCTGAACGAAAATACTACCGCTAGTCCGTCAGGACAATTGAATGTTTGGCGCGGATACACGTATTTATTGACTAATGTAAAACTCTCGAGACTAATAATATAGTAGATATAAGGATGAACCTATCATATTAAAAAAGAGGTCTAGGTCAATTATTTTGTGCATTTATTGTAATAATACAATTAAAGTACACCAAAACACACATTCCTCCTGTCCCACCCACTTTTTAAAACAGTTACGCCACTGTATTTATGAGTTATCTTCATTCAAATTTAGTTTGTTAATTGTTCCAGTTTTCCTAGTACTAATTAAGACAAACATAAAGTAAAATTTTAAAGCTTAGTAAAAAGTAAAATACATTAGTAAAGTGTTCAGATGAACTATAGAGTAGCTAATCTGACTACTCATTAAAACATGCAACTAGAATTGTGAATAGTATCTATCATTTAAGTAGCCTACTACTACCACCAAATAAATAGAACAGGACTTGACAAAACTAGTCAACACTCCCCATTAAGATAATGACTCATTGGCAAAAATGTGCAATTTGTGGATTTAAATAATAATAATAATTAGTGTCTAATAAACAGTTAGTAGTAGAGTTAAAAAGAATACCATTGTATTACTTTCTAGTAATTAAAAATAAGCATACCATTGGTAACAATACAGTTTAGTATAAAAGAATGGCTAGATATTAAAATGGCTTGCCATATGGACAGAAATTAATACTGAGCAATATTTCATAATCATCAAGCCGCTTTGAAATCATGTTTTTTTTTTTTTATTGATAGCAGGTGATTCAGCAAAGGATTATGTACAATGCGTGCCTGTGCCTGTGCGCGTGCGTGTGTAAGTTTGATTGCAATTTTCACATGACTAACATATATATGTATTGCAAGTTCATTGTTGTATAGGCTATGTGATATTGCTTTACGCGTTAGTGCACAATGTGCTCACTATAGTCTGCTGCCGATATTTGTAAAGCAAAAGCTTCTTATAGCTATTGCAAAAACACTATGGCGTATAAATTAACCTAAATAAAGTAAAATTATATATATATATATATATATATATATATATATATATATATATATATATATATATATATAAATATATATATATATGATAGTAGTTTTGTGCCGCCTTCGTACAAATTAAAAAATAATATATATATATATATATATATATATATATATATATATATATATATATATATATATATATATATTATTATTATATATGATAGTAGTTTTGTGCCGCCTTCGTACAAATTAAAAAATAATAATATAAATATATTTCAGCAAAAATAGAAAATGTATTCCCTGCACATTTACGTTGACATTTTACATGCTGTTCTTTTCTCTCACATGATCACCACTTTCACCTTATTTGCATTAAGTGAGCTGACAACCTCTGAGCCCAACACTGCCAAGTGCGCATTTCTTTCCTACCCTTGTTTTTAGTTTTGGTGGCCTATTCCAAAATCCTACGATGAAGGCGAGGAAGAGGGTCATTAAAATCATCGAAGCGAGACTGTTGGTAGGCCAACCACAAGAGCTGCGTGAAGTTCACATGTTCTCGTTATGTAGAAGTCCTTGCAGTATTTCATGGAGGTATATTAAATCCTATTGATTACTCCAGTCGATTAATCCATGAGTGCACACAGACTTCTTCCTCTCTTGCTCTGTGCACGCACTGATTAGATCTGCTGCTGAAAACACTCTCACTGAGAGAGAGAGAGAGACACACACACACACACACACACACACACACCGCCCATGCAGCTCTTTCACTTTGACATGCGTTTGTTCTCTCGCAAGTGCAACGCCAGTCCTCTTCCTTCTGTGTATCTCAGCAACATGTTTGTTTGGGCTGTTGATCTCGCATACATAAAGAAACGAGCTAATGTAATCGAATCGCTGTTGGAAGAAGGAACAGAGGTTAAAGTCCACTGACATAATATAACACCTAAAGATAAGGACTTATAATTAAGTCACAGATAAATTGTTAAAATATGTCGTTTGTGTAAAGAAATAGAGCAGTTTGGAGAATTAGGGTTAAAATAATTTTCCATTCACATCAGACGAAGACTCCAGTCATCAGTCTTTAACTTGGGAAAGCGGGACGGCCCCTCATGAGTACTGCCATATTGACTTCACGTTTACGAGTGTAAGGGGAGTGGGGTAAGATGAGCCAGTTGGTGACCTACCCCATTTGGCAACCATACACTTTTATTGTCATGTGATCATATATTTTGGAACCACCCATCGCAAAACTGGGATAAGAAGCGTATGAGAGGAAGGCACATATTTACTTTAAAACCGTTTGGTTTGTCAAAGTAAAGATTTTGCCTGACAGATGTAATGGCTGTTACACCAAAGCAAATTTGTCCAGGTCTGAAAATATTTATGACCCATTTTGGTGAATTAGGGCAAAGATACTATAACTGCACACTCTCTTGAGCACATTCTATTATTAACAATGTTTTTGGCACAATAAGTAGTCTTTGTCAATGTATAATAACTTTCTGGTGATGAAGAAATGCCAATCATTTAGCTAAATATTTGCCTGAATTGCTAAGCTAGCTAGTTGTTTTTTTAACTAACCAACCCCACCATAAGGCACGTAGGTTAGATTAAATCTCTTATTAACTGATAAAATTTCAATGCAATATTACGCAACTGATTTAGTTTATCATTTGTTTTATTTCATTCATTTATTTGATAGGAACAGTGTACAAATACACTATCATTCTCAGATACAAACCAGATATACATCTTTCCACCTGTAGTCCCTAACATGTTTGACAATGCAGAAATACTTTGTGATTTATTAATTCTCATTTTAACTCCATTTGGCTGGTTTTATGTTAAGTTAAATATGATTATTAAAGGTAAATTATCTTTAAAATTTCACATGGGTTTGATTCAGATTCAGTCAGATGGTGCAACTTACCCCTAACTTGGGGTAAATTGAGCCACAGGAACATTTTTTTTTTAAATATATATATATATAAAAAGCCATATTTTTAGAACCCTTAGTCATAGATGTATTCTGATCATTTAAAATGATAGGAAACATCCTGAAGTTACTTTAATTGACTAATTTTCCCTTATCTAGAGGACCACATAAGTAAAAAAAATGGCTCATCTTACCCCACTCTCCCTAACTACTAGTGCTAATAATAAAATTAAGTTCTTTATTTCGTGCATTAGTCAATGCTGAAGGCGCTTTATAAAACCTAAACATAAAATTAGCAAAACAACATAATACGCACGCACACTATTGAGGTGAGAGTGTAGGGAAAAATATTCAATATTCAGCAAAATCCAGAGACTGAATCATAGAATGTCTGTTATATTATTGTGTGTATTAGATGGAGGTTGAACAAAAAAAAAAAAAAAAGCAGCAAAGAAACAAACAGCTTTGATGTGAAGCGGCAGCTAGTAAACTGACTTAATACTGACACCTACTGGTGTGAATGCATTAAATACAAAGCGATTAGTAGGTCTACTGTTAATGCATTACAAAATAGACCACTTGGTGTGAAATTCTGAACATGAATTTCTTATAGTGTGACATTTTCAGCACGTCACTTTCACAAACCCTCGCACTGTTCTTGTACATTCCTTAGAAACCAATAAAACGAAAAATAAAAATAAAATGTGTGTAGGTGTCATGAGAGCTGTGAAGTGGAGTCTGCATTATTATCATGTAAAGCACAAATTCCATTGAAAAAAAATACACAAAACGACTGACTTTTAAAAATATTTCTTCAGATATATTTGCAATTCAAAAATGTCAGATATATTGCACATTCATATCAATGCAATTTCCATTTCATTAAGCAGAAAACCTTAATTAATACCTGGCCACATATCTGACGCTTGTGACCGCACAGCTCACGTTTTCTATATCTGAATTTCTGACTCTTATCTACATCTTTTTATTAGGTGTTTCCACTTGCTCCCAAGCTCAGATTAGAGAGGGACTCCTCAACCTCAGGAGTGTCTTCCTCCTCCTCCTCCTCCTCATCATCATCATCTTCTTCCTCTTCATCATCATCATCGTCGTCAAAGTCATCGTCCTCCTCAATATCCTCCTCATCTTGGTATCCCCCTCCAGACTCTACATTTTTCCAGTAGGAGCTGTAGCCAGATGCACCATATCCATCTTCATCTGCACCACTCTGCCGGCCAAATTTATGGTTTCGGGCTGCAAGAACATCAGGCAAAATCATCCAGTTAGTACCACAGACAAAACTGCCACTCAAAACTACTATTAGGAGCTGAATTAGAGCTGCACAACTTTGTCAAAAAAAGTAAAATTGTGATTATTTTGATATGTACTGTATTTTGGCAAGAAAAATGAAAACATATTTAGCTGCTTAGATGATCAGACGTAAACAAAAAAAGAGCTGCATAATCATTCTGTATTATGTTACACTGAAAATATTTACCCACCCTCATGTTATCAAGCTATTATAATTTTTTCAAATTAAAATAAGCAAACAAACTCAGATCCCAAAAGTGAAAAAGAGCCAAGTTCACTTTGCATTCACATTGTACATGGACATGAAAGTGAATTCTTTTTTACTTTTATTCAGTTATTTTTTGGAAGCCATTCAACATAAAATATACTACAGTAATATAAAACAGAGCTATTATTATTAGTGTTATTAAAAATAAAAATGAATATGAAATTTTATATGCCACATAAAAACTAAACTAAACTATAATTACACAGTAAACCCTAATGCTCAAAATACTTAATTGGTTTGAGTAGGGCAAGCTTAAATTAAAAAAATTAGTTGAGTCAAATTAACTGTTATGAGTATTTAGAAAATTTTTCTTTTAAGTTCACAGAACTGATATAGTTTAAGTAATTATTTTGTCATTATTCTTAATCTCTTTAAGTCATTATTTTGAGTTGTATGAACTCATTTCTTTTAATTTAGACAAAAGTTTAACTGAAACTGGGCTGGGATTTCTATTTCCCAACTTACTTTGCACATGGCACTCCAAAGGGAGAGTACATGCTAAAATTAAGTGTTATATAATGTTTTTTTATGCAAGATTAAATGTTAAGGGAGATTTAATAGTGATAAATGTTTTGTTATACTAATTTAGAAGAGTTTCTGTTAATGTGGGGTTTTGGAGAGTGGTACTGTACGCATGCTGCTGTTTGGGAACAGGTAAGTTACATGTTTTCAGTTGCTGTAGTCATTCATTAAGTTGCACTATACTATGCTATTGTTAACATGTTAGCAAATTAGTTTGTTACAGCTAGCAGAATATTTACATTGAGATAACATGATGGTTTTGAGTTAAATGTATAAATTATTGTACTCAAATATTCCAAGTTAAGAACAATAAAATGTATGAGTGCAAATAAAAACCATACTTAAACTTTGAGTTTTTTAACTTAAAATTCTCATTCAACTTTGAGTTCTGACAACTTACAGTGAATTAAATAACTAATTTGATTTGCAAGAATTCAAAATAAATAAGTTTATAACCCTAATTAAATATTTTATGTTAATTGCTATCAAAATGTATGAGTTAGCTAACTCAGTACTTCAAGTTGAGCAATTAACATGCATGAGTACTACAAACTCAAAACCTGATAGTTCTGCTTACTTAAAATTGGGAACATCATAACTCAATTTGAAAATATTTTGAGTTAGCCCAACTTATTTGGTTTACAGTGTATTTGAATTAAAAAAATGTCATATTTAATTTTAACTTTTTTTTTTTTCATTTTATTTTGAATAATTGTGCAACCCTACACTACACAAAATAAAATGTCTCAATTTGAATCTCACAAAATAGAGTTTAAACAAAACAGACGGCACTCACTGGACATGCTGAGATCTTTGGTCTCCTGGGTTTCATGTCCACACTTTGGGCACGGCGGAGCCTTGCCTTTCTCCTGCTTGAACACTTTGCTTCGAGCGTGATCGTCACAGAAACAAGCCTAGAACGACAAGATTTCAATTACAGTTTGTCCAAACAAAATTTGTATAGAAGCAAAACGGACAGATAAAAATCCTAACCTTGCATCGGAGACAAGAGTGCTGACCAAGACGGTTACAGGATAGACCTGAAATTGGGGCAAAGGTTATTAAAAGTTACAAAAAGTCAGTTTCAAGAATTAAAATATTCATCAAACCTTTCAAAATGAGACGTACATTTATAAGTCTCCGATTCCAAGACCTGGCAGCTGGCCTGGTGCTCAAACTGATCATCCTCACACAGGAAGTTGTGGCAAAATGAGCAGCGGAAAATGCGGCCACCTATACGTTATGCAAGCAAACCAGATTTTATTGGTTTCCCCAACAATATTAAAGTGCTTTACGTAACAGTAATGGTTTGTACACTACTAGACATGAACTCTTGCTCTTTACCGTGTTCCCAAACGCTGCGGTCGCATTCAATGCAGTCTGCATCACAAAGAGGACAGGAGCAGGCATGGGTGCTCAAGCACTTCCTTCCGTGGCACACCCAGGCCTCACAGAAATCACATATGGCCCCCTGATTGTCACAAACACCACTGCATTAGCTACAAAGCCACAATCAAAGGTTCTTCTGTGGTCAGTCTGGTCACTCAAAGCAATCTTGATGAGAGTGAATGATCTCAGTTTTACTTGCAAGAGCTCATGTCAAAGTTTTCAGTTTGTTCTTCAATAAAGATGCAAGCCTCAGCTCAATACAATGACAAAAAAATTTTTCTGAAATAACAGGAAATAGAACGCAGACAGAGAGTCTTTTGCTCATTCAATGAACCCAAATAGTATTTGGGGTAATGATTGAAGTTCACTGCATTACATAACAAAATAATCAAACAAATTCAGCAGTTCTTTCTCTGAACTTCACTTTTCAAAGTCATTTGTGCACAGACTTCAAATAACTGGTAAAAAGTTTGGATTGTAAAAGAAACTTTGGGTGTGTCTCAATCAGCTCTGTAGATCCTTGGGTCATGAATCATCATATCTGCATATATGTTACAGCTGGGAGAATACAGCGATTCTCGAACGATACAATGAAACTAACATTTTCTCTCTTGAATCGATTCTGAGCTTAGTTTTAACAGAAGATGGCGCTCTAGGCTAGTTTTTAACTGCACACTCAAATCCTCACGAAGACGACTGCTGGACAGCGATCGTGTGTTTGGCTTGCAAGTGGTTAAAGGTACAATATGTAAAATTTTCTGCCCACTAGAGGTCGCTAGAGGCCAATTCAAAACAAAGGCGTAGCTTGATGACGCCAAGTTTAAGGTCTTTCCCTCGCAACCGGTGGAAAAGAATAGGGATAGGACTTGGGTAGAAATCATGTTCATGGATGAGATTAATAACGTTACTGTAGTATGAAGCAGAGCAGGAGCGAGTGTTGTGGAGCTGAACGAGTCCGCTGGAGCGATTGATCAACACGCGCCTCACGAGCAGCAGGACTTTTATTATGCCACAGTCGCTGGTGCCGCTTCCGCTTTTCTGGTCATGAGTATGAGGTAACACAGCTCTGTTTATCATATTAGATACATTTGAGTGTGTTGAATATGATGTTTTAATGTTACTCTGTGCGTTCGCTCCGCGGCTGCTGCGAGACACTTGTTTGAGACACAGTGCAGTAAGATAGATCGATTTTAGATTATCATATTAAATGCTGGATGGCTTGTGTTGATAAAGGGAATGCAATTATTTTTAAAACATATTGTATGATGGAGAAAATGCTGTATTACTGTTACTAAAAATAAAGCTGCATCTGATTATGCTATGTTAGCTACTTGACAAAATAGTGTTTTTCTCTGAGGCATGGTAAAGCATGGTACCCGCAAAAAATGAGATTTAAATAATGACTATGTTGAGCTATAACAACCATTAGTTTTTCTGTCTATAAATGTATCAAAACAGTTGTTCCCTTGCCCATTAAACATGTGATGTATTAAAGCATCTTTGGTGTTTCCATGGTTTCTACAATATAAAACTGGAAACCGAGGGTAACGCGGGTATGACGCAATTGACAGGCGACTCCTCACTTGTCCCGGAGCCTTGGTTAAAATTGCAATTTTCTCACAATTTACAAATAGTTGGAAATATTTGTGATATTGTAAGTACTCACGTGAACCAAATATATAACACTGGCCTAGTGGTTTTTGGATATTTTACTGCAAAATATTACATATTGTGCCTTTAAATATACTTAATATACCCAATCTGCTCGCCCATGGGTGTGCTGGTCTGAAAACGAGGTGTGTCCAGGCGCATTGTTGGCGTGTTGCTATTTTGAGACAACTGAAAACAACTGCGCCATTGACCAACAAAAACCTGGTCTTAAAGTCAATGGTCAGTTATTTAAGGGTGCGTAAGTAATATAGTCCCATCGTTAAACCAGCAAAAGTGGATTCAGACACGTCCTGAGGGCACCTGTGCTGTGCGATTCAGACCATGCGCTTAAATCTTTAAAATACTCTGATCAGTGCCCTGATTACTGAACTAGGGAGCTAATTGAGACGCATCCTGAATAATTTAGCAACTACTCATAATATGTGATGACAAACACAAACCATGCCCTTCATTATATAAATGAATAAATATTCCACAAAATGTCATAGAAATCCATTTAAATCACATTGAAATGTGCCATAACACCTGAAGAAAGCTACTGGTTAGCATTCCCATGCATCTCAATGACAGTTGCTTGGATCGCATCTGCTGCTTTGGATCGTCATTTCTAGCATAATAGGTATAAAATGTGAGATCTGTGAGGATGTTTGCAGTCAACGTTTAAAGTAATGTTCATACTTACCACCATGCCCATTCCAGTGCTGTGAATGCCAGGATGTTTGATGACACAGTCTGAAGACTTCATACATTTCGTTTTGCCTTTGAATAAAGAAACATACATTTACATTTAGTCATTTAGCAGACGCTTTTATCCAAAGCGACTTACAAATGAGAACAGTAGAATCAATCAAGTCAACATGAGAACAACAGTATGTAAGTGCTGAGTGAAGTCACAGTTATGACAGTAAAGTGCTCGTAGCAAGGATTTTTTTATTTTTTTTAATACACAAATAGATGGAATGAAACTAGAAATCGAGGTAAGTGCTACTATTACTGGGTCAAGTGCTGACGAAACAATACAATATACGAAACATACAATATAAAAAATTGAATTTCTTAATTTTCTAGAAACATACTGCTACTTTTTGTGTAACGCACAAAATGTGATGATAACTGACAATCACAGCTTAAAATATTTGTGTGGGATATCCTGTATCCTCCCTTTTGGGAAACTCTTGTATGATACCATTCTTATTTTGTTTTTCCCCTGAAACTCACAATGCTGATACTTTTTTTTTTACTGCTGCTTCTGTGACCCTCGCGTGTGAAAAGCAGTCATACTTTGTTTCCAGGCTACAGATTTATTTTTTGGTTTTTGTCATTTGTGCTTAAAACAAACAAATATTATCTTTTCCTGATTTTTTTTACACATTACCTCACAATGCTTGTACAGGCTTGGACAGGCAAGTTTCAAAACACTGGACAGACAGCAACTGAGCAACATTTGTCAGAAAAAAAAGCACTATCTAGTGGAAAATGATGGTGGTCAATTATAATGAGGATAGAGGGTGTGTTAGAATTCAAAAGGAGGAAGTCAAACTCACCACACTGTGCACACATGGGAAGTTTCTGCACCGAAGAACAGAAATAGCAGAATGCTCTGTTCTTTTGTCTCCTGGCAACAGAAAGAAATATTATGAATTATTCAAAATTATTAGAAAAGGTAATTATGTATTATGACACATTACGTAAGGTAAAGTAATGATTCTGACTCTAAACAGAAATCATAAATGGATCAAATTACCTTTGACACTTGTCACACTCCTAAAGAGTTAAAAAAAGAAAAGGGTTGGATCAGTGCATTACGTACCAACAGAAAAGCAACTTGGAGCAAAATTGAAACATGTTGAAAACAGCCTTAACACCAGTCAAAAATGTTTCCTGTAGGTTACATCCAAGTTTTGCTAGAAATTTCCAATGGACCCTAATGTAATTTAAAGATAGGTTTCAGGAGATCTATTCTGTCATTAACATGTCTGGGTCATATCTCACAAAAGAAAGAAGTAAGAAATATTAAGTTGCATATAAAAAAAAAAAAAAAAAACTTAAGTCTATTTTAGTACCTATAAGATTGCAAAATTTACCATGAATTACAAGCACTTTTCCTCCCAATTCTCATTATTGCAATGAAAAGAAATCCCATTCACTTTACTATAATGTGCTGAAAAAATATTTATCCACCACAGCAGTATTGGTTCATACTGTATTTTAAGTCGGCATGAAACGTAAGTTGCAATAATCTTAAAAGGGATAGTTCACCCAAAAATATAAATTAACCCATGATTTATTCCCCCTCAATCCATCCTAGGTCTATATGAATATCTTATTTCAGACAAACTCAATCTGAGATGACAATCTGCCAAGCTTTACAATGGCAGAAAATAGAGGATTTTGAGATTTTGAAGCCCAAAAAAGTGCAACCATCCATCATAAAAGATATCCACACGGCTCCAGGGGGTTAATAAAGGCCTTCCGAAGTGAAGAGTAGTGTTTGTGTAAAAAAAAAAAAAAATCCATATTAAAAAAATAAATAAACAACTAGCTTCTGATAGGTGGCCGTACGCAAGCTTACGATGCTCCTACACTGTGACAGGTTACTCTTTTGCCCTAAGTTGACATGCGTACGGCCATCTGCTGGAAGCCAGTTATTTAAGTTTTTAAAGTTTTAAATATGGATATTTTTCATACACACACACACTTCTATTTGCTTCAGAAGGCATTTATTAACCACCTGGAGCTGTGTGGTTATCTTTTATGATGGGTGGATCTCATCCTCTAACTACTGCCATTATAAAGTTTGGAAGAGCCAGGACATGATTTAATGTAACTCTGATTGTGTTCGACTGAAAGAAGATAGTCATATACACCTAGGATGGCTTAAGGGAGGGTAAATCATGGGGTAATTTTCATTTTTAGATGAACTATCCCTTTAAAAGGTCTTTCACAGACACTGAGCATAATTAGCAATTAAGCTATTCACACCATGCATGATCGATCGTGGCACAACAAAAATTGTGTACTTAAACCTGCAATTAAACATGCCATTTAATTACATTTGGGAAAAACACCAAAGAAAAGTACCTCGGAAGAGAGAAGAGAATGGATTTTTTTATTATCACTGGTGTCTCAAGAGATTTCTTCTCACGTTTACTTCATATTTCTTTATGCAGAATATAGTTTCTATTCATTTTCCACTGAATTGTGTATGATCTGAAAAGCTTGAAACCGCGTACAGAGCGCTGTGTGTCTGTTTTCTTCATGAGAGCGCTCATTCGCTCTAGATCGGTCAGTCATATTACGCGATAACTCCTGCCCTTCCCGATGATGACGTCCTGTAGACTTCCTCGTTCTTTATATAAATAACTGAGAGCAACGTTTCAACAGACGAAACATGAAGCCAAATAGACATGTGATTATGATGGTATGGGTTCTGTATGTGTTTATCATGCGGCTCAGGGTATTTTTATAACAATAAAGGATGTTTACATGAAAAATGCTAAGCGGGTGTAGCAAACTCAGTCCATTATAAAACACTACAAATAATGCATGTCTGTCCATTATATAACCAAAATCCACTTTAGATCACAATCGGAAGTTATTACAAGCACTGATGATGGTTTGAGATGGGTTTTGAGCAAAAACATTAATAACCTCATAAATTGTGAGGTGTAGCTTGATGCTAATTGTAGCTCTAATGCACCTGTTACCCAGATTTGATTATATTATTTTATGATGTATTTGGTCAAAAGAATTCTTGTTAAGCCTTGTATATATTTCTGGTGTAGTACCAAACTTTATTTATCTTACTTTACTGTTGTATGTTGTGCAGCAGATGAGGTTAAATTCAAATGGAAAAACCAGCGAGATACATACATGAGGAAAAATGCATTCTCGTCCATCTATCGGGCTGGTGTGAATCAGATGTACAGCGATTTATCACGCCGCGCTCAGTGTGAAAGGGCCTTTAGATAGTGCGATAGTCCTACTAGGACGTACATCAGAGAGTGAAACAGCTTCTCAAACAAGAACAAATGTAGGGCGGGGCTTTTTTTTCCCATGAGGAATTGATTAGTTGTGGTTTGGTATTGGTTGATCTTATGTGAGTGACAGGTTGTCCCGCCCTCACGGCAGAAATCAGGTCATCAGAGAAGAGGCGTTGCTATAAGGAGGCGAAGTAACTTTGATTAAAGGGTTAGTTCACCCAAAAATGAAAATTCTGTCATTTATTACTCACCCTCATATCGTTCCACACCTGTAAGACCTTCGTTCATCTTCGGAATGAAAATTAAGATATTTTTGTTGAAATCCGATGGCTCTGTGAGGCCTTCATAGGGAGCAATGACATTTCCTCTCTCAAGATCCATTAAGTTGCTAAAAACATATTTAAATCAGCTCATGAGTACAGTGGCTCAATATTAATATTATAAAGCAGGGATGGACAACTCCGGTCCTGGAGGGCCAGTGTCCTGCAGAGTTTATCTCCATCCCTGATAAAAACTCACTTGCCTATAACTTTCTACTAATCCTAAAGACCTTGATTAGCTGGTTCAGGTGTGTTTGATTAGGGTTGGAGCTAAACTCTGCTGGACACTGGCCCTCCAGGACCGGAGTTGTCCATCCCTGTTATAAAGCGACGAGAATATTTTTGGTCGAATCATGATTCGGATCATGTGTCAAACAGCCAAACTGATGAAATCACGTGACTTTGGCGCTCTGAACCGCTGATTCGACACGCTGATTCATTATGCTCCGAAGCTTCCTGAAGCAGTGTTTTGAAATCGGCCATCACTATACATCACTATATAACCAAAAATATTCTTGTCGCTTTATAATATTAATATTGAACCACTGTACTCACATGAACTGATTTAAATATATTTTTAGTACCTTCATGGATCTTGAGAGAGGAAATGTCATTGCTGGCTATGCAGGCCTCACTGAGTCATCGAATTTCAACAAAAATATCTTAATTTGCATTCCGAAATATTAACAAAGGTCTTAAGGGTGTGGAACGGCATGAGGGTTAATAATAAATGACAGTATTTTCATTTTTGGGTGAACTAACCCTTTAAAGTCATGAATAAATAATTTATAATAAATAATGTGATATTCCATAAAAACACAAGAACTGTCCATTTGTAAACATTATTACAGTATTATTCCTAAGATATATTTAAAAAATAATAATAATTAATGAGAATTTGAATAGGAGGGTGTGCTGAATAATAATGTAAATAATAAAAATCCTAAATATGCTTCATTTTCTTTTGGAAAATACAAATAAAGTAACATTTCGAAGACCTAAAAGGTTCCAGTTTTGTAAATTCACTTTTTTAAGTTTAAAAGAAGAGCATGAGATCTGAAATTATTTGAAAGCCTTTTTGAAATGTTTTTTTATTAAAATAATCTGTCGAAGCAGTATGAAAGACTCTTACCATGGTTCCATTACATGGGTGTTTGGCCACATCAACAGCCTCTCTATTGGCTCGACTCTGTTTCTCTCGCTCCTTTCGGCTCTCGGCCTTCTTACGAGCTCCAGTCTTCTTCTTAGGCATCTTTCACCTCCAATATCAAAGACAGAATGCAAATCTGACACCTTTAACGTTACTCGATTCAAGATGAAACACGGTGCGATTTCCTGTTGATTTCCACTGAACTTACACGAGTGACCCGACACCTCAATAAATGATCTTTAATACACATCTCAGCTTAACAGTCACTTTTACAAAAACGTCTGTTTTTATTTACAGCTCAACACCATACAATCGACGGTGTCTGTCGTATGAAACTTACCGGGATAAGGGTTTAACCACGTAGATAACAGGCAGTTGATCACAGCTGATCCCGGTGCGTGTGTGTAACAGTAAATCGTACCGGTAGGAAACGTAATTAGGCGCTGTTATCAGTTCCACAAACATTTACTTTAGTGCCTTTTGCGTGGCGGAAAATGTTTAGATTGTAATCTAATACAGATATATCCTATTAAAATATGTATATATATTAAAACCCATATTGTGTATTTATTTAGAAGAATTATAGTTGATGCAGTCCCGCTCCATCACAGAGGAGGGCAACGCACATGTCCTGAACTGTCCCTAAAGGAACGGTTGCCAGATACTCTACCAAATCGCTTCATACACTGTTACTTAAAGGGTTAGTTCACCCAAAAATGAAAATAATGTAATTTATTACTCACCCTCGTGTCGTTCCACACATGTAAGACCTTCGTTCGTCTTCGGAACACAAGATATTTTGATTAAATCCGATGGCTCAGTGAGGCCTGCATTCACAGCGATGACATTTCCTCTCTCAAGATCCATAAACGTACTAAAAACATATCTAAAACAGTTCAGTAGTTCTATCTTAATATTATAAAGCGATGAGAATACTTTTTGTGCGGCAAAAAATAACGACTTTCCAACAATATATGCTTCGGAGCGTTACGAATCGAATCAGTGATTTCAGCAGTTTAGCCGTTTGATAGGAGATCCGAGTCACTGATTCGATTATAATATTTATATATTATAATATTTTTCATATTTATATTATTGCACCTGTTTTTTCTTAATCTACATATTTAATTTATAAAATGCAAAGTTACAGTATTTGATCAGCGTCTTTCTTTCTTATCACGCGATTGTTCTGCAGTGTTCATTCCGGACACTTTTTATATTGTTTTTGTTATTATTATTAAATTACAAAATAACACGTTTTGAGTCCATGATTGCTTAATATATAATTCTATCTTGTGTTATTCTCCAACAACCCCAGGTGGAAAAAAAAGTACATTTCTATAATGTACTTAAAGTGCTCTGTTTTCACACACTAATTTTGTACTTAAAGGTGATAAAGAGGATCTTTTTGTCGACTGAGAAACCAAAGACTGTTACTGAGTTTTTGAAATGAGCGCATGCGTAAGAATTTCGAGGGAATGCCTCCCAAAACTCCTGCACGAGTTATGGAACATGAGTGTTTACCACCGGCATTCGCTGTGTCGTGTTAGTGGATTCATTATGTCGGACTCACCGCAGGTAACTCATAATCTGCAGTTGTTATTCCTGTCTCCGGACAAAAACATTGCATGCGGCGCAGTGTGGAAAGTTTCTCACAAGGAACGTCATGGAAGTGATTGACAAGCCAGAGGCCCAATCATTTATGCGATGATCGCGTAAACGATTGGCTGATTTTTTTAAGGCCCTACCTCGTGCACAGATGATGTATATTAATATTATTCCTTCCAGTGCACCTAATAAATAGTCTTTTATCAGTTAGTAAAGACAGTTTCAAGTAATATTGCAAAAATGTATAAAACAAAACATCCTCTTTAGCACCTTTAATATACTAAATATTCTTCTTTAGTACTTCTCTTATGAACATCTAAGTGTACTCAACTGTGCTATTTTGAGACAGCATGAAATATGAACTTAAATGTGCTTTTAATATACTATCTCTGTATTTAAAAAATGTATTTAGATACTACTTATAGTTCATTTGAACCCATAGTGTACTACAAGTGTTAACTAAATATAGTTTTTGAATACAGAGATAGTATATTAAAAGCACATTTCAGTTCATATTTCATGCTGTCTCAAAATAGCACAGTTGAGTACACTTAGATGTTCTTAAGATTATCTTAAGAAGTACTAAAGAAGAATTTAGTATATTAAGTACAAAATTAGTGCACGAAAATAGAGCACTTTATTGAAATGTACTTTTTTCACCTGGGGACTGCACGATTTCTCTACAGTGTAGTTTTAGTAATAATATCTGGCAACCCTGATGGTCCGTCACAACAGACGCAAATGCTGCTGGGTGAACCGACATGATGGTGGACTGCATCTATAAGCCACTTTTAAAGGACAACGGAGTTGGACAGAGACATGTTTCTATCTGAAGGCCCTCTATTTGTGCTGTGGGGTTGCCAAGTGATGCCGTACTGAAAAAAGAAGCAGGATAAAGACGTTCCCCAGCTTGAAAACGGTTAGTTTGCTTTGGGATCAATTCTGAAAACATGGCAATGTCCCTAAACCAAGCCTGCCGGAGTCTAGCCCTGTCTACATGGCTGCTGTCGTTTTGCTTCGTGCATTTGTTGTGTCTGGACTTCACAGTGGCAGAGAAAGAGGAATGGTACACTGCCTTCGTCAACATCACTTACCTGGATCCAGTGACATCCGAAATAAAGACAGACAGGAGTGAATGTGGGAGATATGGGGAGCACTCTTCTAAAAGAGACGTCAGGGGTTTTGTGTTCATGCCATCACTTCTGCAGGACAGACAGGCATGTGACAGTAGCACTAAATTCTCCCTTCCCCACCCCAACATCCCATGGATAGCACTGATAGCCAGAGGAAACTGTACCTACAGGGAGAAGATCAGACATGCTGCGGCTCTCAATGCATCAGCTGTGGTCATCTTCAATGTGGGCTCCAGCAACTCCAACGACACCATTACCATGCCACATCACGGTAAGAGGACACAACTCTCTTTTCTTTCCTCTCTCAGCCATTAACATATGCTAAAATTGCAAGATGTTCTCATCAACTTTATGTCCCACATAATAAAGAAACTCTCCTCTAGGTGAATGAATGATAAAATTGTTCTTTGAGGTTCAATTATTCCTCTAATGTATAACCAGGCTATCGCACCACTGCACCAACATGTGATTATGACCAATGATGCATAATGTATGATGTTCACACTATTAATAGTTAACATGTTTCATGCACTGTATCATGATGAGGAAATAACTCTTGAGATTATGAATTTGCATGGTACATTTACTATGCAAAGTTTTTCCTCTAAAATGTTTATCTTTGCATCATATAACCTATGAACCATGTCCATACTTCACCTCAAGGGTAAAAGAAAAAAGATTTTGCATTAAGATTTCACTATTATTTATTAGTTTTTTGTTGTTGTTGTTTTTTTTTTTTTTTGCATTCTTAACACTTTTTTGTGACAATAAGCACTTGAAGACTTCAGATGCAAAAGCCTCTGAAATTTTCTTCTGAGCATTTTTATCAAGCTCGTATGTTTAGGTTCAGTAATTTCACTTTAATGGCAATTAAACATAACATAAACATATGAGCTTGATAAAAATGCTCATTTTATAAGAAAATTTCAGATGGCACTTAGAGGCTTTTGCATCTGAAGTCTTCACTTGTTATTGTTGTAATGCAAAAAAAAAAAAATCTTATTTTTCATAACCATAATGCTAAGAAAACAAAGACATCACACATTAACGACATTCATACTCAGTGATTTATTACAAGAAAGGGAACATATTGATATACAGGCATATTTTTATTGTCTTAACTCAGATCATCTGAAGCAACAGATGTTTACAGCATGATTACTCAACGTGTTTGCAGTCACAGCAGATTTCTTCATGTTTGTGTTATGCTTTCTCAGCAATGGAACATGTCCAGGCCGCAAAATGGCAACCTAAAATTGCAAGAAAAAATATTAAAGGGGTCTTAATTATGCTGCTTCACTTTTTCAGCTTTAGTTAGTGTGTAATGTTGCTGTTTGAGCATAAAACCATCTGAAAGCTTGCAAAGATTTCTATTAATAGTTCCAATTATGAGTTTTATGTTGTTGCTATACGATGTAAACAAAGGGCAAAGCTTTGCCTCAGCTCGCCTGCTAGCAAACATTAGTGTTGATATAGTGTTTACTGTAGCGCACAGTGGTGGTCAGAATTATTGGCACCCTTGGTAAATATGATCAAAGATGACTGTAAAAATAAATCTGCATTGTTTATCCTTTTGATCTTTAATTCATAAAATTAGCAAAAATCTAACCTTTCATTGAAGGGAAAGAATTGAAAGTGGGGGGGAAATCACATTATGAAATAAATGTTTATATCCAAAACACGTTGGCCACAATTATTGGCCTTTTATTCAGTTCTTTTTGCAACCTCCTTTTGCCAAAACGACAGCTCTGATTCGTCTTCTATAATGCCTGATAAGTTTGGAGAACACCTGACAAGAGATCAGAGATCATTCCTTCATTAAGAATCTCTCCAGATCCTTCAGATTCCAGCTCCATGTTGGTGCTTCTTCTCTTCAGTTCACTCCACTCATTTTCTTTAGGGTTCAGGTCAGGGGACTGAGATGGTCATGGCAGAAGCTTCATTTTGTGCTCAGTGACACATTTCTGTGTTGATTTTGATGTTTGTTTTGGATCATTGTCCTGATGGAAGGATCCAACCATGGCTCATTATAGGATTTCTAGCAGAAGCGGTCAGGTTTTGATTTTTTATCTGTTGATATTTGGTAGAATCCATGATACCATGTATCTGAACAAGATGTCCAGGACTTCCAGCAGAAAAATAGGCCCACAACATTAAAGATCCAGCAGTATATTTAACCGTGGGCATGGGGTACTTTTTATCCATGTGTGCACCAAACCCATCTGGTGGCTTTGCTGCCAAAAAGCTCTTTTTTTTAGTTTCATCTGACCATAGAAGCTTGTCCCATTTGAAGTTCCAGTCTTGTCTGACACCTGAATATGCTGGAGTTTGTTTCTGGATAAGAGCAGAGGATTTTTCTTGAAAACCTCCTGAACATCTTGTGGGGATGTAGGTGCAGTTTGATATTTTTTTTAGGCTTTCTGAGACTCAAGACTTAACTAATCTCTGCAATTCTCCAGCTGTGATCCTTGGAGAGTCTTTGTCCACTCAAACTTTTCTCCTCACCGTGCATTAGGACGATTTAGACACACGTCCTCTTCCAGGTAGATTTGTAACATCTTTAGTTGATTGGAACTTCTTAATTATTGCCCTGATGGTGGAAATGGGGATTTTCAATGCTTTAGCTATTTTCTTACAGCTACTTTCTGTTTTGTGAAGCTCAACAATCTTTTGCTGCACATCAGAACTATATTGTTTGGTTTTACTCATTGTGATGAATGATTAAGGGAATTTGCCCTTTGTGTTTCCTCATGTTTATACTCCTGTGAAACAGGAAGTCATGGCTGGACAATTTCATGTTCATGATCACCCTGGTGTGCTAAAAATAAATATGAATGGGAATATACTTCAGAGATATTTTACTCATAAAAGATTCTAGGGGAGCCAATAATTGTGGTCAACGTGTTTGAGAAAAACAATTATTTCATAATGTGACCCCCCCCCCCACTTTCAATTCTTTCCCTTCAATGAAAGGTTAGATTTTTACTAATTTTATGAATTAAATATCAAAAGGATAAACAATGCAGATTTATTTTTATAGTCATCTTTGATCACATTTACCAAGGGTGCCAATAATCCTGACCACAACTGTATGTAAGATTGTTCACCGCCCTTAACCATGGTTTTGTGATCGATTACTGTTTTCTGACAAATATCATGATTAAATGGTGTTTAACATCATAACTAAAATTACATTTAATTTTAAAAAAGAGAGAAAAAAAGCATGAAACCTCCTGTGAATCCATGCTTGCAAAGTCTGTGCATGCACAACACACTGGGTCAGCTAACCAATCACAGCACAGTTTGTGTTTCAGAAGGAGGGGCTTCATCGAAACAGGCGTGTTTGAGATGCATCATCCGAAAGCTGAATAAATATGCTTTCCAATGATGTATGGTTTGTTAGGATATGACAATATTTGGCCGAGATACAACTATTTGAAAATCTGGAATCTGAGGGTATTGAGAATATTGAGAAAATTGCCTTTAAAGTTGTCCAAATGAAGTTCTTAGCAATGCATATCCACTCACAAAAATGAATTTTTGATATACAGTGCTGCTTTAAAGTTTGTGAATCCCTTGCAGAATCTGCGAAAATGTGAATATTTTTAACAAAATAAGAGGGATCATACAAAATCCATGTTATTTTTCATTTAGTACTGTATTGAGTAAGATATTTTACATAAAAGATGTTTACATAAAGTCCACAAGACAAAAAAATAGCTGAATTTATAAATATGACCGTATTCAAAAGTATGATCCACGACTGTTTGTTTGTTGTGTGATGGTTGTTCATGAGTCTCTTGTTTGTTCTGAGCAGTTAAACTGAGCTCTGTTCTTCAGAAAAATCCCCCATGTCCTGTAGATTTTGATTTTTCAGCATCTTTTGTGTATTTGAACCCTTTCCAGCAGTGACTGTATGATTTTGAGATTCATCTTTTCACACTGAGGACAACTGAGGGACTCAAACACAACTATTAAAAAAGGTTCAAACATTCACTGACGCTCCAGAAGGAAGCACGATGCATTAAGTGGGGTGGATGTCCTTCTCACAGTAGCAAATCACTCTTATAGTTTAGCAGCTGATATTAAAGCTCAACACTATATTGGATTAACTCTAAATGCCTGATGGTGAACTTAAAATGTTTGTTCTGTGAGATGAAGAGTGGACACTTGTGTTTTGTCAAAGATCTTGTTCCTGTGTATTTTTATTTGTGTTGTGACATTAGCAGGATAGTGGGAGTTGTTAGATTGCTCAAACCATTTAAACCACAAGAATCTGTCCTTGCATTTTGCAGATCTGATAGTCATGTCATTCTGATGTTCTCACTTCCCTACTGTTTTCCTGTCTCTTGGCCTTTTCTTTCATGAGGGCTGTGTGGTTTTTGAGAGTTAGTGGTATAATTTTGTATTAAAATAATTTGCACACAACATCCCAAAAACCTCTCTACTGAACTCTTTTTCACCTCTATTTAGCCAGTGCATCCTTTTTTATAAGACTGTGTAAAATGTAATCCTTTATTTAAATTTTCAATATGAGCATAATAGTGTCATCTTTAGAAATAATATTTGAAACAGGTAAGTACATCAGCAATCAACCCATCTGGATCCTTCAGTTTACATTTGAGATGTTAATGTTTAACATACTTGAACAGCCTAAGCACCATTTGGCCTGTGTTACAGTTCAGTCCAGCTGGTCCTGATCTTGAGGATGAAATGACTGGCTTTCTCAGATGCAAACAGGAAGTTGAGTCCAGAGAGACTGGTTTGCTGAGCTTAGCTGAGATGAGATGTGTAAAGTCTTCAGTTTCATATGGTAAATATTAGATGATGATACATGTGCCCTACCGACTTTAAAAGAATGGTACAGAAGACATACATTGAAAAGCCTCCTTGAAACAAGCAAAAGACACAAAAATATAGTTTAAATGCATAAATATCTAACCACTTGAATACTTCAATGGATGGAATTGCCCAATTCAGTAAAAAAGAAAAAAAAAAAAAAACCCATATATTATGAAATTCTAATGTAGGTTTACAAATTCACTCTATTCGTTGCGATTGCTTTTGACAGACAGATGGACGGATGGATACTAGACAGATGGATAAGACGGATGGATGGATAAGACAGACGGATGGACAGACAGAGATGGATGGATAGACAGATTGATTGATAGACAAAGATTGATAGATGGATAGACAGATTGAAGGATAGACAAATTGATGATACACAAAAGGATGAATGATGGATGGATAGACACACGGATGGATGGATGGATGGATGGATGGATGGACAGACGGACGGATGGATAGACAAATTAAAGATAGACAAAAAGGTGGATGGATTGACAGATTGATGGACAGACAGATGGATGGATAGATAGATAGATTGAAGGATGGATAGACAAATTGATGATAGACAAAAAGATGGATGGATGCATGGATGGATTGACAGATTGATGGACAGACAGATGGATAGACAGACAGATGGATGGATGGATGGTTGGATGGATACTAGATGGATTGATGGATTGATGGATGGATCCTACATAGATGGATAGACAGACAGATGGATGATAGACGGATGGATGGATGGATGGATGGATAACGGATGGATGGATGGATAACGGATGGATTGATGGATAACGGATGGATGGATGGATAGATAAGACGGACGGATGGATGGATGGACAGACGGATGGATGGATGGATGGATGGATAACAAACGGATGAATGGATACTAGTCGGATGGATGGATAAGATGGACAGATGGATGGATGAGACGGATGGACGGACAGACGGACGGATGGATGGATGGATGGATCGGTCGGTCGATGCATCGATCGATGGATAAACAGATTGAATAAAGGGATGGATAGACAAACTGATGATAGATAAAAAGATGGATGGATGGATGGATGGATGGATGGATGGATGGATGGATTGACAGATTGGACAGACAGATGGATGGATAGACAGACTGATGGATGGATGGATAGACTGATGGGTGGATAGACAGACGGATGAATAGACAGATTGATAGACAAAGAGATTGATGGATAGACAGACGGATGGATGGATAGACTGATGGATGGATGGATGGATAGACTGATGGATGAATAGACAGATTGATGATAGACAAAGAGATGGATGGATAGACAGATTGATGGATAGACAAATAAATGGATGGATAGACAGATTGATGGACAGAGAGATGGATGGATGATAGACAGATTGATGGACAGAGAGATGGATGGATGAATAGACAGTGATGGACAGACAAAGAGATGGATGGATAGACAGACTGATGGACAGAGAGATGGATGGATGATAGACAGATTGATGGACAGAGAGATGGATGGATGAATAGACAGATTGATGGATGGATAGACAGATTGATGGACAGAGAGATGGATGGATGAATAGACAGATTGATGGATAGACAAAGAGATGGATGGATGATAGACAGATTGATGGACAGAGAGATGGATGGATGAATAGACAGATTGATGGATAGACAAGGAGATGGATGGATGGATGGAAGGATATATATGTGATAAAATACAATCAACTTGTTAACATGCTCCACAGCGCCACCCAGTGCTTTTAATTATAACTGTGAGTTTGAGGTTTAGTGCTTGGGATTTAATATGGATTCACTGCATTTATGGCCTGCAAAGCAATGTAGTAAAATTTGAATAGTATGTTTATTTTTCGAATAATAATAATTACAGATTGAATATTCAACTATTCGTGCACACCCCTAATTCAATTACATTAAGTTTGCAGATCAGACCAGGAAAGGCAAGCGAAGGCTTTTCCAGAGATTTTTAGAGATCAAGAGGTTCAGTCGGAATCTAGAGTAGAGCTTAACTACACGCTTAGGGAAAAAAAGGTTCAGTCGGTTCTATATAGATATTGATAAATAACCCATGGTGAACCCTTCATGCCAAAAAATGTTCTACATTAGAGATGAGAAATGACTTAAATCAGTGGTTCCTAAACTTTGGAGTGGCGTACCCCTGAGGCAGTTCAGAATCATTACAGTAATTATAACATGGCGAGAACGCAGCATTAGACTGCAGTCACACCTTTTCCTTAAATGATTGCATGATGTTTAATGGTTTGAATGTTTAACTCATAAAAGGTTCTACATATGAAGCGCCTGACAAGATTCTACATAGAACCCTTTCTTCTAAGAGTGTAGATTTGACATTTAATGATCAAGGATTGTGTTTGACAGTGCAATAGCCAACAACCATGACTGTTGGTGTGTTTATACATTGAAGTATGTCATCTCTGTGCCTCTACTATTATTTTGAGTGAATCATTTGAGCTTTGAACCCAACATCATTCCTTTAGGTACCGGCGATGTGGTGGCTATCATGATTCCCGAGCCCAAAGGTCGTGAGATCGTGGCCCTGTTGGAGAAGAACATAACCGTGGCCATGCACATCACCATCGGCACGCGGAACCTGCAGAAGTACGTCAGCCGCACCTCGGTGGTGTTCGTCTCCATCTCCTTCATCGTCCTGATGATCATCTCTCTCGCCTGGCTGGTCTTCTACTACATCCAGAGGTTCCGCTACGCCAATGCACGAGACCGCAACCAGGTGCTGTAGAGCCACGCTAACTACACCAAATACTGGGATTGAACCTACATTTACGTTACACCACATGCATTCAGAATCAAATTTGATTTAAAATGAGATATTTCAATGTAGCATGTGAAAGATCTAAGGATTCTCAATAACTATGGAGGACCACAAGTGTCACGGAAATAGTAAAAAAGCATAGGATTAATTAATAACTAATTGTACAATAAAAATGTGCATTAATAAATGTGTTTGCCAAAATAATTAATGAATCTAAAAATAAATAGATTAATTACTGCTTTTATTTGCCATTAAAAAATAAAATAATGAATTACTTTGCAATTTAATCTATTTATTTTTAGATGAATTAATTATTTTTGTAAACATTTACTAATGCACATTTTTATTGTACAATTAGTTATTAATTAATTATATGCTTTATTGTTATTTCCGTGACACTTGTGGTCTTCCATAAATAACAACCTGTGTTTGTGTTATTTTAAGAGAGCAACCATACATTTTTTTTTTATTTACACTATTTTTTATATGATTTAATTTTATAATCATTAGTCATTTATGTAGTTGTCATTCATTATATTATTCTGTCTTATTTGATTGACTTACGTCATTTATTCATTTACATCATTTATCATTATATAATTGTATTGTTATTATTCATTTAAGTTTTTTATATTTTATATTACTATAATTGTGATTATGCTTGTGGTTTGAAGGGATGTTTGTCTCCATTTCGAGGTTTTTAACGTCACTGGACGATGTTGTGAAGCAGTTCTTCCCTTGGTATAATAACACTTGTTGGTCAGACAAAGCCAGAGCATTGAAACTGAGCATTGAAACATCCAGACGAACTCTGGGCATTGAAACTTACGCAACTAAAATTATTCAATAAACTCTGCTCTTTTCTTATCGTCAATTCGTCTCCTGCTTCTGCTCTTCTCTGGCTTTTTCAGTTAAAGGGTTAGTTCACCCAAAAATGATTTTTTTTGTCATTAATTACTCACTCTCATATTGTTCCACACCCGTAAGACCTTCATTAATCTTCGTAACACAAATTAAGATATTTTATAAGATAGGGAGCAATGACATTTCCTCTCTCAAGATCCATTAATGTACTAAAAACATATTTAAATCAGTTCATGTGAATACAGTGGTTCAATATTAATATTATAAAGCGACGAGAATATTTTTGGTGCGCCAAAAAAAAACAAAATAGCGACTTATTTAGTGATGGCCAATTTCAAGACAATGCTTCAGGAAGCTTCGGAGCATAATGAATCAGTGTGTCGAATCTGCTGTTCAGAGCGCTAAAGTCACATGATTTCAGCCGTTGGCAGTTTGACACGTAATCTCATTATGCTCCGAATCTTCCTGAAGCAGTGTTTGGAAATCGGCCATCACTATATAAGTCGTTATTTTGTTTTTTGGCACACCAAAAATATTCTCGTTGCTTTATAATATTAATATTGAGCCACTGTACTCACATGAACTGATTTAAATATGTTTTTAGTACCTTTATGGATCTTGAGAGAGGAAATGTCATTGCTCCCTATGGAGTCCTCACTGAGCCATCGGATTTCAACTAAAATATCATAATTTGTGTTCTGAAGATTAACGAAGGTCTTACAGGTGTGGAACGACATGAGGGTGAGTAATAAATGACAGAAATTTCTTTTTTGGGTGAACTAACCCTTTAAACTCTCAGGCTGATAGAAGACATATATCTTCTGTCAGTGATTTGGTATCTGAGGTCGAATCTAATATTTCTGACATGGAGATCCACCTGATCTAACGTTTTGCCATGATCTAACATCCTGACATTGTCGACAGGATGGAATAACAAGCAACTGTTATCTCCATCAAAAAATCAAAGTCAATGGAGGGACAGAAAGCTCTCAGATTTCATCAAAAACATCGTCATTTGTGTTCTGAAGATGAACCAAGGTCTCGCGGGTGTGGAACGTCATGAGGGTGAGTAATTAATGACTGAATTTTCATTTTTGGGTGAACTAACTTGTTTTAAGATCAAATGAGCAGAAGCAGTATTACTTGATTAATACTTGCTAAATATAATCACAGTGCAGAAAGGTGATCTCAGGTAAACTAGTGACATTAGAAAAGCTGAAGGGTTTTTTAAAAAGGTGTTTGATAAAAAGAAAGGGAAAGTTTATTGGTTAAAGGGTTGAATGTAGGACTTCTAAGTTCTAAAAGTTTGGTTTGTGATGGTCAAAGCGAGTAGAGGATGATTACTGGGATGATTGGATGTTCTTATGGAAAAAATATTGAACAAAGTCTCAAGTATATTTTCTATGTGATGAGCACATCACTTACCGTAGCATAAATAACTAAAATGTTATAAATAATTTCAACAAAGTTTAATCAAACTTGTTTTTCAAAAAGAGCATTCCGTTCTCTTGTTTTTATGTTTTCACAGATCGATTTCGGCTGCCTTCAAGAAGTTTTCTGAGTTATACAGAATAACAGGAACTGTTACTCGTAAATTTCACAATCTTCAATTTCGAGATGGTTCTTCTGGAGGAACTGTCTACTGAGACATTTCAAGAACAGAGACATTCTAGGCTTTCAAGGTCACAATTAGAGACAATTCAATTTTTCACTCTTTGTTATATTGCAGCCATTTGCTAAAATCATTTCCTCATTAATGTACACACAGCACCCCATATTGACAGAAAAACACAGAATTGTTGACATTTTTGCATTTATTAAAAAAGAAAAACTGAAATATCACATGGTCCTAAGTATTCAGACCCTTTGCTCTGTATTTAGTAGAAGCACCCTTTTGATTTAATATAGCCATGAGTCTTTTTGGGAAAGATGCAACAAGTTTTTCACACCTGGATTTGGGGATCCTCTGCCATTCCTCCTTGCAGATCCTCTCCAGTTCTGTCAGGTTGGATGGTAAACGTTGGTGGACAGCCATTTTTAGGTCTCTCCAGAGATGCTCAATTGGGTTTAAGTCAGGGCTCTGGCTGGGCCATTCAAGAACAGTCACAGAGTTGTTGTGAAGCCACTCCTTCGTTATTTTAGCTGTGTGCTTAGGGTTATTGTTGGAAGGTAAACCTTCGACCCAGTCTGAGGTCCTGAGCACTCTGGAGAAGGTTTTTGTCCAGGATATCCCTGTACTTGGCCGCATTCATCTTTCCCTCGATTGCAACCAGTCGTCCTGTCCCTGCAGCTGAAAAACACCCCCACAGCATGATGCTGCCACCACCATGCTTCACTGTTGGGACTGTATTGGACAGGTGATGAGCAGTGCCTGGTTTTCTCCACACATACCGTTTAGAATTAAGGCCAAAAAGTTCTTTCTTGGTCTCATCAGACCAGAGAATCTTATTTCTCACCATCTTGGCAAACTCCATGCGGGCTTTCATGTGTCTTGCACTGAGGAGAGGCTTCCGTCGGGCCACTCTGCCATAAAGCCCCGACTGGTGGAGGGCTGCAGTGATGGTTGACTTTCTACAACTTTCTCCCATCTCCTGACTGCATCTCTGGAGCTCAGCCACAGTGATCTTTGGGTTGTTCTTTACTTCTCTCACCAAGGCTCTTTCCCCCGATAGCTCAGTTTGGCCGGACAGCCAGCTCTAGGAAGGGTTCTGGTCGTCCCAAACGTCTTCCATTTAAGGATTATGGAGGCTACTGTGCTCTTAGGAACCTTAAGTGCAGCAGAAATTTCTTTTTTTAACCTTGGCCAGATCTGTGCCTTGCCACAATTCTGTCTCTGAGCTCTTCAGGCAGTTCCTTTGACCTCATGATTCTCATTTGCTCTGACATGCACTGTGAGCTGTAAGGTCTTATATAGACAGGTGTGTGGCTTTCCTTATCAAGTCCAATCAGTATAATCAAACACAGCTGGACTCAAATGAAGGTGCAGAACCATCTCAAGGATGATCAGAAGAAATGGACAGCACCTGAGTTAAATATATGAGTGTCACAGCAAAGGGTCTGAATACTTAGGACCATGTGATATTTAAGTTTTTCTTTTTTACAAATCTGCAAAAATGTCAAAAGTTCTGCATTTTTCTGTCAATATGGGGTGCTGTGTGTACATTAATGAGAGAAAAACTTAAATGATTTTAGCAAATGGCTGCAATATAACAAAGAATGAAAAATTTAAGGGGGTCTGAATACTTTCCGTACCCACTGTATATAAGCAATGGGCTTTAAATCTTTTTAGGATGATTTATGGGTACACCACCCTGAAGAACGACCAAGCTGGACCAACTATGTGCACTCAGTATTTGTTTTTTGCTTTCAGTCTACATACATATTCATGTAAACTCAGTCAGTTATATTTTAAGTGAATGTAAGCAGTTGCAAAATAAAACGCATGTGTAACAGTATAGTGGATCCATGCGTCAGGTCTTAAAGTGACAGCAGCCTAATATGCCTGCTGCCAAATTATTAAGATAATATTAAAAATATCTATATGGAAGTTTTCCCCATGGTGTTTTGTCAAAATTGTTGCTGAGTGGTTAGTAACTTTGGAAAACCACTAGCTACAGTGGCTGGTGAGCAAAAAAGTCAATATCAAACCCTGCTTGTACATCCGTTACCACTATCTGATTTGTTTCCTATAACTGGACCGGTAACATGGGCAGAATTAACGGCATATTAACTGATTTGGTGATGGACAGCTCTGCCATTCAACAGTCTGAGATGCATTAATTAAAGTAGTTAATAACTTCTTTTAATTAATCAGTTTGAGATTGAATTAATGCCAGATAAATTATGGAAATGACATCTGAGGACTAATTCTAGTTATTTTGCTTTATTTCCAGATTCAATCATAGGCTTCTTCTCGCATACGGACATGCACACCCTTCAAAAAAAAAAAAACCTCTTGACAAACTAAAACACATGCATGAAAAGAGAGAATGTATTTTTATTGTTACTGGACAATGTTGTGAAGCAGTAATATTCCATTGTTTTTCCCTTGATATAATAACACTTGTTGGAATTGCATTGGCCAGACGAAGCCACAGCATTGAGTATTGTAACCTCTAGATTATTCAATAAACTCTGCTCTTTTATTATCATCACTTTGTCTCCTGTTTCTGCTCTTCTCTGGCTTTCTCAGTTAAACGCTCAGGCTGATAGAAGATATATATCTTCTGGCAGTGATTCCACGTCTGAGGTTGAATCTAATATCTCTGATGCACAGATCCATCTGATATAACATTTTAGTACAATCTCTAACACATATTTCATGTCTTTTGCAGAGGCGATTGGGTGACGCTGCAAAAAAGGCCATAAGCAAGTTACAAGTACGGACCATCAGGAAGGGTGACAAGGTTTGGTTTGTTTTATGTTTTTTGTCAGACTTCTTAGTCTTTGAGTACAGAGAAGATTTTAAAAACACTTCATTCAATCCAATAATGTGATCATTATAATGAAAAATAATGCAAAATGGGTCAAAAACACATTGTCCTCCAAATTGGTCTTTTCTTACAAACATCTTTATCAAAAAACTTTATTAAAAACTACCCAACCATTTTTATTTTTTAGTGTTTTTGAAATAAGTCTCTTCTGCTCACCAAGGCTGCATTTATTTAGAATTAACAGTTATATAGTGAAGTATTAATACAATGTAAAGTAACTGTTTTCTATTGTAATATATTGCAAAAACGTAATTTATTCTTGTGATCAAAGCTGAATTTTCAGCATCATTACTCCAGTCTTCAGTGTCACATGATTCTTCAGAAATCATTCTAATATGATGATTTGATGCTCAAGAAACATTTCTGATTATTATCAATGTTGAAAACAGTTGTGCTGCTTCATATTTTTGTAGAAACTGTGATTTTTTTTTTTTTTTTGGATAGAAATAGAAACTTCAAAAGAACAGCATTTATTTGACATTGAAATCGTTTGTAACATTATAAATGTCTTTACAGTCACTTTTGATCAATTTAATGCATCCTTTCTGAGTAAAAGTACCTAAATACTTCAACACATTTTTGAACACTGGTGTAAAACGTATTGTTCTGATTCTAAATTCTTATTGCAAATATCACATTTGAAGAGAAAATGATAAAAAAAAAAAAAAACATATTCAAAAAAATGCCTCCCCAATAACGCTTACAACGTGTGACATTTCATCATGTCTTTTTATAGGATATCTTTGATCTGATTCCTGTCCTTTAACACCCATCTGTGATTCATTCTCATTAGACATGCTTTATGACTGTATGTTCCCGTCTGCTACTTTTCCTCTAATGGAGATTTCAGGGAACTGTACACATATATTCACCCATATGTGGTTACTCACAACATTATTTATCGGCCCCCTGTTTCTAGGAAACTGAGTCAGACTTTGACAACTGTGCAGTGTGCATCGAAGATTACAAACCTAATGATGTTGTCAGGATTCTGCCATGTCGGTAAGATTTCAGGCAAACATTACAAGATGTAAAAGTAGATTGAACTGAGGAATTCTGATTCTCAGAGAAATAAAATGCTTAAACAATAAATAATGCATTATTATTAGAATAGTTAGCATTAGTGTGCCATATTGAAGTTCAAACAAAAACTATTGAACTAAATGAACCATACCTATAAAGCCATCATATTTTAATCTGTACTTTGTCATTTTTCCCAATAGTGCAGCATCACTATAAACATTACCATGCCAAAGCATTGCTTACAATGTGTCTACAATGGACAGAAATAGATCACTTTTAGAGCTGCCAACTCTAGAGTAAAAATTTATAAATTGAGAATACTCAAAACATTTGAGGAAAATTATTACCTCCAAACATTAAAGTAAACTAACTCAGTTTTAGTTAAGTAACTAACATAGTTACTTTTACATTTTTACATTTAGTTAAGTAACTAACATAAAAGAAACCCCTGTAAAACCCAATATGACATTAAACACTAACTTAGTCTCCCTTTGTTAATCTTGTGCAAAAACACACAAAATAACACTTAATTTCAACATTTTTTTTCCTTATAGAGTCTGACGCAAAGCATGCTGGATATTAGAAATCTGTTGCAACTCAATCATATTAAGTTCAGCTTACTACAATCAAATTTTGAGTTCATGCAACTTTTTTCTATTAAGTACAATGAACCTTCATTATTATCTGAGTGAAACAAACTCATTTCATTTCATTAATTTCACTGTTCGGTTTTACATTCTGTGGTAATAATTCTGTTTTTGATGAATTAGTTTGTTACCTCATGTTAGATTTCACACAGCAGTGTAAGAATATAATTTTTGGCTAAAATAGCCAATGCAAAATCACGTTTAAAAATGTATAAATGCATTAAATGCATTAAGGAGGACCTATTGTGCCCCTTTTACAAAGTTTTGTTTTTGTTTTTGGGGTCTATTAGAATGTTTTCATGTTGTTTTTCATATATTTGACATTGTTGCAGCACCTCTCTTCCCAGACTGTCATTAACACTCTTAGTTCCTGTCCTCCTTCCAAAAAGCACAATGTGCCCTGATTGGTCGTCTGGAGCAGTCTGTTGTGATTTGTCAACTGTACCAGACCCTGCCCATTTATTTAGCATACACAGCAAAATCTCCAGAGCTAAATCAACTCTGCTCAGAGATAATATGGACCTCTCTACATAGAGTTAAAATAACACTGAAGTAGAGCTAAAGTTAATGAGATAACATGCTGTTTGAGGAGTTGTTTAATCAGATCTTGAGAGATTTTATGTCTTTTATCTTCAGTTGATTTCATATTCAGCTGTAGTTCGTGTTTCTCTTCATGATTCTGCTTGTTAACAGCAGGTGTTCATCACTAATGCTCAATCAGAACTTAATCACTTAATTATCTCTTTAACTTTAACTCTGCTTCAGTGTTACTTTAACACTAAGTAGAGAGGGGCCATATGTAATCTGAGCAGAGTTGATTTAACTCTGGGGATTTTGCTGTGTACGCCTCAGGTGGGATTTATTAAAATGAGGAAGGTTTTGACATGTTCATTCCCAGAAGAAAACTCAAGACTACAATCAAGGTGTTTCAGGGAGTTCAGAAACAGTGCGCACTGATATAGAGAATAACTTCCTTTGAAGTGACTTTGTGCTTTGTAGCTTTACAGACCTTTTTCATCCTCAAACAGCAACACACTAAAGAAAGATGAACATGAAAAAAGCATAAAAGGTCCTCTTAAAAATGTGTTTGAAAAGTGTAGATAAACTGTTTTTGGTCTTTTTGTGAAAAATGTTTCTCTGCTTAATGTGCTGTTATTGTCAGTCATGTCTTCCATAAGAACTGTGTGGACCCTTGGCTACAGGACCACAGAACCTGTCCCATGTGCAAAATGAACATCCTGAAAGCCCTGGGCATCCCGGTAAGAGTAGAAACTAGCCATAAACATCACACACGGCCTTGTGTTTTGCTCTAAATAAGCTGTAATTTTCCATTCAAACAGCCCAATACAGACTGTTCTGATGACATCCCTCCTGATTATGAGATGTCCGTCAGCGGCCCTCCCACCAATCCTGTGACGGGGGCGAGTGAGGTGTCAGTGGGTGAGAGCTCGGTAGTCCTGGACCCAGCTGTCAGAACAATAGGCCTGTCACACATTTACCACGAGATGGACTCCTTCCCGCCGGCCGGAGAGAGCCACCACATCGCCAGCAGTGAGTATGGCCATGTGTCTCGCATTATATGAACTGTAATCTTGACATTTTCTTGAGAAAATAAGTTGAGAAATTAATTATGAATATTATATTTATGAATAGTTATAAATTAATTAAGATGTATAGCCTCTGAATAACTTTGATTGTGACATACACTACCATTCTACCATTTGATCGAAATTTAGTAATATTGTGAAATATTAATACAATTTAAAATGACTGTTTTCTATTGTAATATATTGTAAAATGTAATTTATTTCTGAGATCAAAGCTGCATTCTCGGCATCTTCAGTGTCACATGATCCCTCAGAAATCATTCTAATATGATGATTTGCTGCTCAAGAAACATTTCTGATTAAAGTTAATACAGTTAATAACTGTTGTGATGCTTCATATTTTTGTTATACTTTTTTCCAGGATTTTTTGATGAATATAAAGTTGTAAAGAACAGCATTTATGTGAAATTTAAATCTTTTGTGACATTATAAATGTATTTACTGTTACTTTTGATCAATTTAATGCATCATTGCTAAATAAAAGTCGTAATTTCTTTCCAAAAAAATCTTACTGGCCCCAAACTTTTGAAAGGTATATTTAATATAAGGTAAGGTAATATTTAGGTATAGGTAAATATTAATAATTCACAATTCTCACTGTCAAAGAAAACCTTAAAAAATTAGGATGTTTTAAAATAGCAATTTTCAGTTCAAGTTCATAGAATCAAAGACATTTTATATTGAATATTGAATATATGTTTTTCTAGTTATGTAATTGCTATTTGTGAGTATAATTTGTACAAAATTATGCTTTTGCAACTAGACAATTTATAGAAAATAACAAGTGAAAAGAAGTGGGAATATAGACCTTTATTTCTATATTTTTAATTCCTGTATAAAATGAATCACAAAAGAGGGTCTATCAAAATGGGAAAATGTTTCCGCATAATGCAAGGTTCTGTGTAAAGAATGCTTATCAATGCTTATTATTTTAATTCCCATCTCTCGCATTGACCTACACATCTTGTGGTTCTGGATTTGATTATTTTAGTCTGTTCTAGTGGTCTTGTGTGTGACCTACTTTCAGCTCTCATATATTTAGGTCATTTTTTTTGGTACCGGCAGCAAATAAAAGCACAGCCTGTCCTGGTTCTCCATCGCAGCTTTGGTCTGATCCTGTGCTGCTTCTGTAGCCCGTATCAGTCCTTTTGTCAGCTTATAAGATTTGTTGCCGCTCAACAGCACTGTGAATAAGTCTGTCAAGCTCCAGAAAGGACAAAAAACACCATTAAAGTAATCCATATGGGATCTTCCAAGCCATTTGTCCTCCACTGAAACTTTCATTCAGATTCAAAAATGACACCTCACACCAGGTTTGGTGGCAAAACGTTATTGGTAATGTTCTTTGTTGTTTCAGGTGAGCACCAGCCCTCCATGAGCAATGATTCAGACACCTCACTCATCATGCCAGTGGAGCTCGTCCTGTCCGACGTAGAACTTCAGTCTGATCCAGAACAGGACGATGTGAAGTCCTGAACATTACTGAATGACTCTCAGTGCCATAAATGGAGCAGGACTGCAGCAGGACAATAAAAGAGCATGAGTAATAGCAGCACAGGTGTGCAACCTCCTTTTTTGACCTCATGGTCTCAGTCACCGCAGCTTGCTTGTCCTCTTCCTCTGGCTTTATCAACCTCAATTTCATGCCGTCTTCTGTCCCGAGCTTGTGTTACCAGACTGGAAAAGCCACCTGGCCCTACGAGGGATGTTTTCGCTTTTATTCTGGAAAATTTTGACTGTTTCAACTTCCCTATGGGATCACTGCCAGTACACACCGGAATATTCTAAAATGAATAGACGTAATGTAGACGCAACGTACATTTGCTTTGAGTGTCTAAAGCGGTTTGCGTGTGCTCTAACCAGCGTGAAGTGAAGTATCGTGAAGTAGCGTGATACTTTGTGAAGTATCACCAGTGCTTATCGTATACAGGACACTATTTTTGCATCTTCTGAAATGTGATGTGTCAAATCACACTACAGCGACAAGATGAAGTAGAACCCAGCTCATGATATGGTGAGTGTTTTAGCAGCCGTATCCAGAGACAGTGTGTCAAGGCAGTACTTGTGAATCATAATGCCACAAAAGCAGTTAAAGTACATGCTTTCCACTAATTTTGTCTTGACAGAGTGTTGTAATGTATTCCACTAGGGTTTCAGGCCCCGTGCACACTGTTAAATTAAGAGTCACTCCGGTTTGGAGTGCTTAAACCTGCTTTGCACTCACTCCTGTAATTTGTTAATTACAGGAGTGACAATTGCATTCTTACAACCAAAATTCAGGTAGTAACGATTATATTTTCATGTCATGTTGCTTGGAAACATTAATTACAACGTCACAAATAACTAAAGGCCCATTCACACCAACTATTAGTGATGCGCAGTATTTTTTCTTTTACCAGAACACCGAAATTAACACAAATTTAAAGTTTCCATTTGATCAAACTTAAAATAAAGTTTATTTATCTACTCCAATTCATTGTTGAAATATAAACAGTGACTGTAATAACTTGTTGTCATGGCAGATTTATTCAAGCATACATTAAATAAAGACAACAGAAAATATAATGAATGCATGTAATATAATGAATGCAATATAGTGCATATATTTAGCAAAATTAGGTATTTTTCCTAGCTAACTACTGAATTATGGACATTAAATGGCTTTCCTGAGGTAAATGTAACATTAGGAGACATATTGTTTACAAGCTGTTTTATTGACGTCTTTCCGCGTTTGAAACACTTCAGTTGTACTGACTGACAGAAATTGAAAGCTGAAATGTTCTTAAAAGTTACAAAGCACAAAGTTTATTGCGAAAACTGGAAGAAAGGCGAGCTACAAATAATGTTCAGTGAAGTTTTGTTCACGCATTAAATGAAAACAGCATAGAAGAAATCGATATGGTCAGCCCCGAACTAGTGTCCACATAGCTGTTTATTTTGTGCACTCAACGTGACAACAGTCAAAACACGCCGTCAGAGAGGCAAATATTAAATGTCAACATTTCGGCCCTCCAAAATTGTTTTGGGCGAAAACGAATATTCATATTCGTCCGATCAAATGCCAAAAATTTTGCCGCATCACTACATAACATTTTAAATAATCATGCTAAAAGATTTCGTGTTCAAACTTGGCATCAAACAGCACCTTTTGTTTTGAATATGCCTCTAGCGACCTCTAGCGGACCGAAGATATTACATATTGCACCTTTAACCTATTTATTGAATTGTTGTATAAAATTGACATCACATTTGCACGCGTGCTGATATTCGGGAAAACAGCACTTTTGCTTGTGTGATATTATAAATGTTAAAAACAAGAACTTTATGAAGACTTTTTTGCACCATATCTTGGATTATGGGGACATTTTATTACTTTTGGTGGCATTTTTTGCCCCAAACCCCCGTTAATTTCCGACCCTGATGTGTGTGTGTGCTGCGTAATGATGGGGAGCAGGGCCCTTTTTCAAGTGCAAGTGGAGGCCCCTTTCAAGGGAAATGGGTGAAACATACAGTAGCAAAGGCCACTGCCGGAATGCAGTAAACTAGTATTTCATTGTGAACGCAATCTGAGTCAACCATCATGAGGAGCGATTCACTCCCACAATGAATTAAATGCAGTTGTCACTCCCTAACCAGTGCAGTGTGCCATATTTATTTTTTCTTTGCAAATAACTTGCTGAGTTAACATCTTCAGAAGCTTTTATTTTTAAAAAGTTAGTCCCGGTTAAAAGTGAAGTGTGTAATTTCTGCTAAACCTGAACGGCTGAATTGGAGCGAACAGCTCAACCAGCGACGTGAACTACCCGTTTCTCCAAAAACTTGTTCTTTTTCATTATTTTTTGCTATTTTGTTTGGTTACTGCAGAAATTGCAGACGTAACTTTCATTCGGCAGCAGTAAAAGCGCTTTGCTCAAATTTAAGTTGCTCACAATACTTTCGCAGAAGGATAGTACACTACTGACAGGCCTGTTTTAAACGACCGTTTCTTTTTATCATGCACAGTAGGAAAGTGAAAGACGATTGAATGGATATTTTGATATCAAAGGGTTTATTTTTCTAAAAAAGACAAAAGAAAAAACAAAGGACACATGGAGATACACATTGCTGAATCACCCCCTTTTAAATATTTATGTTTTATTATTATTATTATAAATATTATTTTACTAAATAGTTTTAACTTATATTACAGTATATTAATATTGTGATCAAGTAGCCTGTTAATGTTGGATACAGACTGGCTGTTTACAGTGTGTCTGTGTATCTGCCAACTTCAAAGAGGTCTGTTATTTATTATTTTAATTATTAAAACAATAATGATATTAATATTAATTATTATTAATTTTATTAGGTATAAAGGCATTTGTACTCATGTTTGAATATTTTTCTCAATGATATACTTCCCCAGTTAAACACGCTCATACCCAGAATGCACTACTGCAGTCAAATGGACTGATGAATGTTTAGCACACTAAACCAAAGCTTCAGCATATACTGTATGTCTGCATATGTTTCTGATGTCAGGACAGGTGGATATGGTGTGTGTTCACATGTGTCCTGCACTATTGTAATGAATGATCATGAAGGAGGTAAACGTGCGCAGACGGACTGAACTGGGAGCAGTCGTAGAGCTGGGGTCTGTGATCCTGATATTCATATTCAGTAATATTTAACATAATGGCTTGTGCAGTGTTATGTGCATCTGTCAGCCAAAAAGCACATGAGATTTCCCTGAGATTTATTTTATTGTAACTTTAGACTGGCATGAATAAAACTGTTGTTTAGAGGAATTTTATAAGATTAGACGATTACGCACTAATTATTTGGTGCTTATTTAATTATTGTAACACATTTCTTGTGGCACAAACAATATTCTGTGTGTTTTCTTTCTATGATATCTGTGGTTGAAGTTGTCTGTCTAGGAATCATTTTGTGTGTCCATTAAAGCAGTCATATCATGCATTTGTTGTTTATTTTTTCCCCTTGGGGAATTAATTTACAATATTTGTGTCCTGTGCCTTTATATGGAAGCTTGTTTTAACCATGAAATAAAAAAAAATAAAAAAGGTAATTGCGACTTTTTATCTCAGTTGTGAGACTTTCTTGCAATTGCAAAATATAAACATACAATTGCAAGTTATAAAGTCAAAATTGCATTATTATGGAGCCCTGGACATAGGCTAAATCGTGCACACAATTTAATAATTCGTTCCCTTCGATTTACTAAAACATGTGCACGATTTACTATTTCGTTCCCTCGGTGTATAAATCATACACATGCATTTATAAATCTAGGGAACGAATTAGTAAATCGTCCGCACAATTTTTTTTTTTTTTGTTTCGTGCATGTCATGTGCGGGGCTCCATGTGTGGTGCACATAACTGGTGCGCATGCGTGGTAAAAAATAAATGATGTGTACCCATAGACTGTATGTGTACCAGAAAACGTTGAAGGAAGCGCTTTTGAGTAGTGATGGCGAAATGAAGCTTTGTGAAGCACCGAGGCTTTCCTCTCAAGTGTATCGTAAAAAGGTTCATTACTCGAAGCTTTTCAACACAGTGCACACTAACGACATCTTGTGGTCAAAAGGTGGAAAAAACTGCCTTTGCGTCCCAGACGACGCAGCTATTTTTGGAGTTTCATGTAATAAATCAGTTTGTGCTATGAAAAGCGTATAAAACAATGTAAATTATTATTATACATAAAAAAGTCACGTGTCATTTCACTTACACAATTTGAATAAATGAGTCTGAATAAAATTTGGGGGGACAAATAGGCAAGCTTTGGCATATATTATCAAAATAAATGATTGTTATAGAATGAAGTATGAACTGGGAATAAATACAAACTGAACACATGTAAATATTTATTCGTATTATGGCATATTTTTTGCTAAAAAGCAAATGATACTTCACATCTGCGCAAAGGTTCATGTTATGTGAATCAGAATATGAAGCAGTCACGTTGTTGTGTGCGAAAACGAAGCTTCGGACGTCACCGATCACGTGGTTATGGCAAAACGAATCAAGCTCCGATACAGTGCTTCACTGTGAGATGTTTCGTTTTTTTGATACAAGCTTCGAAGCCTCGGTGTCAAACGTCACATCACTACTTTTGAGTACAGGGACATGATTTCTTACAGGAGTAGGATTTTTCTCCATCTCTGGTAAGATAGCAATCACGATGATAAGTGTGTTCATTAATTATTAGGGGTGCAACGGATCCGTGATCGGTACGGACCAGACCCCGCGGTTCGGCATGCATCTGATTCATGGATTAACTGCTGTTTAACCACCGTAATGTGAAAGTTTAGCATTTGGACGTGTTTTGTCTTGCCAGTTTGCACGTTCAAATTATTTTAAACGCGGAAGAAGAGTTGAAAATCGGGATTCGCGTGCACGCAGAGAGAGAGGCTTTCAGACAGTGCTTGAACACCAAATTAATCCTTTTTTTTTTTTTTTAACTTGAGCTTGAACGCACACATACACACAAAGTTTTCTCAAAATACCCGTCTCGGCAAGTATTCTATCGGTTATGTCATAAGTGAACAGTTGAGAAAGAAACCGGATGTGTCAGTATATTCGTAAAGTGACAGCAGCCTAATATTCCTGCTGTTGTCTTTGTTATTAGTTTTAATAAAATATAAACAAAACATCATCATCTACGACGTTCGAAAGCAAAGAAGATAGTGAGGAGAGCAGTCAGGAGGAAAGTGATGGAGACGACTTGTAGGATGAGTGTTGCGTGAAGTGTGAGTACCAAAGATATAAACTCGCAATTGCGTATAATAATCCAATTGTGAGGGACAAGTTTATATCTCATAATTCTGACTTTATACGATGCAATTGTGAGTTTATATCATGATTCTGACTTTATAACTCACAATTGAGTTTATATCGCAATTCTGAGGGCAAAAAGTCAGAATTGTGAGATAAAGTCAGAATTGGCGCTTTATATCTTGCAAATCTCACTTTATATCACCCAATTTTGACTTTATAACACGCAATTGCTAAAGAAAAAAAAAATCTGAAATGTGAGATAGAAAGTTTCCTTTTTTATGTTTTTATTTTTTTTATTTAGTGGTAGAAACAAGCTTCCATACCTTTAAGACTATGTAAATGGCCTCTTCACATATGAAATGAGCAGCAAGGCAGCATTTGAACATAGTACCAAAACAGCTGGTGCTGAAATCTTGCTCAAAAAGGATTGAGTTCTAAAAGTTTTCATTAAGATGATTAAGGAAAATGAAATTCCTTATATGACCCCTTTATAGGAACTAATCTGTCTATGTGGTGTTGTAGACAGTATTGAGTGTTTGTTTGACTGCTATTTATTGTTAAATAAATTAAATCAGATTGTTCATGCATTGGACCTGAATGCTCTGGTGTAAAGACTGATTTATCAAGCTCATAATTTATCATTATTCATATAAAAGGATTCAGTGCTATCCAGGTATAGAATTTGGTTGATAATCTTCCATAATTTATGAACACAGTTGACCTGAATGTGGTTTTTGCAGTAAAATTATGTGCTTGCTTGCTTTTTTTTTTCTTCTTTTCTTTTTTTTTCTCAGTGTTATAAAATTATAATTGTGACATTAAATTTTGCTGAATGCCACTATCCTATAAATAACTTAAAATATACTTCATATTTAATATTTGCTGAAGCTCTGTACTTCTTCATGCAGGTCTGCATATTTCACAGTTTCCACATTTTGCAGACTTTTAGGAATTGTATTCTTAGTACTTGTTTCACTGTAAAAGCACTTTGTCTAATTTCAGAGGAAAAATGCTCAGAAAATGTAAAGATGAAGTGTGTCATTAGTGGAAACAAATGGAATTGCAATCTGAGTCCCACATACTGTACTAACTTGTGGTTGTTTGTTTGGCTGACTGTTGGCAAACATTATATTTGCAATTATGTTTAGTGCTGCTAAAGGCCCAGAAATGACATATATTCAGCCACAGTTATAATACATCATTGCATGTCCATGATTGTGAGGGACAATACAATTCAATGGAAGTATTTCAGCCACTACTCACTTTTGTCTTTGATCAAAACATTAACCATGCACCATTCAAATATCTAAAGTTTTTAAATCATTTAGATGTATATAGTACAAGAAGCTGAATATGACCTCTAACTGTGCAGAATAGATTCTTGCAATTAATATATTTCATAACTATTAATGTATATTTTATATTATAATTATTATTTATTTATTTTTATATATTTTTTTTTAGTTATGAAGCATCCAAGAAGGGTGAGAGGAAACAACACCCGAGGCTTTGTGTGTGTGTGTGTGTCTAACAAGCAATTATTTCCTGACATTTTATTTGCTTTATGATAACACACGATAAGCCTGGTATAACAGCCTGCTTCATTATTTAAAGGTGAAGTGTGTAAATCTAGTTAATCTTGCCGTTTTGTCTGGTGTCGATAGAGGCACAGAATGACACGTCTCCCCTTTAATGACTAAATGGTTGCATAACTGCCATTTGTCTACTTCTAATGCTGTTCATCAGCGCAGAAAACGGCGTTTCCAAGCAACAGTTAACATAAAGATGACAGACTGGACTCTTTAGCACACGCTGTATGGATCTTCATTTGTGTCAGCCGGCTGACATCTGCTGTGGGAACCATTAAACACAATCACAAAGCTGTGTCAACAGAGCAACCACCGCTTGAAGATGTTTCCATCATATCGACGGATGAAAGGTGAGAATAATAAAAGGGTATGAATGCTGTCTGTCTTCATGCTGCTTTTGACAATAAAGCACTTTTAGTTGCCAGAATTTAAAACGTGCTAACTTTTTTAAGCCCCCCACCCTTTTGAACATAGAAGTCAAAATGCACTATAAAAATAATTCATGAATTCTTTGTAATAGAGACCTAAGGTGAAGACACTCAACATTATTGCTGAAGTGAAAGCACTTAAAAAAAAATAGGCTATAAAGTTGCATGAATTTTATGCTTGCTGTAAAGCAAAGGTAGGCCTACTGTATTAAGCATTTTATTTAATACAAAATATATATTTTAGATAATAATTTAAAATTGCTAGAAGATAAAGCCATATGTCTAACCAAGTTGTGTTCCAAATGTGAAGCCGATGTCACAGTAATTGAGGTTCCTGTGGGATTTTGTTTGGGCTCTCTACGAAAAATAGCCACTGAGTGACACCCACAATCCACAATATTAGTTGAAACATGACACCACCTATAGGGGGAGAAGCTGCCAAGCCCGGTTTTAAAGCACAGTTTCCATGTTAACGCAATGTTCAATTTCAGAACAGTTTTCATAGGATGAATTAAAGCGTGTTTAAGCTTTCGAATGTACCTAATTTAGGATGATTATTAAAGGTGCTCTAAGTGATCCTGGGTGGGGTAACTTTCTGTTGACGTTTGAAGTGTTGTCAAACAAAACAGAGGTTAGCTAGACCCTCCCTCCTCCTCCTCCTCCTCCTCTTCCCCTCCGTGCTTCCTGAAACAGCCATGAACGTGCATTTAAAATCATTCTCGTCAGTTATTGGCTGGAGCATGTTTATTATGTTAAGTGGTCCAGGCTGCACCAGTTTGTTTTTATTGTCATTTTGGGAGCTTGTGGAGACTACAGAGACCGCGTTTTTTTACAGTGTGTTCAGGGGACAGGCAGCTAGCGGATAGTGAGGAGATGTTTATTGTATGTGACAAAAAATGTTTTGGCCTAAAAACGCGTAACATCACTTAGAGCAGCTTTAAAATAAAAGGCAATCCTAGATAACAAATTTTGGAATGTAAGTTTTTACATGTTTTTTTTTTTTTTTACATGTTGTTTTTTTATGGTTAGCCAGGAAAGTTTTCTTTAGCTATGTTCTCAGAACATAAGTTTTTGGTTTGTAGAACGTTATTCTTATGTTAATCTAACGTTCCCTTAACTTTATTATAACCTTAGTTTTTTTGTTTGTAGAATGTTATCGTAACGTTAATCTAACATTCCCTTAATGTTAGTAGAACGTTAGTTTTTTTGGTCCCAGAACATTGTTAGGGTTTGTTTTTGGTCAGCCAGGAAAGTTTTCTTAATGTTCCCAGAACATTCGTTTTTGGTTTGTAGAACATTATTATAATGTTAATCTAACGTTCCCATAACATTATTATAACATTAGTTTTTGGTTTGTAAAATGTTAATCTAACATTCCCATATGTTATTATAACATTCCCAGAACAATAGTTTTTGGTTCCCAGAACATTAAGGTTTGTTTAATGGTTAGCCAGGAAAGTTTTCTTAACATTCCCAAAATGTTAGTTTTTGGTTTGTTGAACGTTATTCTAACATTAATCTAACATTCCCATAACGTTAATCTAACATTCCCATATGTTATTATAACATTCCCAGAACAATAGTTTATGGTTCCCAGAACATTAAGGTTTGTTTAATGGTTAGCCAGGAAAGTTTTCTTAACGTTCCCAGAATGTAGTTTTTGGTTTGTTGAACGTTATTCTAACATTAATCTAACATTCCCATAACGTTAATCTAACATTCCCATAATGTTGTTATAATGTTCCCAGAGCATTGTTATGTTTTGATTTTGGTTGGCCAGAAAATTTTTCTTATTGTTCCCAGAACATTAGTTGTTTTTTTGTTTTTTTTTAATGTTTTAAACGTTATTTTAAAATAACCTAAAATTACCATTAGGGAATGTTCTCTATATTTTTAGGTTATTTAAAAATATTCCCCTAAAGTATGTTTGGTTCCCAAAAAATAACCAAACGGGAACCAAAAAACTAACGTTAGGGGAACTTTCTATGTTTGCCTGGATGTGTTGTCTAAACAATAACCTGGAGCCGCACGCTTTGCTCCAGAGCATTAAAAGTGCTAAACATCATTGTGAACAACACTGTGTAACAAGTGTTGGATGCACAAGCACCTCTTACATGATCTTCAGGAAATCTAGTTAGTGCTTTATCTTGCTAGTCTTTGAAACATCAGGATGTGCCTCACCCTATTCTGGAGAAGACGTGGTGTTTTTAGACATGACGGGACTGTTTAGGGTGGATACCAAAATGTTTCCTTATCTCAGAGATATCAGTATCAAACTCTTGCCTGATATCTGTCCTTGTAGGGCAGGCTGATCCTTTTAAAATAGAGTCTTTTCTGCTCTTCAAACACAACCCCTGCTTTATAGGTTTATCCTTTTGTCATGCCATGAGGATCTCGGCTTTGCACAGGTCGTTCTAACCCACAAGCATGGCCTCGATTTCTAACCTGTTCCTTATTATAGACCTACTGCCACCCTGCTTACTCTCTGACTTCAACTGGATGGTTATGTAATGGTTATGGATGTTCAAACCTGATTACTTGTTTATTTAAAAGATTAGTTGTCAGCTAGAAAACCAAACGTCTTGCCAATTTCTGATCTTGAACTTTTCAACGTTTTGTGCTTGATGTCAATAACTCGTCTCAACGTGCCCCTACCGATTCTCTGTTATCAGGTTATCCAGCGCTGTTACCCAATGCAGGCCGCAGAGCTGTTTGGCTGCAATCCACTTCATTATTTAATGGTATGCTTGGGTGCAGTTTTGATGTGATTCTGTCTCATTCCTCAGTAACTCCCATCCAACATGCTGATATTACCGGCGATTCAAAGTGATTCTGTTATCCTGATCTCCTGCCAAAATGTCAAGGTCACCTGTCAAGCAGCAATGGCTGTTGTCCTCAGGACCCATTGTACTGGAACACAATATAGTGGAAATATTTCGTCTTTCAGCAAAATATGTCTTTTAATAACACGTGTCACTTAAAATCTAAAATAAAGAGTGTTGGAGAAGCTATTTTGAAACTGTAGCTTGCCAAGCTACAAGATAACCAGTCAAAAAGCTAGTTAGATAGGCTAGTACCCAGCCAGCACACCCATATAGGGCCCAAAGGGCTTGCATTTGGGCTGATAGTTGGGGCCCAGCTAATTTTGTCCTCGATTTGTATGGAGTCCCCACATGTGTTGATAATGGGCCCACAAATGGCCCTATCATAGTTTTTTTATGGGACCACAGTAGGTAAAAACTAGGCCCCGTTTATTATTTTCTTTAAAGATTCCAGTGGGTCAAACAATGAACTACTGTGCAAAACTCACTTTCAAACCACTCAAACTGTGTTATAATGTTTTTATAAACCTGTGGCTCATTTGCAAGGTCCGCTGCTGCACATACATGTTTGATTTGGCATCCTAATGCCCATCCTGATGCAATCCACTGCATTGCATCAGAGAGAGTGTGCTGGGACACATTCACAAGATCTTCTACAGAGGACTTGGCATATCCTTGAATGCATCTTAATCCTGAAAAGCTCATAATCCTGGATCTGTACAGACGACTCAGTAATGGGAAACCTAACTGGAGCCCACATTGAGCCCATCAAAGTGCCCCACATAATCTTTCCCAACCCACCCATGTTTGGCTTGTGTTTTCCCATGTTTTGGAGGCCCCCATAGATTACCTATGTGGGTACTACCTTGGGCCCATGTCAGCCTATATGGGACTGATTGTGTTTGCCCATGTCTAACCCATTTTTGTTAACCAATATGGCCCCATTTATGTTGCCATTTTGGGCCCATCCATGCAAGCCATTTTGACCCACATAGGGACCCCACCTATTTTCACCCATGTGGGGCCTACTTAGCTGAACCAAGTGGATCCCAGATAAGATGCCCATTTTGGGACCATGCCCACTTGGTACCCATGTAGCCCAAACATAAATCATATGGGGCTCACATATTGGCTGGGTAGCAACAAACTACACTCAAAATACTTAAGGGGCAATATCCTTTATAAAATGTATAACTACTGAATAAAATGTATAACTATTCAATCATTTATAATTTAAAGTTTTTGCTGGCACAAAAACTGGTTTTGAATGAATGAACAATAACAAGGGTGACGGTATCAAACCTGAACAGGTAAATACTCTGGAATAGTTTGTGTATAGTAAATTGTACAGTAGTAATTTATATAACCAAATGAAAAAAATTATATACAAAGACTTGAAACTGTGAACTATGTTTTATTCTTTTAACTTATAGCCTATTGATTGGACCTTCAAACTTTGCAGAGAGAGTGAACCATTTAGAATGAATCGATTCACTAGAATGAATCAGACCTTCCAACGCTGCATATAAGACGAATCGGTTCGTTAGGACGAACCGATTCCTTAGAACGAATGTCTGTTCTTTGCAGATGCCTCTGTTGTGGCTGCTGTTCATAATATTACTTTGACTGTTACCTAAAGACACACTGCCCTCTAGTGGACGGCACTTTTGTCTCCCACATCAGCACTGAACTTTAAAATATCTTCAGTTGTATGTCCTTTTTATCATTACTTTCAACAGACAGCTGACTTATTATTAATGATACAGTTACAGTATTTTATCATCGTTAACCTCTGTATATCATGTATTTACATCTTCTTACATGTTTTGTTTTATGCATTGTAGGTCATAGCGAAGGGTCTAACCCTGTTTGATCTTAAACTAATCTTAAACTCTATCTATCTTAAATTTAAGGTTAAGTTAAGAGGTCCCTTGCCTGTAAAAGTTTTATGGTTAGCATGGTCAGTGATTTTCCCAGTGTTTTACAGTAGGACATTTCCCTATAGTATTGTCTGCTGTCATGAGGCGTGTGACATCACTTCTGCATCTAACATGGGTTCATCAGAAGTGAAACATCCTGTAAACAACAAAGTTGTTGTGTTGTTTAATATTAACTATGTGCAATATTAGGCCATAACAGGAACACTCCGATTTCATTGTCTCAGATAACCGTTCTACAGTCTGATTGAGGTCATATATGAGTCATATTCATATAGAAGAGTCATACAAACAAATATAGAAGAAGTACAGATTTCAGTTTCATTCTTAGTATTGTTTCTATGTTTATGAAGTGTGTGGTGAAAAGACATTAGAGGGGAAAGTCATTAGTCATAAAGAAATCCCTCAAACAACCCCTAACCTTATGTACATGTTCAAACAAAGTTTTTCACACCATGCTTTACCTTGAAACAGGGCTCTCAAGTTTTGAACTGAGTTCAGAGTGAGATTTCAGCGGCGACGGGGGTTTGGGTGGGGACGGGGGTCTGATATGAAAAATGACACATTCTTACAAATAAAAAAATATTTATTTAATTCAGCATTTTTGTGTGTATGTGAGTGAGTGAGTGAGTGAGTGAGTGAGTGAGTGAGTGAGTGAGTGAGTGAGTGAGTGAGTGAGTGTGAGAGATAGATAATGGTAATATAATCAAACACATTATATTGTTGTTTTTCCTCAACAATGTGAAACAATATAAACATGGTAACCATATTCCGACTCTAGTTTACCTTATATGTACGTTACGTTTGTCACGATAACTGGCGCGCTCTGCTTTACTAGTGTTTTTTTCCCGCTCGCTGCTTGAGCCTATAATGCTTTTGTTCTTTAGGCCTATATTTTTGTTTACACATATTGTTTAATGTTTTAAACTGAATGAAAACCTTAAGATAAAACACAAACTTGTTGTGTATATTACCTACTCATAACTTGAATAAAAAATAAAAATAAAAAACGTCTCTCATTTTCTCAAAATAATCGTAATTTAAAGCTGCTGTCCGCGATTTTTGGCCCTCTAGCGGTTAATAAACAGAACTGCACGCGTCTTGCGGATGAACATTCTAGCCGGAGCTACTTTTCTCCGTGTATGTCCGGTATGTCTATGGCGAGTCACGAAGTTACATACTCTGCGGCGAGTCCTACCAGCCCGGTCTGAAATAGTCAGAATATAAACACTTATTATAAGTGTACCGTAATGATTCAGGATAAGACAAAAACACGGTTTGGAAAATGGATTCATGTTGTATATTCTCATTATATATTTTTGTACATTTTTAACACAAAAAAAAGTTGCGGACTGCAGCTTTAAATACACGAATATTCGTTTTTTTACTAGCCCAAATATTCGAATACAATATTTTGGGAAAATGCCCATCACTAGCCAGGCAAGTTCATGTAAAAGTACTCTGGACAAACTGTTAACTAACCTACAGCTGCCTGGACACAAATATTCCCCAGTAATTTGATGAGATGACTTACTGTACTCATAGGATATGGTCCCACATCGACCACGATCAGTCTGTAGCCAGATGTGAATCAATGTGACTGACAGATGTCCTCCTCTGTAGCTAACTACTTCAGCGAGCATCTGAATCAGTGCGCGAACCCCTGAATCACAGAATGTGTAGTTGGAATCAGAACATAAATATTTTTGTGGCGGGAATATCTAAATCTTACCCGGATACAGTAATTTTATTTTCTGATTGGCTGTTCGGTAGCTATATTTTTTTATTAGATTAACTGGTGCGTGGCAGGGCCTTCTACTCTATGGAGAACTCGCTTGATTCCTATAATAGCGGCGCAACTTGTTGTGCATTATCCTGGAGATTTCTCTGCGTGAGAAATACAAGGTGTGGCGTGTGAACGGGTTGAAATGCGTGTGTCTCACGCCCAATGCGTGAGACTTGAGAGCCCTGCATACATAATATACACTGATCAGGCATAACATTATGACCACCTTCCTAATATTGTGTTAGCCCCACTTTTTTGCTGCCAAAACAGCCCTGACCCGTCGAGGCATGGACTCCTCTAGACCCCTGAAGTGTGCTGTGGTATCTGCACCAAGATGTTAGCAGCAGATCCTTTAAGTCCTGTAAGTTGTGAAGTGGAGCCTCCATGGATCAGACTTGTTTGTTCAGCAAATCAGATCCTCAAATGGATTGAGATCTGGGGAATTTGGAGGCAACACCTCAAACTCGTTGTTGTGCTCCTCAAACCATTCCTGAACCATTTTTGCTTTGCTTTTCCATGAAAGGGTGTACATGGTCTGCAACAATGCTTAGGTAGGTGGTAGGTGTCAACGTAACATCCACATGGATAGCAGGACCCAAAGTTTCCCAGCAGAATTCATCAGACCAGGCCACCTTCTTCCAATGTGCCGTGGTCCAGTTCTGATGCTCACATGCCCACTGTTGGAGAGTGGACAGGGGTCAGTATGGGCACCCTGACTGGTCTGCGTCTATGCAGCTCCATACACAACAAACTGTAATGCACTGTGTATTCTGACACCTTTCTATCAGAACCAGCATTAACTTCTTGAGCAGTTTGAGCTACAGTAGCTTGTCTGTTGGATCGGACCACACGGGCCAGCCTTCGCTCCCCACGTGCATCAATGAGCCTTGGTCGCCCATGACCCTGTCACCGGTTCACCACTGTTCCTTCCTTGAACCACTTTTGACAGATACTGACCACTGCAGACCGGGAACACCCCACAAGAGCTGCAGTTTTGGAGATGCTCTGACGCAGTCGTCTAGCCATCACAATTTGGTCCTTGTCACACTCACTTAAATCCTTACGCTTGCCCATTTTTCCTGCTTCTAACGTCAACTTTGAGGACAAAATGATCAATTGCTGCCTAATATATCCCACTAACAGGTGCCGTGATGAAGAGATGATCAGTGTTATTCACTTCACCTGTCAGTGCTCATAATGTTATGCCTGATCAGTGTATAATGGTACAGATTGACCACAGGATACAGTAGTAATGTTCAAACTGGCTAAATTAATTTAGGTTGATGTCAGCAGGACATCCAAATCAAGCCTTTCTACTGTCATGCTTACTTGAAGTTATTTTACACTGATGTAATGCTTGCAACCTTTCATTTAGGATTTTTTATGTTTCTGAAAAGGAAGTTAGTTCTACATGTAACAGAGAAAAGTCCCACATTATTTTTATGAAGTGAGAAAAAGGATGACTTAGAAATGAAACACGAATTAGTCATTCAGATCTGACAGAATCTTCAACTGACTAACACAGACTTTACATTTGAAGGGAATTTTGTTAGAATTATTTTCATTATTTGCTGGAATTATTAAAAAAAAAAATGAAAAAGTTGATTTGAGATCACATCACGCCATTTCACTTTTACATCCTGTTTAAAGTCACAAAGAAATAAAAATGGAAAATACTTGTTTTTTTATGGAATATTGCAGGATTTATTATAAATGATCTGTGCACATTTAAAAAAAAAAAAAAAAATGTATTCATGTGCCTCTTAATGTTTAATCAAAATAAATTCCCCTTCCTCTTGCAGCTCATCTCTTGTCTGAGGGTGTGTTTACTGGCACGAGGGCGGGGCAGCCTGTCACTCAAATGAGATCCACCAATAGCAAACCACAACCATCCAATCAATTCCCCATAGACAAAATCAAGCCCCGCCCTACATTTGTTCTTGTTTGAGAAGCAATTTCACTCGGATATTCATCACAATATATATTCCTCACAATTTGCATATTAATTCAAAACATTGTTTTCTTATAAGCTAATCTAAGCAAGACTGCACAACAGCCCGAAGGTTTATTTTGCATTACTGTACATTATAACTTATTCCAAGCTCACAGTCACAACACTTTCCTTCCCAGCCCCCTCACCTCCGCCAACACAAGCTTGTTTGTTTTCTTGCTGTGGTTTGGCTTAGGAAAGAGCTTCATTTTTTCTCTCACCCACCAGCGGCTGACAAACCACCTTACCAGCAGCAGCTCAGTAATGGATGCTTGATGCCGCTTGCACCTCTGTTTTCCTGCTGTGAATCTATCGTTGTGGTTGTTTATGCGGTTGTTTTGCTTCGTCCTTTCGAACTTCAGTCTGTCCCAAGTGTCATAGCGAGCAGGGGTGTTAACCCTAAATGACACAGTGGTTAGCCACATGGAAAAATGCTCTGCACATTATCCTTCAGATACGAAACCAACCTGACGGGGAAACACCTCCTGCAAACATCAGTGGCTGTTTTATTTACTTGACCTATTTATGAAGAATGAGGTTTACACTTCACCCAACTGGTTAAAAGTCAGTTGCAAAAATAGAAACTGTCCTTTTGTTGTAAAATATCAATTGAAAATTTGTGACATCATTGTGTATTTGACAGTATTATGATAATCAAGCACAGGAGTTGTGAACCTTTTCTGAGTGAGAGATCCCTGGCCCAGACTCTGCACAATACACAGAAACATGTTTTATAATATATATATATATATATATTTTGCATTTCATCCATTGTTATTTTGTTATTTTATTTACATGATTAATGATTAGTTTTCATCACAACACTGTGCTGTCTGACAGAGAAATATTACATTATTTATTGATGGTTTTATTAAATGAATAATGTGTGTGTGTGTGTGTGTGTGTGTGTATATATACACACACACACATTAAACACATATAAACACAAACTTTTATTTTGAATGTGATTAATCTTTTGACACCACTAATTTATATATATATATATATATATATATATATATATATATATATATATATATATATATATATATATATATATATATATATATATATAGAGATGGTTTTATTAACTGAACAAGATGATGATATAGGCCTATATATATCATCGTTGGTTGGTTCAGTTAATAAAACCATCCATTAAAAAAAAAAAAAAAAAGATACACATATACATATATACATTTACATATTTTTTTTCAGTTGTTCATTAATTTACTTTTTTTGCATTTATTACTTTGGCTGTTATGTGTTTTTGTTTTGTTTTTTATAACACATTATTGATAGTGATATCTTAGCTGTACCAATTTTAATAAAACCATATATATACATACACACACACACACACACACACACACACCTATGTATATATATATATATATATATATATATATATATATATATATATAATATGGTCTTTATTGTATTATATGCATCATATTTTTTATATTTCTTGTATTATTTTTTTCAGTTGTTTATTAATTTAATTATTTTGCATTTATTACTTTGGCTATTATTTGTTTTTTTTTGTTTGTTTTTTTATATAATACATTATTGATAGTGATCCTAAAAAAAGAATCCTACAAATATTTTTTTTATTTTGTTTTAGTCAAGACAAATTGTCAATCTTTTTTTTTTTGTTGTTTATGAGCAAACGTGCTTTCCGCCCACAATCGATACGTCACAATGGCCTGCCCATGACGCACGCTGAGTGCGCGCCGCCGTCCGTGCTGCAGTGGCGCTAGTGAGTAAAGCATCAATAAAACACAGCTGAGATGTAAGGCATTGTTTATTTTGCGTGCTTAGGTAGCTCGTTTAAACGCTGAAAATATCCTTGTCTCTCACTATGAATCAGCGGAATACACTAGTTCTGCTTTTCAAGGGCTCTGTTAGTTAGTCATCTATAGGCGTTAAAGTCGCTGTCGTCCTTTAAGAAAGGTGTTCATGGTGTTATTTGTGTAGTGAGAGGTGCGCGCGCGCGTCTTGAGGAGCTCCAGGAGGACTATATACATTTTTTTAAATGCACATATTTTAATATTTATCGATGTGCTCGATATACTAAGTGCTACAGCCTACTGACAGCTTATAATTTTGCAATACACCGCTGTCGGATCTTCGAAGCGCGTCGTTTCGCTGTATCGGGTGCGAGATTTGACGCTTGGATAAGCTTTAGGACAGCGACTCCATACTGGACCACCTATATAAGATTTGTTTGATGTCCTCGTGAGGAAATCGAGGTGAAGATGTGGGTGAACCCTGAGGAGGTGTTGTTGGCCAGCGCGTTATGGATGACAGAGAGAGCGAATCCGTATTTCATCCTGCAGAAGAGAAAGGGCCATGGAGACGGCGGAGGAGGACTCGCGGGTAAAGCCATGATTACTCCATGAACCTGCACTGTTGTGTTATTTGTGATGACCGTTAATGCACAGGTGTGTTTCATTCATGCCTGTACAGGCAGGTGGACGCGTGCTGGTTTTGGTCGCGCGGCGTATATGGAGATGCGCGCGCGCGTTTACCTGTGTGCGTGTGGTCAGATGTGATTATATATTGTTCAATTAATAATTATATTTATTACGTGTATTTAGCATTTTCCGAATGTAATGCAATTTTATTTTTATTTCAAATAATATTATAAGCTTACTTTGAAAATATTAACATCAATCTTTCATATTTAGCTGGCCTATGTCTACTTTTTGCTGTAATGACATGGACAAGTTAGCAAGAAAGTAGGTTTCCAGTAAGTGTTGCCCTTGACAATAGTTGTTATTCATAAATATTTGACTGCTGATACTTAACTTGCCTATATTTAATGGGTGCTATTGATGTATTGCTGTGTGTGTATTGGACAATATGGATCTATACAGCCTCATAATAATATTTTTCCATCACTGCTGTAAACAGGCCATGCAGAGATGTAATAGCACCATATAAATGCATCTTCATTATTGTTTGTTTATTATTGATGCTCCTTAATGTGGACATGTGGTCGTAATAACAAGTGGTTGACCAGTGTTTCAATGACTTATACTTCTATCTAGACATCAGATTGGCTGATGACTGAAAAAAGGCTGAATTTAACATTCATTTCAATGCTCCACAAACTCTGTTTGCTTTGATAATATCAGAATGGCCAAATATTAGCGGATTAATCTGGCTGATCCATCCATCTAATAATGACACGCTATAAAATTCCTTGTAGTAAGATGACCAAACAGGCTCAGTGTATGCTTCAGTTTACGGCCCAGGACAAAGAGCTGAACTGGTTTGGGGATGTGAATGTGTTTTATTGATCTCACCTGGTGACATGACCTGTATTTAACCGTGGACAGGTATGTGTGGCACTTGCTGTCAGCCTCTTTATCTCTGATTGACAGATATCATTCTGGAGCCTTGAAGGGAGTTCTTGAGAAATAAGGTGTTTACGGATAAAACTTGGAGTGGATAACAGAGATCAACTATTGTAAGAGCCAAAACGTTGCCGTATTTGTGCGTCTACGTCTTTGTGTCTGTCAGTGAGACACAAAGCGTACTCTAGCGAGGAAAGATGATGTCATTGTTACATAAATGTGCGAGCTGTGTGCCAGTTGCCAGTGAGAGTCGGTGAGCCTGGCACGGCCCAGCAGACTGACCCGGAGAGTCTTGGGTAGCCAGCGATTGGCCAAAAAAAAAGCATTAGGAAAAAAGGCACGTGTATATGTTTGGTATATTTCAATTTTTAAAACGACCAAATATTTTGTGGGGGGAAAAAAAAAAAAATTATTAATGATTGACTTTTCACTAGAGCCAAAAAAATATTACGAACAAAAAAATAACAAATGAGAATTCGCTTCTTTCTGTTTGACAGCAGTGAGTTTAAATGGAGAACACATGGAGACTTTGCTTTGGCCTTACCTAAATCTTAGTTGAATTTTCTCCCACACGTGCCTCCTGAGCCAGTGATTCTCATCCATTTGACCTATTAAGACAATATTTAACGGCCTCCAAGATACACTGTCCAGACAAAAAAAAAAAAAGAAAGAAAGAAAGGAAAAAAAAGAAAAGAAAATCGCTGTTTGGATTGAAATAGGAGTATTTGACTGGATTGTTATTGCTGTGATTATTATGTTTCTAGCATGTTGTATGCTGTGTAGCTTTTAATTTCTTAAACTACACTTAAAAAAAAATGCTGGGTTAAAAACAACCCAAGGTGGGTTGAAAATGGAAAACCCAGCAAGTGGGTTGATTTAACCCAGCGGTTGGGTTAATGTGTACCCAACCTGCTGGGAAGTTTTATTTAACACAACTGTTGTTTAAAAATTACTGTATTGCTCGCTTAAAATGAACCCAAAGTATGTTGGAAATTAACACTTATTGATATGTTTAATAAATTAGCATTTATTAATAAGTTTAATGAGTACAATACAATAAACATTTATTAAATTGATTATTAAATTTTCACCTTTTTATTGTTATTGTTGCCTCTAGTAATTATGTGTCTGATTTTGGGTTAATTTTATGCCAGTCATATAGTAATTTTCAAACAATAATTGGGTTAAATAAAACTCCCCAGCACGTTGGGAAAACATTTGAACCAACTGCTGGGTTAAAACAACCCACTTGCTGGTTTTTCCATTTTCAACCCAACTTGGGTTGTTTTTAACCCACCATTTTTAGAGTGAACCATGTAGGAAGAAACATCATGGCCATTTTCCAGGATGACAAAGCCAAGATTCATCAGGCTCAAACTGTGAAAGAATGGTTGGGACGGAGCATGAAGAATCATTTTCACACATGAATTGGCACCTCTGCGTCCAGACCTTAAATTCATTGAAAGTCTTTGGGATGTGCTGGAGGAGACTTTACAGAGTGCTCACCTCTTGCATTGTCAGTACAAGATCTTGGCCAATTTTTTTTGGTCAAGTTCTTGATGCTGTAATGTTTATTAGAGGAAAAAAAATCCTATAATATATATATATATTTTTATCTTGGATTCATGCAAACCTGTTATAGGAGACAAAATTAGGAACATAGCATAATAGGGGCATTTTAAGACATCCAGCACAGTTGCATTTTAGTCCAAAGGTTTCGTGGTCTACAGGCATCCAGTAGGACGTCAGGCTCCTTTTCTGTGGTTAAATACGGGTAAAGTCAACAGTTCCTGTTTTTTTTTTATGCAGTTCAATACAGTTGTATGTATCAGGTTGATGCTGGATATCAGCTTTGTCCATGTGCTGAAAAGGCTGTTTTTCTCTGAGCAGAGATGAGTTCAGTTTAGAGCAGAACATTCTATATATAGAATAAGAAAAGACAACAATGAAATGTTCCTCCCACAACTGCTCATCCAAACGTCCTAACAAGACAGAAACGCAGGGCCAATTGAATTGTGTTCCCACAATATGAACAGGGGAACACAAGCATAATTGTAAAAGGCTGTGTAGTGAAGGATGCCCTTCTACATTTGTCAAAATGTGCAGTGTACAATCAAATATTTTTAATTCGTCATTTATTAAATACAAAAACCCTAGAGTATGACCATAAAATCTATGGGATTGCACCTTAATATAAAATATGTAAAAGGGTTAGTTCACCCAAAAATGAAAAATCTGTCATTTATTACTCACCCTCATGTCGTTCCACACCCGTAAGACCTTCGTTCATCTTCAGAACACAAATTAAGCTATTTTTGTTAAAATCCGATGGTTCGTGAAGCCTCCATTGACAGCAAGATAATTAACACTTTCAGATGCCCAGAAAGCTACTAAAAACATATTTAAAACAGTTCATGTGACTACAGTGGTTCAACCTTAATGTTATGAAGTGACAAGAATACTTTTTGTGCGCCAAAAAACAACAACAAATAACAACTTTATTTAATAATATCTAGTGATGGGTGATTTCAAAACACTGCTTCATGAAGCTTCGAAGCTTTACGAGTGTTTTGTTTCGAATCAGTGGTTCAGAGCACTGCCAAAGTCACGTGAACCATTGAAATTTCAAAACACATATGACACAACGAAGCCACGTTTACTGAAATCACGTGACTTTGGCAGTTCGAGATCGTTTGATACACACTCCGAACCACTGATTTGATTCGTAAAGCTTCAAAGCTTCATGAAGCAGTGTTTAGTTCAGTGACGAGTACTAGATATTGTTGAGTAAAGTCGTTATTTTGTTTTTTTGGGGCACAAAAAGTATTCTTGTTGCTTCATAACATTAAGGTTGAACCACTGTAGTCACATGAAATGTTTTAAATATGTCTTTAGTAGCTTTCTGGAATCTAGGCATTTGAAGGTGTAAATTAAATTGGTCTCAATAGAGGCCTCACGAGCTATCGGATTTCATCAAAAATAGCTTAATTTGTGTTCTGAAGATGAATGAAGGTCTTACAGATTTGAACGACATGAGGATGAATAATTAATGACAGAATTTTCATTTTTGGGTGAACTAACCCTTTAAATGACTTTGCTGCTGTGTAACTGTAAATTTAAGCACGTGAATCTTATTTCTGGCAGGAGTTCTGGGACTGTCCAATCATGCAGCTTAATTAATATTCATGATCCAAGAATAGAATATTTAATGCTTATTTTAGAAGAAATTGAATCATTAAAGTTGAATTTTAAATGCATTTGTAAATGAATTTGCTGTAACACTTAATGAATGTTGATTTTTATAAAATACATTCTTTGTCATGAAATATTTCATACATTCATATTTGACATACAGAAGCTGTTGTTTGGTTCTGCCTGTCAGGGAAACCTGAAATACTGGAACTGAAGAAGGTTTTTTTAAAGAATGAATTGAATGTTGCAGATGGCCACAAAGGCTCATAAACAACTGAATAGATCTCTGCAACTGAATAGATCATGTGATCCTTACAGTATTCTCAAATCTCTGCTCTCTTGTTTCGCAACCAAGGAAACCATGGCTCATCCGAGCATATGAAAGCAGGAACAGAAAGTCATGTGTTCTGGAGGAGGGGGGTATTAATGCACACATGAGCTTGAGCAGAAACAGGAAGCCAAATTTATTTTGGTGGATCCCTATTCACATATTCAAGTTTGGGAAAATATGCGGAGTCACAGAGATTTTACGTCAAAAAGGACTACATATGTATCTGTTCATACACATTACATGATTTATCAGTGTATGTTATTCCCAGGGGTGTAAAGTATTTCAGTAAAAGTAATTAGTTACTGTACTTAAGTATCTTTTTAGGTACTCTGACTGACTATCAATGATATTAACGTTTACTCTCTACTTGACTACATATTTGAATAAGTATATGTACTCTTGACTCCAATACATTTAAGCAAGTACTCATTACATTTTGCATGGCACCTAACTTTTTCTGCAGCAGTTTATTTGTGCTAAAAAATAAGCAATATCGCCATCAGCAGGGCATTAAAGGTACTATATCCTTGAGAGTTTTGCCCTTAAGCCCAAAGTACCTTAGAAGAGTATTTTTGTAAACGCGCATATTTTTGTACACGCAGGGTTTTTTGCAGTAATTAGTTTATCCACAAGGTGGCAAACGTGCCCTGGGGGCTTCGATTCACAAGGTAGTTGAAGGAAACCTGCATAAACAGAACAGACCGGAAAGCATCTGTCGTCTATACAGCAATGGAGGCCTATATAGACGACAGATTGTGCAAAGAGGTTAGAAAGTATCCTCGTTTGTACAACTCTTGCATGAAAGAACAAAAATATATTTACATGGGTTGTAGAGATTGCTCAAAACTGCGCATGCGTCGAACGCTTGTGTACGCGTACAAAGGAACGAGTCGAATGAAGTATGGTTTTAAAGGCTTTGCATTCGACTGTGCGTGCACGTACGCTAGTATAAAAAAATGAAGTATACCCATGGTTTTACCCTCCTAAACTTGTCATCAAGGAATGCGACACGAGTGCATTAGCAGGTAGTTGCTGAATCAAAGGTGTTTCATATGTGAGATGAGGACATGCAGCTGGGGATGAGGCTGAAATCAGCACATCCAGTGCTAGTAGGCTTTGACTGTTTAATTTTATGTAAAATTGTTTTATTTATCCTTTATATTGAAGAGATCTTTTTGAAGGATATTGGTTTAACTATGCCCATTCTGAGCACTACTGAGACTTGTTTCTGAGAAAGGTTGTGTTGACCTTTATTTACTGCAATAAAATAAGGTTCTCTGCTTTTACTTAAGTATGGTTTTCTCTTTACTTCTCCACATTATGTAATTTGTTATTCATGAAAATCTTGCCGCCTTCTCTACTTCTCAAATCCCATTGGTGCTTGTGTGTGTTCAAACTGGATGAACCTGTCCAATCCACACCGAATTGTGAAATGTTGTAGGTTTTGTATTTCCACACTCTCGGTGTATAGCGAGAATGAGAGCTGGAGATTAAGAGAGCGTGACGCCAGAGGCAGAAACTCGTCCTCTGATCTGCAGGTTTTGCAGGTGTCTTCATTTGTGGTGTCTGATGCTCTGACACAGATACTAGCACAATCTCGCCCTGCGGCAATGCTAATGCTCCTCAGGTAGAGTCGTCAAAGCAGTTAACAACAGTTGCAGGCTCGCCCAGGGGCTTTACAAGCAGCCGCATTTAGTTCAAATGTTTGGGGTCAGTACTAATATTTTTTTTCATTACGTATGCATTACGTATGCATTAAATTGATCAAAAGTGACAGTAAAGACATCTAATTCAGTAAAAAAATATAGTTCAGTCATGAAACTCTAGAGGGCGCAGCCTGATGGTCCTTTACATGCAATCTGCAAACAATCACATTATTACTGTGTGGCAGAAGCTTCTGCTGATCCTGCAGCCAATGAGATTTAAACAGTCTGGTTCAGTGTTTGCTGTTGGCTAGTCTTTGGAACCCTCCACCTCCCCCAGCACCACCTGCCTAAATCTGTTACAGGATTTATGTATGTCTGTTTATGCAGCAGCGGTCATGATTGAAATGATGTTCCTATTCATTAAAGAATACTGAAAAAATGTATCAGAGTTTCCACAAAAATATGAAGCAGTACATCATTGATAAGAAATGTCTCTTGAGCAGCAAATCGGCATATTAGAAGTATCGTGTGACACGCAAATTGAAAATCTTGAAAAACTAAAATTAATTGTTTGAGTTTGAACTGATTAATGGAAATAAATTTGCTAACTATAATACCATTTTTGCTTTTAAAACAGGTACAATATTAAAACATTACTTTCTTAATGCTCTCATGCTTGCAAGCTTGACGTGGTCTTTAGGAAACGTAATGGGGTCATTTCAAAAAAGGGTTTTTTTTTTTAAAAAATCTTTTCAAACCCATGTAATGCATTTTTTTTTTAGTCATAAACAATGCATTTAAACAAGTTTCATTCATTAACATAACATAACATAACATATATATATATATATATATATATAATATATATATATATATATATATATATATATATATATATATATAATATATATATATATATATACTGTAGTTGTATCACCTGACATGGAAAGTGTACCAACCTACCCATACTTGAAATTAGTAGTTTTACCAGATCTACAAACCTTTTCACTCTGCCTCAATGATCTGTTGGGGTCGTTTGGATTATGCATTATCATGTTTACTGTTATTATCTTGTCAATTCAGAATAAAAGAGCCATGTTGCAATTGCGCCACCCTGACATTTGAGATCATGCACATTTCTGGACAAAAGTTTTTTCAATGATCTCAACTGCTTTAAAACTACTGATATTTATATAATATAATGTGAATAAAGTGATATATGTCATGAATTTATCAAATTATTTAAAAAGGAAATAATGCACTTGGACACAAAAATATGCACGTCATGTCATTGACACAATATTTTACAAATAATTCAAGAAATGTTCAGTTATGTTCTTCAGTTGATCCCTTAACTTTAATTACTAAACTAAAATGAATGAACTAAAAGTAAACTGAACTAAAACTAATGAATAAATGAAACTAAAATTTCAATTAATTTAATAAAAACTTCCATGAAATAGAAACTAAACAGAAATTTATGTTGGGGTGGAATATCTAAATAAATATCTATTTTTTTGTCTAAGTGAATGTAATTTGCAGGTACTGTTGATTTTAGCCTGTTTTAGTCTACTGATATTCTAGCATCACCGCCATCCTGAGCGTATGTTGTCTGTTTTCCCTCAGGTCTGCTGGTTGGCACCCTTGACGTCGTGTTGGACTCCAGTGCCCGTGTGGCCCCGTACAGGATTCTCTACCAGACCCCTGATTCCCTGGTTTACTGGACCATCGCCCACGGTAACATACTGCTTCAGTTCCGCCTCCCATTCTGGAATATTCTCTCACATCCCGCCTGCTCCCTGGTGGCCTCTCGCTGCCGGAGCATTACCTCATGCCCTAGTGGAAATCAATGCCCACTTTTCTTTCAAACACTGCTGCTCGGGTGAACATGATGTTTGCTTAAATGTCTCGGCTTTTAAAGTTCAGTTTAGGTTCAAAGCTTCAATACAGGAATCAATTCTTCAGCACGCCAGCGTTTGTTAGGAATTGGTATTTGTGAAGGGCTACAAAGAGTCTGCTGTTGCAGGACAGCATGGTTAATGTGCAGTTAAGAGCACTTATGATGAGAGAGCGCCTCTGGTTATGTTAGGCAGCAGCGATACGCACTGAAGCTAAACGCCATGTCTAGAACTAATCATTAGGCCAGGGCGGCATGCAATGGTACAAATGTGACAACCACTATAGATTCTGCTATACTATTTTTTCTATGGTAGATACATTTTTTGCTCAGGTCTGCTTGACGTTATTTGCATGTGAGGAAACATGGAATTAGTTTTGTCACAACACAAAAGTTTCAGTTGAGCAATACCAGTAAAATTTCTCAATACTGGTTTTACTGCATATACTTTTTTGTTTTTGCACAACTACTACTATTGCAACACTATTTAATTTATAGTGAACTATTTCACTATATTTTTTATTTAATTTCACTATTTAATTTTATTTAACTTAATACATTTTTACTTTTTATTTTAACTTTTTAACATGAATAAAGATAAATGTATTTAAAATAATAATTTTAATTAAATAGTACATTAAAACATTGCCTGGTAAACTTTTAATAATTTTCCAGTTGTTGTTATTGTTTTGAAAAAGACAAATAGTCAATAATTAAATGCAAATCAAAGTATGTTTTATTTATATATATATATATATATTTGTGTTGTCATCAAACAGTATTTACCATCATAGTGTTCGGCCCTAGCTGAGATCATTATGTCTGATGCCTATAAGAAAGCGCTGGCTTCCCAGAGGAGCGAAGAGTGCTCTGTTTCTGAGCTAATCTGGTTTAGAGGCAACTGCGAATGCTGGTTCATATTTCACAAGCTGTTACTTTGGTTGCTGCAAGCCATTTGGCAAATGTCTTTATTTAAGCCAAGATGGCCGTTTGTGAAAGGCTCCTTTAGCATGACTTTGCATTTGCACTTTGTTATATGAGATGTATAATCTAGAAATAATCCTAGGCTGCATTTACAGTACATCCATATTTTGAGACTTTCACTAAAATAAACAAATAAATTGAATATTATATATAAAGAGAGAGAGATGGATATATATATATATAATTAATATATATATATATAATTAATATAAAATTATAATATTATATAATATTATAATATTAAATCATTAAATTTATCATAAAATATTAATTGATGGTTGTCAGAGATCATAGGTAATAAAATAGGATAATGAAATAAATATAAAATGATAAAATTAATATCATTTATTGTTTTTTGTTGGTTGGTTGTTCTACAAATACAAAGTTCTGTCATGAAACTCTAGATGGTGCAGGCTAATAGGTTCTTAACCTCCTTGTAATCACATCATTCTCTATAGGGCACATCTAATTGGTTCCTGCTGTATCAGTAGCCAATGAGCTCGCATGTTCAGCCTACAAATACTTGGTCAACATCTACTGTAGCAGTTTGCAGCACGCTTTCAGAAGCCCTCCACCTTCCCCAGCTCCACCTGTATAGATCTGCTACGGGTAATTCACGTGCGCTATATTGTACAGCAGCGGCATGTCTAACTTACAGATCTATTCCGCCAAGACCGAACATATCAACATTGTCATATCCGTTGCATTGCCAAACACTCTGAGAGTTGTCATGACAAAACTGCATTTGTTTTCTGAGTTCTGGGGAAATGACAAACACAGCATGGGTAGTTTGTTTTTAAAATCAATTGCAGTGTGTTAATGAATCATTCCGCTTGCCAATAATGTGTTTGATTTATCGCCTGAGGAGAGCTGTGCTAATACAGAGCTAATTAAATGATGAACCCAGACCCATCTGCTGTTCAGTACTGGAAGCAATGAAGTAGCTGCGGAAAAAGACTTAAGAAATGCATTATCCTAAACGGGTGGATTAGTATTATTTGACTAAGAGGTGCCAAAATGTTTTTGTTTCTCGCAGGGAGCTCTCGTAAGGAGATCACGGAGAACTGGGAATGGCTGGAGCAGAATCTGCTGCAGACACTCTCCATCTTCGAGAATGAGAATGACATCACCACCTTCGTCAAGGGCAAAATACAGGTTTGATATAAACATTTCAAACTGTATTTATGTACTGTATCCCTTACAGGGATTTTGTTTTTGGGGTCTGCTAGAATAGGTTTTCATGCTTGAATGTAAAGTTCTCTTTTCTCTTGAGGGTAAAAAGAAGTTTGAAATATCTTTGCAGTGATACTTGCACAATATATCGATGCATCCCGAATCAAGAAATGATTCTGGATTGATTCTGAGATTTTCCGAATGTATCACGATTCTCTCTCTAATCGATTCTGAGCTTAGTTTTTTACAGCAGATGGCACTGCATGCTTTAGAAACAGCGATACTCTGCTTGCTTCCAATTACTTACACACCACTTGAACCTTCTCTAAAATAATCATTCATAAAGTTTGAAAAGGTTGAAGGGAATTACAAGGGTGTTTGCAGTGGGCTGTTTATATTAATCTCACATTATAAAAGCATTCTTGGGTGTGGGTACATTGTCAGACTCAGCTGAACGCATGAGCGCTCTTCTTAGACAGCATTTGAGTGTGCTGTTCAAAACTAAGCTCAGAATCAATTTCAACAGAGAATCCTGATGCATTCAGAAAGTCTCAGAATCAATCCACGAAGCGAGATGCATTGATTAATTGCCGCAGCACTAATATACTGATAACGAACATCCCAACCTAACTTTCACTGCTGAGGGCAATGTTTAGATCAATATGTAAATATGTGCTGTGTCCTTTCCTCTCAATTACAAAATAAACACAGCAAAAATGACAGTTTTGAGAAAACAGGAGTTAAGAAAGCATCTGATCATGATAGGGGTGGAAATGTTTGCACAAACTCTGCAGTTCAGCGCTCCTGTCAAGTCTCATCACGTTTATTAATACAGCACTTTATACAATAGATTATTTAAAGGTGCCCTAGAACGTTTTTTCACAAGATGTAATATAAGTCTAAGGTGTCCCCTGAATGTGTCTGAAGTTTCAGCTCAAAATACGCCATAGATTTTTTAAAAGTAATTTTTTTAACTGCCTATTTTGGGGCATCATTAAATATGCGCCGATTCAGGCTGCGGCCCCTTTAAATCCTCGCGCCCCCTGCTCCCAAGCTCGCGACTATAAAACAAAGTTCACACAGCTAATATAACCCTCAGGGAGATTTACATAAGAAGGAGGAAACAATGGTGTTTGAGACTCACTGTATGTAATTTCCATGTACTGAACTCTTGTTATTCAACTATGCCAAGGTAAATTCAATTTTCAATTCTAGGGCACCTTTAAAAGCAAGCAGCTTTACAGTATTAAACATGCAAAAACAGGATCAGTGTCTCTTTCAATTAGAGTTACAACTTTAGTTTCATATTTTATTTTTTCAGTTTTATGTTTTTACTCACGTCTGACCTCGACAGACTGAACAGAAGAAATTAACCATTTTTTTTACATCAAAGAAGGTGGAGCCTCAGAGCCAAGACTACTTATTATGACCAAGGGAGCTTACCAGCTGGTGCAAACTTCTTCAGAAAGTTTGCTTTGGCAAGCTGCTTCCAAATAAACTCCAAACAAACTTTTTATTTTGGCCTGATTTTGTTTGAAATGATGTGTGTGTGTTTGTGTCCAGGGCATTATAGCAGAATACAACAAAAGCCACGACATCAAAGAGGATGATGATACGGACAAGTTCAAGGAGGCCATTGCTAAGTTTCGTAAGCTTTTCGTCATGCCGGAGGAGGAGAAGCTGGTGAACTACTACTCCTGCAGCTACTGGAAGGGGAAGGTGCCACGGCAGGGCTGGCTGTACCTCAGCATCAACCACCTCTGCTTTTACTCCTACCTGCTCGGGAAAGAGGGTGAGTACGGCAGCAGCTGACACTTTATTTTCTGCTTATATGTGCAGATCTTAATGTTTGCTCTTCTTCCATATGAATGTGTGTTTTTTACCATTTGCTTTCAGCTAAGCTGGTGATCCGCTGGGCTGACATCACTCAGCTGGAGAAGAACGCCACACTCCTGCTGCCGGACATGGTGCGCGTCAGCACACGCTGTAGTGAGCACGTCTTCTCTGTCTTCCTGAACATCAACGAGACCTTCAAACTCATGGAGCAGCTGGCCAACATAGCCATGAGACAGCTGCTGGACAACAAGGGCTTCGAGCAGGACCGCTCTCTGCCCAAACTCAAGAAGAAGTCGCCCAAGAAAGTGTCGGCCCTCAAAAGGTCTGTGCCAGTAATGCCCATGAAGCCAGTGAAGAGATAAAACTATAAAAAACTGATAAATCAAGAGAAACTGGGTGCTGGAATTAAACTGATATTTATACTTTTATGGAGAAATAATGATCTTAAGTCAACTGATTTATAATTTTTTTAAATAGATTTTACACTGATTCCAAACAGTTTATTTGCTGTGGTTATTCTTCCAAAAAAAAAAAAAAAAAAAAAAAAAATATATATATATATATATATATATATATATATATATATATATATATAATATAATTTTTTTTTTTTTTTTTTTTTTTTTTTTTTTAAGAGAAACATTATTAAATAAGTACCTGATGAAGTAATTTTAATATGTAGTAATTAAGTAAAAGTATTAATTTCACTAGATTTTTAAATTTTTTAATTTGTGGTGATTTATTCTTCAAACATTTTGTCTATAAAGTTTAAAAATAGACTTTTTATTTGAACGAGAAAAAATATTAAATGAATACCTGATGAAGTACTTTTAATATGTTGTACTTTATTAAAAGTATTTATTTCACTAGATTATAAAAAAAATACATTACTACTTGATTATGTAATATATAAAAAAAATTGGGTTGAATTTCTTGCAAAATATAGATACATTTATTTTAATTATAGTAATATATATACTATTACTGTGAAATAAATTTATTGATTAAATTATTTTGATTAAATAAATTCAGTTCTTGTGGTAATATAACATTTTAATCATATCGATCATGGAACTGCTAATGGAATTTAAGGTAATATTACAAACAATAAAATTCCTATTGTAATTTTCTTAATGATGACAGTGGAAAAACAGAATAGTGAAGGATTAAATTTAGGAGAAAATGGCTGTCTGGCAATTGTGTGAAATTGAAAGTAGCAAATCTGTTTTTTCTTCAGAGAGCTTTGAAAGCCGTCTGTGCGAACTAAGAGGATTATCTGAGGATGCTTTGATGTGCAGAACGGCTCCGCTCCTCCAATTTTGTATAGTTTTAGTTAGCTATATGGATTTTGCAGGAGTTTAGGAAACTTTTTTCAGTATTATATTTGTTTCTGCAACTTCAGAGATCTGGACGCCAGGGCTAAAAGCGAGCGATACCGGGCGCTTTTCCGCCTGCCGAAAGACGAGAAATTGGACGGCCACACAGACTGCACGCTATGGACCCCCTTCAACAAGATGCACATCCTCGGACAGATGTTTGTCTCCACTAATTACATCTGCTTCACCAGTAAAGAGGAGACCATCTGCAGCCTGATCATCCCACTCAGAGAGGTCCGTCACAATATTGCTAAGCTAATGACATGATACTCTTATAAATACAATGCAAACATATCCATTTTAATTAGAACTTTACATAATTGAGTGTTCATAAGCATTTATCCCACATTATCCACCATCTTTCACAATCCAGTCAGGTTAAAAAGATTTTCAGTGTTGATTATCTTGTTTCTCTCAGAAGTGAGATGTGAAAATAAATTGGGTTTTGAGTTGCATTTTGCATCTTGTCCTTCCCTCTCTCATATCACTAGGTGACGATTGTTGAGAAAGCCGATAGCTCCAACGTCCTTCCCAGTCCCTTGTCAATCAGCACCAAAAACAAAATGACCTTCCTCTTTGCCAACCTCAAAGACCGGGACTTCCTGGTGCAGAGGATCTCGGACTTCCTACAGCAGACCACTTCTAAAATCTACTTTGAGCGGGAAATCACAGGCAGCCTCAGCAGCTCCGATGACGAGGTGGGAACAGCACTGTTCATTTGTGTGTGTATGTATATATGAAGCTGCTGTGTCTTATGCTGTCCTCTGTGTGCAGGTGTACTCGCAGCAGGGCAGCGTTCTGTCATGCAGTCCTCAGTGCAGCGCTCTCGGCTCTGAGGGAGAGAGTGAGAGGCAGTTCAATCTCAATGATAACAGGGTTCCCACCGCAACACAAGCCCTGATGACCATGTATCGCCGGCGCTCCCCGGAGGAGTTCAACCCCAAACTGGTACGACACCCTCTGTAACGTTGTTTTCTTGATTTTGTCACTTTTTCTTGATGGGACTAATGGAGAAGTGCAGGAAGCGATAGAGGGTTAAGCAGAGGCAAGTGTAGTCTCAGCCTCAGATGTCACACCCACGGTGGCACAAAAAATAGGAAACATTTCCTCTGATTGGTTGAATTCTACTTTAATGGTCTGCTGGAAACAAAGCCGTTGTGATGCCAAACCCCCACATGGAAGAAGAAAGCTGTTGTTTTACAACTTTTACAACCCTGTTTCCACCTGGTATTAAGATCAATCGGTCGATCGGATCACAAGTGGACGAGGGAGAGACATTCTCGTTTACACCTTTGTTTTAATACGTCTCTTTTGTCCACTTTCGACCACTTCTGTCTTGATTCAGGTGGAGGGTCTATGGGTGGGTAAATGTATGGGCTTTTCCAAATCTTTCGATCTAATGGACAAAATCAGCTCACACAATTTACATATGAATGTGCCCGGGGACAGAGGAATAACATACGGAAAGCAGCAGCTTTAATTTCTGTTCTGACAGACACAAGACCAGCCGAACGCTGTGATTGTGTGTTAGAAATCAGGAATGGTGAGAGAACATTGTGCTTGGTACATTTTTCATCTTCAAACAAAACTCGGGTCTTCAGCCGTCAAAGTTTAAATCCCATCCGGTTTGCGCGCCTCCCATAATGTTTACGCGTTAGGTCAGTAACAGGAGAGTAGACTGTCTTTGTGCTGTTTGAACACATTCGACCATATGAGCGTTTACACTACGAAAGCAATACCTCTGGAAGAAGTTGAAAGCGGACCAGCTCAAAACGTTTTACACCCCGTTTATACCTGTATTTAGTGTCATTTACTTGTGATCCGATCAACCGAAACGCATCTTAATACCAGGTGGAAACATGGCATCTGACAATGAGTGCTTACGATCAATTAAATTATTGACTTTCAAAAGCATGTGACGTTTGTGAAGTTCACGGCAAGGACTCTTTAAAAGACGTCCAAGAGTTTTACACGCCTGTTATTGTAGGGACATTGATGTTACATTTTCAAGCCCCTAAATATGACGCTGATCAAACCGATCTGTGATTGGTTGCTTTACATATCAGTCAGATGGCCTCTGGGCGGTCCTTAGCCAATGAAAGCTGCTATTGAATCTGAAGGTCTGGTTATGCAAGACTAGGGCAAACGTTGCAAGCCAAATTCAAACCCTCATGTAAAATATGTTTGTGAATGAACGGAAATTGAATTGTGTCTTTATGAAGCTTAATACTATAATAGGCTGTGTATTACAGTGATTTTTACCATGGTCAAGAGGTGCTTTTGCCCCTAAAATACCTTTAAATCATTGCTTAGAACAACAGGAATATGTAGGGCCCTATAATTTCCGCGATCACGGAATCGCAGACGGAATCGCGGAATCCAGTCATAAAAACGGAATTTACTATATAACGTGGAATGTTAAGGAATTTGTCAATTTTTTGATGAATTAATTAAAAGCAGGTCAGTACACGTGAATTAAATCGCGATATAGACTAGTGTCTGAATATTAAACTGCAAAAAGACTATTTAAACATGAATCCTGCATGCCTGTGTGCCTCTGAAATTAATGACGCGGAAGCGCGGTTTCATTTACCTCACACACAATCGCGCGGGGGCGCACGCACGCTGAAGCACATGCGACGCTCGCGGTGTTTTCGTCCTCTGTCGCCTCACTAACTTATATGAACCATAGACGAACTCCAGAGCTGCTCTGAAAGTCACTTCATCAGCATTTAACTGCTTCATTTGAGAAAACTACCATCATAAACACAGAGAAACTCAAAGCTCTAGGCAAACCGTCAAAATAAAAGTTCGATTTAACTTGACTGAAACATATTACTGTTGTACAGTAGAATTTAGATAAATTAATTTAATAATAAATTATTAAAATATATTTTAAACAATAATCTGTGTTTCTTCCATGTTTTAATTTTAACAGTAAAGCTCTGTTGTGCAGCACATTGTTTGACAAAAAAGTTTAATTTCATGATTAAAAGATAAATTAAATGGTATGCGTTCATTCGATTGCCTGAAAAATTTAAATACACAACAGAACTTCTGAAGGAAAAAAATTCATAAAAACATATTTTTTAATTAATTAATATTGTTGTTTTTAAGAATTCAATTAATTAGACATTCTTTTTGATTATTAAAATGGAATTAAACCATTAAAATGGAATCCAGTAAACAGAATTTGGTAAAAATAAATTTGGAGGGGAAAGAATAAAACGTTTATCATAGGGCCCTAAAAAAAATGTAATTTTTTTGTTTGTTAAACTGTTATTTAATTGTTGGTAAATTGGACAAGATTCATTATTTCAATAAATTAGACATGCTTTTTGATTACTAAAATTTAATTTAACCATTAAAATGGAGTCAAAAATTAAACGGAACGGAAAAAAACGGAATCCAGAAAAATTAATACGGAAAAAACGGAATTTGGGAAAAAATAAAACTGATTTTATAGGGCCCTAAATATGCTAAAAGACACTAATGTTAAGTAAATACTTGCATTTATACTTATAAATTCATATTAATTGTCTAAGTTATCTATACGTATTTGAAGTTATGTAGTTCTTGAGCTTAGTTACAGGGTGTTTACAAACATCTTGGCACTTCAGCACATAATGTGAAGTTATAGGTGTGCGTTTATCGGAATTTGAATGCACCTAGTCCAGTGCATGAAGTAAGATACAGTTTATTTTGTTTATCGTGGTTAAAGCAGAGGCTTTAGTAGGACAAACACAGGAAATGCAACTCACGAGAAGACCGAGTTTGTTCTGTTTGATGACCTGCAACAAATGACCTGAAAAAACTGCTTATTCAAGTCATTTGCTTTAGTCACATTTAGTCACTATATCAGTGCGCAAGAGCGAAAATGTGTATGTTTTGCATTTAGAGGAGTATTTTAGTGATTTTCGGGGGATTATGCTTGCAGGTTGTCTAATCTATAGCTTTCATATACATTAAATACACCACATTTCAAATGTCAGAATAAAGCTATAGAAAGCTGAAGCTTGTTCACGGTTCACTGGCTTCGCTTCTTTGCCGGCGCTTATTTTTTCAAGTCAGAGTGTCCGTCATCAGCACTTCTGAAGTTGAAGTCTGTGCAGCAGTGATGAGATGCTCTTTTTACTCACATGTTTTCAGGCTAAAGAGTTTCTGAAGGAGCAGGCCTGGAAGAATCACTTTGCCGAATATGGCCAGGGAGTGTGCATGTACCGCACGGAGAAGACCAAAGACCTGGTGCTGCAGGGCATCCCAGAGAACATGAGAGGAGAGCTGTGGCTCCTGTTTTCTGGTGAGTTAGATGTCCAACTGACAGCAGGGAGAAAAACAAAGCTGAATGTGAGCAATAAAATATAACCAGATAATCAAGCACAGTTAGGGCACTTAAGTAAACACATTTTACATTTATATATATATATATATATATGCATTTAGCAGACATCCAAAAGACGAACAAAAGCAATTTGTCAGGTAAATAGTCTAATCAACTTCCGTATTCTCATATCTTTTGTTGTTGACATCAAAGAGTGTGTCCAATCAATTTAAACTAATTCATCTGTCATTTGGATGAAGGTTAGATCAAATTAGATCAGTGTCAACACGGACGAGTTGTGTAACATGCCAGGGTAAAATAAAATAAAACCCAGACTACAATAAATATTGTGTATAGTCTCAAATGCATGATTGCTTGTATTGGCACAAAATGTAAACTATATTATCACACAGCTCTAATCTGCTAAATGCGATATTATAAACATTAAACATTGCTTTGAGACAATGTGTATTTTGAAAAGTGCTATATATATATATATATATATATATATATATATATATATACATTTCTAAAGACTTTAACGCTTAATGTCCAATGTAAAATCTGGGTCATGAGGCAAAACCAGCCACTGCACTAGACATTTGCATTCACTTGAATATTCAACAACAACATGGACATGTTTAAAAAGTGTTTAGTCTCTTCTATGTGCACTCACACACACACCTGTTTTCTTGTGGTTATTGTGGTGCAGTGCATGTACCTGTTTGTATTTTACCCTGCTTCCTGTTTTCTAGATGTGAGCACCTTTATTATAAAGAGTCAGGCTTTATAGGCCAGTGCACAAACTGAAACACATGACCGCACAAGCACATATCTGCAGTAAACCATCTAGCTGCCTCGTGTTTCTTCACAGTTGTGTGTATTAGCAGGGAAAACACAATCTGTTGAAATCATGGAATTAAATCTACTTTCCATCATGACAAGTTTCAGAATTGCTCATCTACTGTTAACTTACACTTTTGTTTAGTTAACTACACAAGCTGCTCACTACATTGAAGCTTCAATAACTTTATGAGTTGTAACCAAATGTACGTGGTATTTTCAGGGTATCCTTTGCAGTTATAGTTTTGGTACACATTTTCTTGGTAACTGGAGAAAGAACTGTTCAAAATAGTGAACACAATCATATTAAGGTAATAATCATAATAACGATAATCATAATTATAGCCTTTAGCTTTATAGTTATAACAAACTTTAGTGTAATTTATACATTTTGAACTGTAGTTAGCCAAACTGTTACTGTGGATATACATAGCAATCTTCATGTCAGTACATCAGAGCATTGCAAAGATACAGCATCACTTCCTGTATGTCAACCATCACCATCAAATTCATTGATGCATTTCATGCAGACTGTTTAGTATATCAAAACTTTTAATCATTTTTGACTAGCATGATCAAACAATAAAAATGGCAGAAAATGCAGTTTATGTAATATATAAAATATAATATGTTAAAAATCTATATTTTATTAAGATTTTAAAATGTATATTTTATGAAATGTATGAAATATATTTAAATATTATTATTTATTAATACAATATTTTGTTGTCTATCACTAGAGAAAGGTTTGATTCAGCAATGTCTAAAATGGAAGTTTAAAAAAAAAAAAAGGTCTAACCAGGAAACATTTATGAATATCTGTCAAATATCAAACTGTAATATACAGGTGCTGGTCATATAATTAGAATATCATCAAAAAGTTGATTTATTTCACTAATTCCATTCAAAAAGTAAAACTTGTATATTATATTCATTCATTACACACAGACTGATATATTTCAAATGTTTATTTCTTTTAATTGTGATGATTATAACTGACAACTAAGGAAAATCCCAAATTCAGTATCTCAGAAAATTAGAATATTACTTAAGACCAATACAAAGCAATGATTTTTAGAAATCTTGGTCAACTGAAAAGTATGAACTTGAAAAGTATGAGCATGTACAGCACTCAATACTTAGTTGGGGCTCCTTTTGCCTGAGTTACTGCAGCAATGCGGCATGACATGGAGTCGATCAGGAAGCAGGAAGCATGAAGTGCTCTAAAACGTCCTGGTATACGGCTGCGTTGACCTTGGACCTCAGAAAACACAGTGGACCAACACCAGCAGATGACATGGCACCCCAAACCATCACTGACTGTGGAAACTTTACACTGGACCTCAAGCAACGTGGATTGTGTGCCTCTCCTCTCTTCCTCCAGACTCTGGGACCCTGATTTCCAAAGGAAATGCAAAATTTACTTTCATCAGAGAACATAATTTTGGACCAGCAGTCCAGTCCTTTTTGTCTTTAGATGCTTCTGACGCTGTCTGTTGTTCAAGAGTGGCTTGACACAAGGAATGCGACAGCTGAAACCCATGTCTTGCATACGTCTGTGCGTAGTGGTTCTTGAAGCACTGACTCCAGCTGCAGTCCACTCTTTGTGAATCTGCCCCACATTTTTGAATGGGTTTTGTTTCACAATCCTCTCCAGGGTGCGGTTATCCCTATTGCTTGTACACTTTTTTTCTACCACATCTTTTCCTTCCCTTCACCTCTCTATTATTGTGCTCGGACACAGAGCTCTGTGAACAGCCAGCCTCTTTTGCAATGACCTTTTGTGTCTTGCCCTCCTTGTGCAAGGTGTCAATGGTGGTCTTTTGGACAACTGTCAAGTCAGCAGTCTTCCCCATGATAGTGTAGCCTACAGAACTAGACTGAGAGACCATTTAAAGGCCTTTGCAGGTGTTTTGAGTTAATTAGCTGATTAGAGTGTGGCACCAGGTGTCTTCAAAATTGAACCTTTTCACAATATTCTAATTTTCTGAGATACTGAATTTGGGATTTTCCTTAGTTGTCAGTTATAATCATCAAAATTAAAAGAAATAAACAATTGAAATATATCAGTCTGTGTGTAATGAATTAATATAATATACAAGTTTCACTTTTTGAATGGAATTAGTGAAATAAATCAACTTTTTGATGATATTCTAATTATATGACCAGCACCTGTATGAGTTTAACTATATATTGTTTGTCATTATACCTGTATATTATTGCTTGCATAATAAATAAATAAATAAATAGATAAATACATATATTATGTAACTGAATTAAATTAGTTTAATTACATAAGTAGAATTAAATTAGAGATTAACAGAATTATAGTTGAATTGAATTAAATTAAAGTACAGTTGAATTAGTTTAACTGAATTTAATTAAATTAGTTATATTAGTTTAGAAATAAATTCAATTAAAGTAGAGTTGAATTGAATTAAAGTACAGTTGAATTAGTTGAATTGAATTATATTATATTAGTTTAGAGATAAATTGAATTAGAGTTGAACTGAATTAAAATAAAGTAGAGTGAATTTAGTTGAATTATAAAGTAGAGTTAGTAGAGTTAATAAGAATTAAATTCTAAATAAAACCACCACTGTAATTGGACACATCATGACCTAATAAAATAATTTTGTTTTTGCATCAAAAAAGATTAGCTAAATAATTTTTGTAGTTGTGAGCTGTTGATGATTTGATTGGCTGGTTGTTTATGTGTGTGTGTTGGTGTGTGCAGGGGCGATTAACGAGATGGCCACTCATCCTGGTTATTATGAGGATCTGGTGGAGAAGTCGATGGGGAAATATAATCTGGCCACAGAGGAGATCGAGAGAGACCTGCACCGGTCTCTCCCAGAGCATCCGGCCTTTCAGAATGAGATGGGCATCGCCGCCCTGCGTCGAGTCCTCACTGCGTACGCTTTCCGCAACCCCAATATCGGCTACTGCCAGGTATGATGCACAGCATGACAGCTGCTGCAGCTTATACATGCACAGCGTGGTCATAATACCAGTTCGTCTTCCACAGGCCATGAACATCGTGACCTCCGTCCTGCTGCTGTACGCTAAAGAGGAAGAGGCCTTCTGGCTCCTGGTGGCCTTATGTGAGCGGATGCTTCCTGATTATTACAACACCAGAGTCGTAGGTGAGCTCCAGGATCATCCAGCTTCTCAAAAACATCAGCAAGCCACCAAATGACTCTGATACAAGATCTAACTGCACTGATTGTGTGTGTTTGTGTGTATGTCAGGTGCTTTGGTGGACCAGGGTGTGTTCGAGGAGCTGGCTCACGTCTACGTTCCTCAGCTGTACGACTGCATGCAGGCGCTGGGCGTCATCTCCACCATCTCCCTCTCCTGGTTCCTCACGCTCTTCCTGTCCGTCATGCCCTTTGAGAGCGCCGTGGTAGTGGTCGACTGCTTCTTCTACGAGGGCATCAAGGTCATCTTCCAGCTGGCTCTGTCTGTGCTCGACGCTAACATCCATCAGCTGCTGAGCTGTAAAGATGACGGAGAAGCCATGACCATCCTGGGCAGGTAGGACAACCGCATACTACTGAATATGTGTAGTATGCAGCATAAGGAGTATGTTTAGTGTGCTACTTAGTAAGTATGTAGTATTCTGCATATGTACTGTACTGAAAAGTGATTATATGCTGCATACTGGAGTATACAGTATACTACAGATTTAGTGTATGTAACATGCTATGTAGTGAGTATACATAGTCTATAAGCAAAGTTTATGGTTGTATACTGCAAAAATATTATATGCTGCATACTACATAGAATATACACTATACTAAAAAATCGTGTACTGTATGTCGCATACTATGTAGTGAGTGCATAATGTGTAGTTTATAAGCACAGTTTGTGTATGTTCTGTGCCGCAAAGTGATTATATGCTGCATACTAGACTATATAGTATACTACAGATTTAGTGTATGTAATGTACTACATAGTGAGTATAAATATAGTCTATACTGTAGAGTGATTATATCCTGCATACTACATATACGAGTATACACTATACTGCAAATTTAGTGTACGCAGCATACTTGTTAGTGAGTATAAATATATTCTGTAAACAAAGTTTGCTTGTATGCTGCTAAAATATTTTATGCTGCATACTACATAGAGTACACAGTACATACTGCAAGTTCAATTGAAATAGTGTACTGATTATACATAGTCTATAAGCAAATTCAGCATAAGTTATGCACTGCAAAGTGAATATTGTATAGTGAGTGTACAGTTTACTGCATATTGCGTACTGTGTAGTGAGTATATGAAGCTTAAATGCTAAGCTTGTAAGTGTTGCATACTACATAGTAAGTAGACATGGTATACTGAAAGGAACTAGATATAATATGCTGCAAACTACATAGAGTATACAGTATACTGCAAGTTGAGTTTAAGTAGTGTACTGAGTATACATAGTCTATCAGTTTTAATTTAGTGTAAATGTAGCGAGTAAATATAGTCAAATGCAAAGGTTGTATATGTAGCATACTACATGTAGAGTAGACATAGTATACTGGAAGGAGCTAGACATAGTATGCTACATACATATTGTACTACAAAGTGAGTGTATTTATATAGTATGCTGACACATGTGTGTTGTAGGTATCTGGACAGCGTGACCAATAAGGACAGCACCCTTCCTCCGATCCCTCATCTTCACTCTCTCCTGACGGATAACGGCGAGCCTCATCCTGAGGTGGACATCTTCAAACTTGTGCGCAGCTCGTATGAGGTTCGTTTTGGTTTGGTTTAAAGTGTGATCATGTGTTCAGTCTGTGTCATATTGCATGTTTGCTAATTTTCACTGTCATCTGCAGAAGTTCGGCTCCATTCGGGCAGATGTGATCGAGCAGATGCGGTTCAAACAGAGACTGAGGGTGATCCAGGCCATTGAAGACACCACCAAACGCAATGTGGTAATCAGACACTCTCCATACTGACTCCATCAGTTATCTGTGACTTTTAGTTTTTTTGAAGCACATGTTCATGATTGCCTCATCCGCTGGTTTTCCAGGTGCGGACCATCGTGACGGAGACGCCCTTTAGCATTGATGAGCTGGAGGAGCTCTACACACTCTTTAAGGTCAGTCACATGACGAGGTCACGAGTCACCGGATTATGGCCTGACTTGAGCAACATATTTTCTTCGGTGGAGCAGAATGAGTGTGTCAAGTCAAGTCACCTTTATTTATATATCGCTTTATACAATACAGATTGTTTCAAAGCAGGTTTACAGTGATAGCAGGAGAATGATTCAACGATGCAAACGGGATATTCCAGCTGTACAGCAGCTCTAAAAGAAAAGTGTAATTGTTCAGCTGAAGTCAGTTCAGTGTTGATTCAGTTCTGTTGTAAAGATTATTAAATTAGTTCAATTCATCTATAAGAAATTCTGCAGAATAGTGATAGTGAAATGGTGTCAGTGCAGTCAGATCAATAATATTGTGTCCCCAACTAAGCCAGAGGCGACAGTAGCAAGAAACCCAGAACAGAGGGAAAAAAAACACTGGGAGAAATCAGGCACATTCGGAGTTCAGTTCTTCTCTGGACAGTGAACGAACACGGTGTGTTATGATCATCACAAGTCAGAAATCAGATTGTGGACTGGTAGCATTCAAATATTCATCCAGTTCCTTTTGCTTGAAGATCGGATTCATCACACCATATGGAGACGAAGCTGGTTTTTTGGAGACCTGTCTGGTTTTTGTGGACCTGTGTCGACGAGGCCTTCACAGGAGATTGTCTAGTTGACAGGATCTCTGCTGACATTCAGGGCTGCGTTGTGGTCGTGTCTAGGTGCAGGTCCAGCATCTGATCTGGATATGGACCGGATCCGGATGACTACGGTAACCTCGGGATAAACGGAGAGACTAATATTAGAGTAGATGCCATTATGGGAGTGTTAACGTTTCTGCATGACTTCATTTATGAAGCCTAAAAATCCTTTAATGGATGTGAATTATATAAATGTGTGATGTGTTATATGCATGCCAGGTTAAAGAGATGATTAGTCTAGATTTAAACTGACAGAGTGTGTCTGCTTCCCGAACAATGCTAGGAAGACTGTTCTAGTGATTTAAGATAATGACTCCTCCGCACACGGGCTGATGGATGGAGTGAGTGTGTGAATATATTGCAGATGGATGAGTTTTTATTAGAGAGTCATGTATCTTCCTCTTTAGCTGTTCTTCAGCACATTCATTAGCTCTCAATAACACAGGAGCTGCTCCGAGGGTTTCTCTGTATATGGATCAAAGCCATTTATGTCCCAAATGCCTGTTCATTTAAAGGAATAATTGTGGTTATTAATCAGAGGATGCTTTGCATATGGCAATAATAAAGTCACAGAAAACTGTATTTCTCAACAAATGATGCCATCTAGCGGGAGTTACACTATTTTGTTATTTTAATATTCATTATTTTATTATAATAATAATAATAATTATTATTATTATTATTATTATTATTATTATCAAATCAATATTAATTAATTAATAAGTTTATATAATAATTAAAATGTATTAAACATGCTATTATTTTTATTATTATATAATGGTTCTTATTAAATCATTTTAAATAATTATCATCATTATTATGTCATTTATAATAATTATGAATAAATCAATATTAATTATTCATTCATTTAAGATAACAATTTTAAGAATCTTATTTTGTATGCTATTTTTAGTTATTTTGTTGTGGTTTTTATTGAGATATTTAATGATTTTTGCTTAATACTTTTCAATTAATAATTTAATCATAAATGTTATTATTTTTATTTTCCTTTTTTTATGTTGTTGAGATTATTTTGGTTATATTTAATGGTGCTTGCTAAGTCATTTTAAATTATTAATTTTATCATAAATATTATGATTTTTATTATTTTTCTCTTTTTTTTTTTGTTTTATTGAGATTATTTTGATTATTTAATGATGCTTGCTAAATATTTTATTTATTGATTGATTATTTATTTTATTTTTGTATTGAGATTATTTTGATCATATGTAATGGTGCTTGATAAATAATTTGAATAAACCTCTAACCCTAAATTTAAAACTTAATTACAATGTGCATGTAACTCATCCAGCCTGATTTGTGTTATGGCTCAGTCTGTTGAGGAAGACATTTTATTATTCAGACGATTATTAGCACCATTGCAGGTGCATTCACATTTAAACATCTGTTATCGTTTAGTCAGGTGCTTCATAAGCATTGACTTTTCATGACCTGTGCATGTGTTCATTACCATCAGGCTGAGCATCTGACCAGCTGTTACTGGGGCACCACCAGCAACCCCATGAGCCGCCACGACCCGAGCCTGCCGTACCTGGAGCAGTACCGTATCGATCTGGAGCAGTTCAAGGGCCTGTTCGCGCTACTCTTCCCCTGGGCCTGTGGCTCGCACACCGACGATCTGGCCCTGCGATTCTTCCGTCTGTTGGACCACAACGCAGATGCGCTCATCAACTTCAGAGAGTTCATCAGCGGCTTGAGTGAGTGTTTTTATCAGGGGAATCATATTTTCCTTAAAGTCTGCATGAAACGAAAGATAGACTTTTCTTCTCTATTGTGACGTATATCCAAATGAAACCGCTTCTTAAACAAGAAAAAATGTAGGATGGGGAGTTGATTGGATGATTGTGGTTTGCTATTGGTGGATCTCAAGTGAGTGACAGGTTGCCATGCCCTCATGTCAGTAAACATGTCATCAGAGAAGAGATGAGATAAGCTGCAAGAGGGAGGGGAGGTTTTTTTGATTAAAGATTACAAGGCACATGAATTTAAAAAAATGATAAATCATTTATAATAAATACTGCAATATTGCATTACAAAAAATAAGAATTATCAATGAAAGCTTGCGTTTAAAAGTCAAAATCTCCTAGTCTAGTCAAAAATTATATTATGGAAAAAAAGTAAAGTGGACCTCAGGGTAAAATTTTTATATTAATGAAAATAAATATTATTTGTTTAATCAATTATTATAACAATTAATTTTTATTTTGTAATATAAATGCTATTTTTTTTGTCTTTTTTTTTAGTGAGATGCTAAATAATGCTTAATCTTGCTAAATCATTTTAAATTATTATCATATTGAGTTGGTTTTTGTCATATTTAGTGGTGCTTTCTAAATAAAAAAATTAACTATATCATATGATTTAAATATGTTTAAATTCTAAATGTAATTAAAGTGCATCAGGTTGATTGTTTTTGTACACATATGATTAACTTGACCGTATGGTTTGTGTTTCAGGTGTCCTGTGTCATGGTGACCTGACAGAAAAACTCAAATTTCTGTATAAGATTCACGTACTTCCAGGTAGGTGAGAATATGTGGGTGTAAAAAAGATTTTTTATTTATTTATTTATTTTTTTAACATTGTTAACATTATGCTGGTAACTATTAAAATTCACACTGGTTCATTAATTCATACTTGTATTTTATTTTCAGCATTTGTTAACTTTTGCAGATATGCATATAATATGTGTGGTAACTGATTATTAGTCGATTATAATAATAAGATTATTAGTCGAGGGGAAACTTAAATAAAAAGCAGAAATTAAAGTGAATTCGGATGTTTTGTGTTGTGACGCAGTGCATTAGTGGTGAATCTCACAAAATCTCTCACAAACATATCAGTGTCATATTTAACCCACAAATCAAAAGAATAAGATATTATCATCTCCTTAAAGAAAATTTGAGATAATAAAATGTAATTTTAATGCCAGGACTGTTGTTTTGTGTAATAACAAATACCACAACGGAAATAAGTTTTTAACTTCATCCTGGACAAATTTATTTTTGTCAAATAAAACTTGATAGAAGTGTTACTATTAGCCTAATTATTAATGTCCAGATACTTGTCAGGAGGTCTTTTTTTTAAGATGTAATATAATATAATATAATAAATATATGTTGTCATTTTTATTTGCATTTTTATATTGTTGTCTAAATAAAAAAAGCTGTAGAACAGGGCTGAATTTGCAGTGTTTGTTGTCCTCAGAGCTGCACCATGAGCAGGAGGAGCCGGACTCGGCCTGTGAAGCCACGCAGTATTTCTTTGAGGACATCACCCCAGAGACCTCCAGCGGTACTGCTGCATCCTCACACTCTCTTACCATATGAAAATACCACAAACACTGTAATTACTGGTACTGATGCTTTGACCTCTCATGGACAGGCCTCGACCCCAAGAACAGGACCGAGAAGGATGATGGATTCGTCAGAGTTACCTTTAAGAGTGAAAAAGGTGGGAGAAACATCCTCTCTGTTTATAAAGATGAAAATGAATCCGAGTTTATCTGTTTAAATGTGCAGCATTCAATAAGGCTTCTTTCTGTCTGTGATGTAGTGAAGAAAACGCACACTCCAGATTACCGCACGTACCTGCGCCTGTGGAACCAGGAGACCAAAGCAAAGCTGGAGAACATGAAGGATCTGCCCAAACTCAACCAGGTACATTTGGAGACCAACCAAAGTTACTTCGAGACCCTTTTCCTATTTCCTATTAAATGAAAGCAATATTTGTATTTATCCTTTTTACAGTTAAAGCGCTAAAACAACGTCCTTTGTTTACGTTCCTAAGTCTCTTGTGACTGACTCATTCACTCAAGTATAGGTTTGTCGCCATCTAATGGCGTAATAATGTAACTTTCACTCAATCCATATTATGCACTAATAGACCCTTTCTCAATAGCAAATACAACATATTATTTATTTAAAATATTTATTGAAAAACAGTATTTACATTAACAACAGTAGCCTTTATATATGACAATAGGAAATAAACACAATTGTACAGTTCAGTCAAACATACAAAAGCAAATGCTCTACAGGATGTAAGTTAAATATAGCCTTAATATTAAATATTAAATTTAACATAGCTCAACGATATTCTCAGGAACTAGTAATAGATTTATAAGACCAATGATTGCCCGTTTTATATATCCAAAATGAATTATATCTCATGTTTAACCACTATAAGAGCCAGCGGCAAATCCCTGAAGCACTGACCGAGATGAGCACTGCAAAAAATGCTGTTCTTACTTAGAGTTTTTGTCTGTTTCCAGTCCAAATATCTAAAAATTCTTAGATCAAGAAGAATTTTCTTGACAAGTAAAAATTATTTTCTTTTTTTTAGCAAAAATAAGTCAAAATTAGAGTTTATTCCTTAAACAATTAGAGTTTAATTAGAGTTTTTCCTTAAACAAAGAAAATTAATCTGCCAATGGGATAAGCAAAATAATCTTAATCCAAACTGAAAACAAGATTATATAGCTTATTTTTTAGTTTGAAATAAGATTATTTTGCTTATCCCATTGGCAGATTATTTAACTTGTTTTAAGGAAAAACTCACTCAATTTTTACTTATTTTTCCTGAAAACTAGAAAATATTTTTTACTTGTCAAGAAAATGCTTCTTGATTCAAGAACTTTAAGATATTTTGACTAGAAACAAGACAAAAACTCTAAGGACAGCATTTTTTGCAGTGAAGCTGTTCTCGGCGGATACACGAGCACTGAACGGCCGCTGACTGTCTGGAGCTCACATCTCCGAAAACAAATTGTCTAAACAATTTGTAAAATAGGCATTATGATTAAATATGAGTCACATATTTCAGGTCTAAACAACTACATTCTCGCCTTAAAAAACTCTTAAAACTACAGTTTGTGGTACAACAACTGTAGTATTTGCAAAAATTACGGTGGATTTGCTCAGCCGCCATGACAGTCGCTTCAAGTGGAGTGATACAAAGGGTGAAATGGTAGGATTGCTCAGGAGCCAATCAGATTCGAGAACCAGAAAGAACTGTTTTATATATATATATATATATATTACACACACACAGGAATTAGTTGTTATTAGCAATCTTTAAATAAATCCACTGCAAGACAAGGACACCAGGTTTGTTTATCCGCGGGTTAAATCAGACTCTGTTGTGATATGTGTTTCTTTTCTCTTCTGTCTTCAGAGTCAGTTCATCGAGCTGTGTAAGACTCTCTATAACATGTTCAGTGAAGACCCAAGCGAGCAGGAGCTGTATCACGCCACTGCTACGGTCACCAGCCTGCTGCTGGAGATGGGAGAGGTGGGCAAACTCTTCTGCAGTTCCGCTAACAAGGACGAGGAGGAAGAGGAGGACGACGAAGAGGACGACCGCATCCCGGTGGGCAGAAGCAAGCGGGAGAGAGCGCGACACAAACCCTGCAATAGTGAGATTAACTCCTGCAGCACGGGCCCATTAGATGACATCAAACTGGAGGACTCGTCGCCCAAAGACACCGGCACGTCCTCCGCCATGCTCATCTCAGATGACGAGACCAAAGACGACACGTCCATGTCCTCGTACTCCGTCCTGAGCGCCGGCTCCCACGAGCTGGACGATAAGCTTCAGTGTGAGGACATCGCTGAGGACACGGTTCTCATACGCAACAGCGGGACGCATAGGGGAACGGGGCATCATGGGAGAGGTGGACTGCCTCACAGCGCCAGCATCGATAAGGACTGGGCCATCACATTCGAGCAGTTCCTGGCCTCTGTGCTCACCGAACAAGCCCTGGTACAGTACTTCGAGAAGCCTGTCGAGATCACCGCGCGAATTACTAACGCCAAGAACGTTCGCAAGGTGGGACACCCACACATGTCCGTCAGTGACTATGAGATCTCGCTATCAGGATAATGTGCTACACTTAAACTATTACCTCTCCATTCACAAACTGTGTTTCAGGATTAAAGGCGTACGGTAGTTCATCCAAAAATGAAAGTTATACCATCATTTACTCACTGTCATGTCATTCCGTTACTTTTTTATTACTTGGTTATTTCATGGAACGTTAATGCTAGTTTTTACTCATACAACAAAAGTAAATGGAGACCATCTCTGTCAAGATAAAACTGACAAAAAGCACCATAAAAATTGTTTGTGTACTATTTATTTTTTGAGTTTTCTTAAGCCATACAATAGCAAATAACAACTTAAATTCTAGTATGTTCCTCGCACAAACCAATTGTATGACTTTTTGTAAACATAATGGCCACTTTTATTGTCATATTTGGAGGTCGAAATCTCCAGTCCCCATTAACTTGCATTGTATAGAAATGAGATATATATATATATATATATATATATATATATATATATATATATATATATATATATATATATATATATATATAATATAATATATATATATATATATGTGTGTGTGTGTGTAAAATTACATTTGGAATGACATGAGGGTCAACAAATGATGACCGCTTTCATTTTTGGTGAACTACGCCTTTAACCGGCCACCTAATTTATCTACACTCAACCAATGGATCTCGTCTTAAATCATTTCGAAACTTCAAAGGCTTCATGTTCGCGTGAGCTCGTTATGGAAGGACAGTAATGAGTTTTCCCAGAGGCTCTTCTTTGATCTAATGACAGATGGACCATGATGTGACCAACAGAATGACCTTTTTACCTGTACAAAGTCTGAGAGGAACTGTTGTATGCTACTATGTGCTTGATGTACTTTATATACAGAAATGGTTACTAATAGTATCTAATACAGTTAGACTGTTTATCATAGTAATTGTGTCTAGAATAGCTCACTAGTCCTGATTGGGCGAAACACACCTGAGTCTGAGAAAACATTTTCTTAATCAGTATTTTTGTGTTGTGTTCTAATAAATGTATGTAAATGTGCTAAAAATAATACCAGATTACTTGGGAATCAAAACTGTGTGTAATCACAAGACTTTTTAGAAAATATATTGCATTTATTTATTTGTAAGGATGAACCTCAATAGGAATTTTTAGATTTATGCTGAAAAAAAAACACGATTTTAAAACAAGTTTATTTGGAAGAACAATACAAATAAACTTTAAATACTTTAATTGATATTATATTCTCTAAAATAGACTTATGCAATCTTACGCAGTGTTGCTTCTCAAGTATGTTCTCAAGATATTTTTACTTTAAAAGTTTAGGCAAAAATACAGATTAAGAGAATGATTTTGATTTTAGAGTATAGTAAATCATCTTTAATGTAAGAGCGTTCACTGGGGTAATGGGGAAATACGTATGTGAGGTTTAACCCTCTTGAAAAAGAGAAGGACGCTGGGATGTGAAATACTGGGATTGTTGGAACTATGTGCCACAAAATCGCCTGTAATTTCCCAGATTTCTCATTTCTCTCTTCTTATCTCAATTCCTTTGCACCTGCACTTTGGGTTTTTCTTCTTTGTAAAAAGTGAGGATGTTTGTAACCTGTCAGCGCTGAAATACCGTATATGAATCAGCTGAGAGACGATGCAGTCCAGCTGTGTATAATATCTGACATTCACCGTTTATAGTGTATCCTGAAGACTACGGTTGTGTACAGTTTTTCATTTGCTGTGTTCTCACCAGGCATGTGGCATGTCTGCGCACCTTCCCCTAATTTATTTTGTTCATTTGTTTTTTAAATAGATGAGTTTTTACTTTATTTCATGCTGCTGTTTTTAAGTTTACGTTTTTATTGTGAATTGTTCAAATTGACCTGTAAATGATTCAGACCACTTCCAGGAATTAAATGTATAAAAAGAAAATGTCCTGTCCTGTTATCAGATACTCTTCAGTTCTGTTTTATTTACTGTTTACTATATTTCAGTCCATTTTCATCTTGGCATTTCCAAATGAATGAGGTAAAAAAAGGGGTGTGAATCTGTTTTTCTTCCATCTCAGGAGGTCAGCCTAAATACTAAATATTTTATGCAAGTTTTGCCATTTTTGAGACATGCTTAATTTAAGACTCCGATTGATTTGATTTCATTGTTTTCTATCAATAAATAAAGTAAATTTAAGCCAGAATAAATAACATGGATGCAGATTTAGGCTAAATAAAGCTGGCACAGAAGTGACTAGCTTGTTTGCAGCTAAATTTTGGTTAGTAGTTATTCATAAACTTATATTTCAGAAATATTAAAATATTTTATCTAGATTTTGTTTTTTTAATCTTTATGATTCATAGCCAACACTGCAATTTGCATAAAAAAGTGGGAAGGAAAAAAACTACTAGCCCCTAAAGGGACATGGTGATGAAAAAAATATGAGATGGGAGGAAAAAAATATTCTTAAATGTTTTAAAAGATCTTAAATGGTTTGTGAGTGAACAGTTTTTCCAGGGGACATTTATGTCTTGGGGGACCCAGAACGCAAAGTTTCTTGGGCAACATTTTATGTCTCAGGGACAGGAAATTAACATTTCTCGGGGACAATTTGTCTCTAGGGACAGGGAACGCAAAGTTTCTGGGGGGACATTTTATGTCCTGTGGACACGGAACGCAAATTTTTTCTGGGGCATTTTATGTCTCGGGACAGGGGACGCAACGTTTCTTGGGGGACGTTTTATGTCTCGGTGACAGAGAACGTGCAGTTTCTTGGGGGACAGGGAATGCAAAATTTCTCTGGGGACATTTTGTGTCTTGGGGACAGAGAATGCAAAGTTTCTTTGGGACATTTTATGTCTTGGGGACAGGGAACGTAAAGTTTTTCGGGGGCATTTTATGTCTTGGGGACGGGGATCGCAAAGTTTCTTGGGGGACGTTTTATGTCTTGGGGACAGGGAACGCAAAGTTTCTTGGGGGACATTTTACGTCTTTGGACGGAGGACACAAAGTTTCTTTGGGACATTTTATGTCAGGACAGGGAAAGCAAAATTTCTCTGGGGACATTTTGTGTCTTGAGGGACAGAGAATGCAAATTTCCTCTGTGACAGGGAATGCAAAGTTTCTTGGGGGACATTTTATGTTTTGGGACACGGAATGCAAAGTCTCTCTGTGGACATTTTATGTCTTGGGGACAGGGAACGCAAAGTCTCTAAGGGGACATTTTATGTCTCGGGACATAGGGAACATAAAATTTCTTTGGGGAACATTTTATGTCTAGGGGACAGGGAATGCAAAGTCTCTAAGGGGACATTTTATGCCTCGGGGACAGCGAATTCAAAATTTCTCTGGGGACATTTTGCGTCTCGGGGGGCGGAGAACGCAAAGTTTCTCTGGGACATTTTATGTCTCAGACAGGGAATGGAAAGTTTTTCGGGGGACATTTTATGTCTTGGGGACAGGGAACGCAAAGTTTTTCAGTGGCATTTTATGTCTTGGGGGAGAGGGAACGCAAAGTCTCTCGGGGGACATTTTATGTCATGGGGACAGGGAATGCAAAGTTTCTTGGGGGACATTTTACGTCTCGGGACAGAGAATACAAGGGTTTTTTTGGAGGACATTTTATGTCTCGGGATGGAAAACGTAAAGTTTCTTGGGATATTTATGTCTAGGGGACAGGGAATGCAAAGTTTCGCTGGACATTTTACATCTCAGGACAGAGATACAAAGTTTCTTGGGGGACATTTTATGTCTCAGGGACGGAGAACGCAAAGTTTGAGACATTTTATGTGTAGGGTAAAGGGGAACCAAAGTTTCTTGGGGGACATTTTATGTCTCGGGGACGGAGAACGCAAAGTTTCTTGGGACTTTTTACACCTTGATGAAGGAGAACGCAAAGTTTCTCTGGGACATTTTATGATTCGGGTACAGGGAACGCAAAGTTTCTTGGGAGACATTTTATGTGTAGGGTAAAGGGGAACCAAAGTTTCTCGGGGGAAATTTCATGTCTCGGGGACGGAGAACGCAAAATTTCTTGGGACATTTTATGTGTAGGGTAAAGGGGAACCAACGTTTCTTGGGGGACATTTTATGTCTCGGGGACGGAGAACACAGTTTCTTGGGACTTTTTACACCTTGGGGACGGAGAACACAAAGTTTCTCTGGGACATTTTATGATTCGGGGACAGGGAACGCAAAGTTTCTTGGGAGACATTTTATGTCTTGGGACACAGGGAATGCAAAGTCTCTCTGGGGACATTTTATGTCTCGGGGACAGGGAACGTAAAGTTTCTTGGGGACATTTTACATCTCAGGACAGAGATACAAAGTTTCTTGGGGGACATTTTATGTCTCGGGGACGGAGAACACAGTTTCTTGGGACTTTTTACACCTTGGGGACGGAGAACACAAAGTTTCTCTGGGACATTTTATGTGTAGGGTAAAGGGGAACCAAAGTTTCTTGGGGGACATTTTATGTCTCGGGGACGGAGAACACAGTTTCTTGGGACTTTTTACACCTTGGGGACGGAGAACACAAAGTTTCTCTGGGACATTTTATGATTCGGGGACAGGGAACGCAAAGTTTCTTGGGAGACATTTTATGTCTTGGGGACGGAGAACGCAAAGTTTCTTGGGACTTTTTACGCCTTGGGGATGGAGAACGCAAAGTTTCTCTGGGACATTTTATGATTCGAGGATAGGGAACGCAAAGTTTCTTGGGAGACATTGTATGTCTCGGGGACGGAGAACGCAAAGTTTCTCTGGGACATTTTATGATTCGGGGACAGGGAACGCAAAGTTTCTTGGGAGACATTTTATGTCTCGGGGACGGAGAACGCAACGTTTCTTGGGAGACATTTTATGTCTTGGGACACAGGGAATGCAAAGTCTCTCTGGGGACATTTTATGTCTTGAGGACAGAGAATACAAAGTTTCTTGGGGGACAGGGAAAGCAAAGTTTTTCAGGGGACATTTTATATCTCTTTACAGGGAATGCAAAGTTTCTCAGGAACACAAAACATTAGTGGGAGGATGCAAAAGCATTGACTTAATATTTTATCATCCCATCATCATACTTTTTTTCCCACCACCTGGTCCCTTAGGGCCTCCATACCACACAGACCCCATCAGAAGCATTGTATTTTTCTGCTTGGTCATGCTGAGTGTGACTGCTGTTGAATGTCTTGACCACTAGAGGCCAGTAGTGAAATGCTTTCATTTGCATAAATTTGACTGAGCCAATAGAGTTCGGGGCTGTAACGAAGCAGTGTGTCCTGAATGAAATACCAATGCACTCTCTGCACCTCCCTGTCTGGCCACTGCTGACGTTCAGAGGGTGTGAGCGGAGGCGTCCAATCAGACACTGCTGTTCTCTGATGTCCCAGCACTGGAGATACTTGGCACTCAAATAAAGACACCAAGCTGTCTCAGTCAACAAGCCTTGCGTCATTACCGGGCACTCCGCTTGAAAAACCCTTCTCTCAGCTTAAATGTGCACCTCTTATTTTCTTGTAAATAAACCTCTTTATAACCTGCTAAAGCACTTTCCCATCATTAACCACTTGATAAGTCAGCTGTTTATCTGTTCCGGTTATCCGCTTACCTATCAAGTACTGTTTTATCTTTAACCTATCTTTATCTTTTGTACTTGATCCAAGTGTTGTGCCATAGATTGTAGAGCAATACAAATGGTAGATCCCTGTACATTTGTCGTTTATGAATTAACCAATAAAATCAAAGTCTACTTTAATTTGTACACTCAACAACCTGCATAGTAAAATTGTTGCAATTGAATATTGTCAGCTCCATCAATGCACTTGTGTGTTTGTAACAGAAAAGTTGTATTTAAAATAAAGTTTTAAGATATTTTAATTGATATGCTGAATAAAGTTAAACTCCTTTTAAAACATGTTTTTTCCTTAGCTGAGACGTCCTTCAGCCTTCCATGTCAATATACATGCAGTTCTTTCTTTCTTTCTTTCTTTCTTTCTTTCTTTCTTTCTTTCTTTCTTTCTTTCTTTCTTTCTTTCTTTCTTTCTTTCTTTCTTTCTTTCTTTCTTTCTTTCTTTCTTTCTTTCTTTCTTTCTTTCTTTTTGTATTATTATTTTTAGTATTTATTAGTATTTGTACTTTAAATATAAATAGAGAGGCTGTTTTCACTGTTTACTGTGTGTTTTGGCCGTTCATTTACATGACAATGGCATTTTGGTGGCCTGAAAATACAAACTTTTGAAAACCGTTTTCAAAGTGCAAGTTTTTGAAAGTGATGTTATTATTGTCTCTGTGTAAGCTACAAAACCATGAATTTGTGAAAACGGTGACATCATGCGTATGCCTATTACATGTTCAGTCTATATGCGCTTAGTGGACGAGGATCATTTTGACAACGTTGTCATCAGTACACGAAAACATGGGACATGCATGTAATGTCAAACGAAGTTTGCTGTATTATCTAATGTAGACATGGCCAACACTCTAAAATGACAAAAAAGTAGTAAAAATATTGTAATTTACCTTAAAAACAATGCATTCTGGGCAATTATTATTATTATTTTTTTTTTGAGATAGTGGCCTATAGGTTACTTTCTCAAAAGACTAAAAATATTTCGCAGAATGCATTGTTTTATGTGTATATATTGCGGTTTCAATGGAAACACTATTTTACTGTGTAAAATTTTGTTTTTTTTGTTTTTTTTTTATAGAGTGAATGCATTGCAAGCAAGCAAACTGTACGCATAAACAGTAATTATTATGGGGACATGTTATGTCTCTGGGGACAGGGAATGCAAAGTCCTCGGGACATTTTATGTCTCAGGCAACAGGGAACACAAAATTTCTTGGGCACATTTTATATTGGGAGAGGGAACACAAAGTTTCTCTGGGGACATTTTATGTCTCTGGGACACATTTTCTTGGGGGACATTTTATGTCTCAGGGACAGGGAACGTAAAGTTTCTTGGAGGACATTTTAAGTCTCTCGGGATATTTTATGTTTCTGGGACAGGGAACGCAAAGTTTCTCAGGGGACATTTTATGTTTCTGGGGACAGGGAATGGAACGTTTCTCGGGACATTTTATGTTTCTGGGACAGGGAACGTAAAGTCCTCAGGGGACATTTTATGTCTCAGGACGGGGAACGCAGTTTCTTGGGGACAATTTATGTCTCAGGCGACAGGGAACACAAAGTTTCTTGGGCACATTTTATATTGGGAGAGGGAACACAAAGTTTCTCTGGGGACATTTTATGTCTCTGGGACACATTTTCTTGGACATTTTAAGTCTCGGGGACAGGGAACGCAAAGTCTCTCAGGGGACATTTTATGTTTCTGTGACAGGAAACGTAAAGTCCTCAGGGGACATTTTAAGTCTCGGGACAGGGAACGCAAAGTCTCTCGGGGGACATTTTAATGTCTCGGGGATAGGGAACACAAAGTTTCTTGGAGGACATTTTAAGTCTCTGGGGACAGGAAACAAAGTTTCTTGGGCACATTTTATATTGGGAGAGGGAACACAAAGTTTCTCTGGGGACATTTTATGTCTCTGGGACACATTTTCTTGGGGGACATTTTATGTCTCGGGGACGGAACGCAAAATTTCTTGGAGGACATTTTAAGTCTCTGGGGACAGGGAACGCAAAGTCTCTCAGGGGACATTTTATGTTTCTGGGACAGGGAACGCAAAGTCCTCAGGGGACATTTTATGTCTCAGGACAGGGAACGCATTTTCTTGGGGACAATTTATGTCTCGGACGACAGGGAACACAAAGTTTCTTGGGCACATTTTATATTGGGAGAGGGAACACAAAGTTTCTCTGGGGACATTTTATGTCTCTGGGACACATTTTCTTGGGGGACATTTTAAGTCTTGGGACAGGGAACGCAAAGTCTCTCGGGGGACATTTTAATGTCTCGGGGACAGGGAACACAAAGTTTCTTGGAGGACATTTTATGTCTCTTGGACACATTTTCTTGGGGGACATTTGTCTGGGGACAGGGAATGCAAAGTTTCTCGGGGACATTTCAATTTCAATGGAAAACGGTGTTTTACTGTTTAGTTTTATTTTTTTTTTACAATAATTTTTTAGAGTGAATGCATTGCAAGCATGCAAACTGTATTTATATACAGTAATTGTTATTATTATTATTATTATTGTTATTATTCTTATTATTATGACAGTGTGGACCAGATTTAAAGCCATCAGAACTGGACGTGGTGTGAATTAAGTCACAATCTTGATGTGCCTGTGATAAGCTGTTCCTGCGGTTCATGACCTGCTGTAAGACAGTCAGCAGATGCTGAAGATAATGTTCCAGCTGCATCTGGTGGCTTTTGTTTGGGCTCTGTTGCATAAGGTGAAAGCCTGTACATTTCAGGCCTGTTATCAGTCTTCCATGAACTTCAGTCACAAGCGTTACCTCCGCCCCTCCTTCACATCCCAGTGCCTGACTCAGATAAACATTAGACCACTACTGGAGCGAGGATCTAGTCCTTCTGAGGGAATCGAACGGTACAGTGGAGCTGACGTCCTCGTGTTAGATTGACAAAGCCATGATACACTGCAGTGTTGAGGATATATATTGATTTTTGAGTAGCTCGTATTTTAAATTATGCTATGCATTCAAGCAAACATGCTTAACTAGAACGTCCCCCTCCCTCTTTTTGTTCATTTCAGTGAATTGGTTGTGAAGGTTTGTTTTAGGACATCAGTACAGGCGGTTCATGTCAGGGCATTGATTTGCTGATTCATGACTCAATATTGTCAATGGAAAAATCTCATGTCATGACAGATGTGGTTTTACTCCTGCTTTTATATAGTAAAATGTTTGGTTGAGTAAATCACAAATTAATCACAATTCATCATTTTTATTATTTATTTATAATGCTGCAAATTTAGGTTAAAGTTTAATGTTGTCACTCTCATTGTTTTTTGTGCCATAAAATACTTATCTGACCTTCTAAAATTATATAATCTGACCATTATCTGAAAGATATTGCTGTCTTAAATAGCTTTGATTTAGTTAGGTACTTTAAAAAAAATGTTTTTGAGTTTCATATTTAATATACAAAATGCTCTGTTGAGTTTAATATTTTAAATATGTATATGGTTATTTTAAAAATGTATAGTTTTTTGGTAATTCAGTGGCGAAGATAATTTAATTTTAACTTCCGTTTTGTTAAATTTTAATGATTTTTGATTATCTCTGTATGTAGAATTATTATTATTAATATTTATTGTTATTAATTATTATTTTATTTATTAATAATATTTGTATAATTAATTTAAATATAAATTTAGCCTTTATAGTTTTTGGCAATGCAGTTGCGGAGAAATCACATAGTTATTTATTAAAACTTATGTTTAATTTAAATGTACATTTAGCATATAGTTTTTTGGTAATGTAGTGGCGGAGATCTTTTTTTTTTTTATAATGCAGTGGCTGAAAAATCACATAGTTAAATTTGAATCATGTTAAATTATTATTATTAATACTTGTGTTTAAAATAAATATAAATGTATCTTTTTTTTTTTTTTTTTGGAAATGCACTGGCGGAGAAATCACACATTTTAATGGTCCTTTGCTGATATTAATGGTACAATTTCGAACCATCTGTCTGAAAAACCGGAAAGCTCTTTGACTTTTAATGAAAGTAGTTTAATTTGAGCACTTTATTTCATTTGAGGAACACTGAGGAACGTTCAGGTTGCATTGAGTTTGATTGCACTGGTGCAATGATTGATGCTTTACTAAATCCTGCTGGCTTGTTTTCCTCCATCTGTTAAACAGAAACTCATATACATTCTCTGAGGTTTGTTGTTGGCTCATAGCGTACAGTTTCCCACCCTGCCATGAAGCCAATCATCTTTGAGACCCTGCAGGACTGTCCCAGCTCTACTATTGGCTGAGAGCGCTGTTGGTATCCTTCAATGCATCTGCACTTTCATTAATATGATAAACATCTCCAGTTAGCATTGCAATGTACAAATATTTTCATATATTGGTCCTATAAAGTCCTGCTTAAAGCTGAAATTAATGTTCTTACACTCAAACCCGTTGGTTTGCATGTTAATGTGCATGTAAATGACATAAACATCTTGCAATGATTCAAGCATGAAGTTTTCAACAGCTCTGTGTCCACCAAGTTATCTAGAGGCTTGTTTATCTGGATGTGGGATGTTTTGGACTCTGTGCTGGAGGGTGGACTTTGTGTTGGCCAGTAATCTTTCCCAGAGAAACACCTCCCTGGGCAGAGGGAAAAAACAGTCTTGGATAATGATATATAAAGAAGGACCGAGAGTGTCCTCTTCCCTCCAAAGCGCCAGTTTTCATCCTCACAGCCCTGTCACTCCATCAGACAGAGGAACTCACTCACAGGTCAGTCAATGTATAACTCTGTTAGTGTGATCGAGAAATAATAATAAAACTATATTATGTGAAATATTCTTAAAAAAAAAAAATTGTATATATAAAAAAATCTGAATATGTGGTTATATAATTTTATTCTTTAAAAAAAAAAAAGCAAAATCATTGTTTTTATGTGAATGTGATGTATATTTTTAATATTATTCATACTTTGTTGTGAAAGTGTACATGCTAGCTGAGATACTTTGATCTTTACTTGGAGAATATTTGCATATGTTGTAAATATTTACACCACCGACTGAATTTATATTGCTCATGCTTTTAAAAACTTTTTGATCAAAAGGCTTCTGCTGATATGCTTGAAATTAGTGTTGCATGCTATTATAAATTGTGCCTAGATATGAATTTCTTTATGAACTGTTTTATGGATGAAGAATAGAGTATGCTGCATGCAACAAGTGTGCATTTAAAAGCATCCCAGGATGCACCACATGAAGTTGTGTGATGAGCGGGCAGAGTTTTCATTTGTTCTCATGTGTGCATTTATGTTTTTTTCTCAAATGTATGACTTTACTGTATTAATATAAACTGTGCAGAATGGTCATATTAAAGAATGAGTATTGTAAATAACATTGAATGCATGTGTCTCACAGCTGTCAGTATGGTGGGTCTGAAGCCGTCCGATGTTCCTCCTCCTCTGGCCGTGAAGGTCCTCAGCGCAGGATCCGCCGCCTGCATCGCTGATTTAGTCACCTTCCCTCTGGACACGGCTAAAGTGCGCCTGCAGGTACAGACCGAATGTCCCAGCAGAGCCTCTGTAGCTGCTGCATTTCTGTGTTTGCACCGATAATATATTAATATAAAAATCTATTTAAAAGTATTATATAATCTGTTCCTGAATGATTGTTTTAAATTATATTTATAATTATATTATATATTAAATGTATTACATATGATATACAGTACAGTCCAAAAGTTTGGAACCACTAAGATTTTTAATGTTTTTAAAAGAAGTTTCGTCTGCTCATCAAGGCTACATTTATTTAATAAAAAATACAGTAAAAACAGTAATATTGTGAAATATTATTACAATTTAAAATAACTGTTTTCTATTTGAATATATTTCACAAAGTAATTTATTCCTGTGATGCAAAGCTGAATTTTCAGCATCATTACTCCAGTCTTCAGTGTCACATGATCCTTCAGAAATCATTCTAATATGCTGATTTGCTGCTCAAGAAACATGTATGATTATTTTCAATGTTGAAAACAGTTGTGTACTTTTTTTTTCCGGATTCCTTGATGAATAGAAAGTTCAAAAGAACAGCATTTATCTGAAATACAAAGCTTCTGTAACATTATACATTACCGTTAAAAGTTTGGGGTCAGTAAGAATTTTTATTTTTATTTTTTTGAAAAGAAATTAAAGAAATGAATACTTGTATTCAGCAAGGATGCATTAAATCAATCAAAAGTGTCAGTAAAGACATTTATAATGTTACAAAAGATTAGATTTCAGATAAACACTGTTCTTTTGAACTTTCTATTCATCAAATAATCCTGAAAAAAAAATATTGTACACAAATATTCTGTACAATTGTACAATCATGTGACACTGAAGACTGGAGTAATGATGCTGAAAATTCAGCTTTGCATCACAGGAATAAATTACTTTGTGAAATATATTCAAATAGAAAACAGTTATTTTAAATTGTAATAATATTTCACAATATTACTGTTTTTACTGTATTTTTAATTAAATAAATGTAGCCTTGGTGAGCAGACGAAACTTCTTTTAAAAACATTAAAAATCTTAGTGGTTCCAAACTTTTGGACTGTACTGTATATGATATATATATGATGATATTATGATATATTAAAATATTATACGATATTTTTATATATTTTATAATATTTTTTATTAATTTTAAGACGTTTTGGTAGGTGTCTTAAGATGTATGTCTTGGCAAAAAAAACAAAAAATCAAGGTTTATTATGATATAAGTTTTAAGAGCAGGTGTGCCGAAATTCGACTCCATGACAAATTATTCCCCACCCCCCTTGTTTACACCACTACTTAGCCCCGCCTTCTAATCCTAACTCCACCCCCACACCTAATCCTAAACCTACCCATACTGGGGACTTAAGGAGGGGTAATAATCTGGTGGGGGTTGAGCACTGAAAAGCGGACAATGATGTAACACAACGTATCCCTAACAAGAAAAACATGTGGCTGATTCACATATTTGTGAGACCATAAACTAACCTGTAGCAACTACAGCTATGAGACTAAAAGTACTGAGCAAATACAGATGGCGGAGCATTGAATAATATATGGCCTTGTTGTCATGAAATAAACATGTTTTAGACTACCAGATATAAATACAGCTTAGATACACAATTCCAGCGGTTTTTCGTTTCTTACTGTATTCACGGAGACAAGAGCTATCGTTATTTTCATTATTAAACACTTGCAGTCTGTATAATTCATAAACACAACTTCATTCTTTATAAATCTCTCCAACAGTGTAGCATTAGAGCATAGCCTCAAACTCATTCAGAATCAAATGTAAACATCCAAATAAATACAATACTCATATAATCCGATGTATGCATGCAGTATGCATGACGAACACATGGTAAAGATCCATTTTGAGGCTTATATTAGCTGTGTGAACTGTGTTTATGCAATGATAGAGTCGAGAGCTCGGGAGGGGGCGGAGAGAGCGAGCAATTAAAGGGGCCGCAGCCTGAATCAGCGCATTTCTAATTATGATTAATTATGATTAATAATTAATTCATTATTTAAAAAAATAATAAAAAATCTATGGGGTATTTTGAGCTGAAACTTCACAGACACATTCAGGGGACACCTTGGACTTATATCACATCTTGTTCTTTGATGGCACCTTTAACAAAAATTTTTGCTAGAGCAGCCTAATATTAATGCCAGAAAGTCTATGCACTTGGCAATTGTGCTATTCTATTTCATCATTAAAATCCATTTTCACACTGATCTTGACTGAGGGGGAAGGATAGTCCAGCTGAGGGGACGATGCCCTCCGTGACTCCAGCCCTCCAAAATTGTAGTTAAAAAGTATTTCTCTGGTGTACTCCCATCACAATCTTTCCTGTTCCTGTTTTGTCCCAGATCCAGGGAGAGAAGGCGGTGACGGGCGCTGCTAAGGGCATCCGTTACAGAGGGGTGTTCGGGACCATCAGCACCATGGTGAGAACGGAGGGGCCGCGCTCGCTCTACAACGGCTTGGTCGCTGGTCTTCAGAGACAGATGGCCTTCGCATCCATACGAATCGGCCTCTACGACAGCGTCAAGAGCTTCTACACGCGCGGCAAAGACAGTGAGTTCAGCGAGACCGCATGCCTCTGCATAACACACATCATTGCATACAAAAGAAAAGATCTCAGCTGTTTCTGCTAGACAAAATGAGGATATTAGGATGGACGCTTGTTTATTGGCTGGTTGATTTTTGCCTTGCAGACCCAAACGTGGGCGTGAGGATCTTGGCGGGCTGCACCACTGGAGCGATGGCCGTGTCCGTGGCTCAGCCTACAGATGTGGTGAAGGTGCGTTTCCAGGCGCAGATGAACCTGCAGGGTGTGGGCAGACGCTACAACGGCACCATGCAGGCCTACAGACAGATCTTCCAGCTCGAGGGGCTCAGAGGCCTGTGGAAAGGTGCGGCTCAGAAAGAATTACTCATTTTAAATATGATGAAGTGCAGCATCCATCCAGATTCAGCAGATAATAAGTGAATTACTTGGGACACTACATAGGCAGCAGCTCAGTGTGCCATACAAAATGTGAAGCACAGTTGATTTAAAAAGAGCCAGTGAATTACTGGGTAATGATAGTGTTTTGTTTTTTTTTTTATTTAGACTCTAGGATTGTCTTAGATTCAGTTAGAATCTTTTAAATCCCTTGATTATAAGGAAAAAAAATCAAATATTTAAAATGTGTTTTGGCCAAAATAATGTTCTTAATTTTTTTTCTCATGCCAGCTCTGGCTTTGCTTAAAGGAACACTCCACTTTTTTTGAAAATAGGCTAATTTTCCAACTCCCCTAGAGTTAAACAGTTGAGTTTTACCGTTTTCGAATCCATTCAGCCGATCTCCGGTTCTGGCGGTACCACTTTTAGCATAGCTTAGCATAGTTCATTGAATCTGATTAGACCGTTAGCATCGCGCTTAAAAATGACCAAAGAGTTTTGATATTTTTCCTATTTAAAACTTGACTCTTCTGTAGGTAAATCATGTACTAAGACCGGCGGAAAATAAAAAGTTGTGATTTTCTAGGCTGATATGGCTAGGAACTATACTCTCATTCAGGCGTAATAATCAAGGAACTTTGCTGCCGTATCATGGCTGCAGCAGTGCAATGATATTACGCAGCGCCCGTGAGCCCCTGCTTGCACAGGGAACGTGCCTTGCAACCATGGAGACGTTTGTGAGAGACGCTGCGTAATATCATTGCACTGCTGCAGCCATGGTACGGCAGCAAAGTTCCTTGATTATTACGCCTGAATGAGAGTATAGTTCCTAGCCATATCAGCCTAGAAAATCACAACTTTTTATTTTCCGTCGGTCTTAGTACACGATTTAACTACAGAAGTTTTAAATAGGAAAAATATCAAAACTCTTTGGTCATTTTTAAGCGCGATGCTAACGGTCTAATCCGATTCAATGAACTATGCTAAGCTATGCTAAAAGTGGTACCGCCAGAACCGGAGATCGGCTGAATGGATTCGAAAACAGTAAAACTCAACTGTTTAACTCTAGGGGAGTTGGAAAATGAGCCTATTTTCAAAAAAAGTGGAGTGTTCCTTTAAGAAACAACAGCACTGATGATCCTAATGAATATCTTATTTGTGATTTGTTTTAATACAGGAACTCTACCGAACATCACAAGGAACGCCCTGGTCAACTGCACAGAGCTGGTGTCTTACGATCTCATCAAAGAAGCCATTCTCAAACATAAACTCTTGTCAGGTAAGTCACAAGACTGAAGACTCACAGTATACCTGGAAATCAGGAGCCTTAAAACATCCAGTTGGATATATAAATAAACAGGAACAACATTACTGTTACCAATCCTGTTTTTATTTAGCATTTTTATTTAATTAAATCCATAACATATGATTTCAGCATGTTTCCCAAAACTCAAAGCATGTGCCAGCATGTGACGGAGCCTCGAAATCAGGCCAAGAGTCCATAAGGAGACACAGCTGGAGTGTTTGTGATTGGTCAAAAGCTCACACACCCTCCCTTTAGTGTCCAACCTCCAATAACCAGTGTGGAACATGTTAGAATCAACCAGTACAAACCACTTTCACCAGATAAGATAGTACTGGTGATCAGGTCATGCTTTGGAGAATCAGCAAACTATGACACGACATCAGCACATCTGTAGTGAAAGGCCTGTGAAAGCAGGGCAAAGGTGTGATGACGCTCCACACAGACACACACAGATCAGAGTGTCTCTGACGCTGTGATGTCATATTGATAACTTAAACTAAAACTGTTCAGATGTGTTGCTGTTAATTGAAAATGCTGAAATTAAATATAAAGGTTAGATTACACTTTAAAAAAGTGTTTTATTTCAGTTAATTGCCAATTGTTTCTAAAGTGAAATAAAAATAAACAAATAGAAATATTTAAAAAAAAATAATAAAAATGAACGAAGCTCATTACAAAATGACTAAACTTAAAACTAAAATGGAAAACTGTAAATATACAAGTAAATGCTGATTATTATTAAAATAATGAATTAAATATTTAATAAAACTAATTAAAATATTAATGAATGCTATAATAGTATATAAATAATACTAAAATAACACAGTGTATATGTAAATGACATGTCCGATGTACACAAGGCAACTATGTATATGTTTTTATTATTTTTTTATTTGAATACATCAAGTAAATTTAGTACATTTAGTACATGCTACTATATTTTAGTTTGATAATGTTTTTTATTTAATATTTTGTATTTTGAGGGGATTTTATGCTACTAAATTATATTTATAGAATAGTTATGATCCGTTTACTGTCTATTAATCACTTTTTGAACATAGACCTGAAATTGAAATTTCCAACTTAAACTGTCGTGAATCTTGCATGCTTTGGAGCACAGACTTAAGTTTGGTCTCTTTTTAAAGACACACACTTGTGAAGTGAAAAAAAGTTACAAAAGTAAAAATTAAAAAAGTTTATTGTTATTATGAAAAATGCATAAAATACTATTTTTAAATTTTATATATTTTCCAAAACAAGTTTCGATCTGAAACTGTAAGAGAAACATAAATCGAAACAAGCTGTGTTCCAAATTTGAGGTTGATATCTCAAAAAATTAGCTTTCAGTAATATTTTGTTTGGGCGCAGTACCAAACGTTTCCACTAGATTAAATTCGATTCCCACCTTTACCAATTTTCGTTCAATTCCAGTGAAGAAAATATTTCGAAAAAATCAAAACAGCACCAGAGGGTTAAACTAAATGAAAATGAGAAATGTTTTTTATTTTTTATTTTATTATTATATAATGAGTAACGAGAGCTTTCGAGCACACATTTCAGTAACATTTATTCCTGTTTTTGTATTGCAGACAATCTCCCGTGTCATTTTGTGTCTGCGTTCGGAGCCGGTTTCATCACGACGGTGATCGCGTCTCCTGTGGACGTGGTGAAGACTCGCTACATGAACTCTCCTCCCGGTCAGTACAGAAGCTCCCTCAACTGTGCTTGGACTATGATGACCAAAGAGGGACCAACCGCATTTTACAAAGGGTGAGCGAGCACATACTTTAACACTAACCCTATCTATCTTGCATACTGTTTACGACATATAATATACGACTGGGATCACTGTGTCACATTGTGAAATTTTATTGCAGGCTACTTGTAAATTTAACATTTGTTGAATAAAGGTGAATAATAGTAAAACCTTATCTAATGCTGTTGAATGTATTATAAATATCGTGTCTGAAAGGATTTCTGACTAGAGGCCCCTTAACACCGAAAACGATAACTAAACATCAACATCAACGCACGATATTGTAAATGGGCCTTAACAGACGATTTTTTTTTCTTTCAGTTTTGTTCCATCTTTCCTGAGGTTGGGCTCCTGGAACGTGGTGATGTTCGTGTCGTTTGAGCAGCTGAAGAGGGCTATGATGATGTCCAGGAACAGAATCGAGGCCACCACGTAGATGCTAAACTCAAACTTGCATCCTTTCAAACACACAGACTGACATGAGCGGCTGTTTTAAACACCTCTGACGGGTGAAGAAAACCAGAGCGCAGGCGCAGCAACTTCCAGTTTCAGACTTCCACGTGGAAACTGAACAGGCAACACTATGGGGATGCATCAATGAGCATTTGATAAACATCAGCATCAGATCATGATGGTCATCCTTTCTCCTTCAGGGCATTTTTCATGTATAAATAATTATGAAACCACTACACAATACAACTATTGATCATCCAATGCACAGATTGAAATGAGAGGATGTTCTGAACCACACCCCCTTGATATACATGATATACATAATGTTTATGTAATATTTATCTTTCTAAGCAATTAGTGCTTTGTTTAAAGCAACTATTTACCTTAATGTCTATTTAACCCTAAATATTTTAAAACGTAACCCTGGAATGACCTAGAAAGTGAGATTGCCTCATTACTGGAAATCTATAAAAACAAGAAGATAGCATACATGCTTTAATAAAACACCTTTATACTTCTGTTTGTCTTTATGGGGAGAGTGGAATATTAAGTTGTTGTGGTACTTTATGTGAAATAAGATTGATGGTCAAAGGCTTGAGTCTCTTTATAAAAATCTTTACATTGTCATATACTGATAATAATACATGGTCAAATAATTAACTTCGATATTTAAAGGGTCTATATAGACCCTTTAAATATCGAAGTCAATTATTTGACCATGTTATTCAACAATGCCGAGGTAAATTCAATTTTCAATTCAATGGCACCTTTAATATATTAAAATTCTTAAATATATATTTAAGAATTTTAATATATTAAAGGTGCCATTGAATTGAAAATTGAATTTACCTCGGCATAGTTGAATAACAAGAGTTCAGTACATGGAAAAGACATACAGTGAGTCTCAAACTCCATTGTTTCCTCCTTCTTATATAAATCTCATTTGTTTAAAAGACCTCCGAAGAACAGGCGAATCTCAACATAACACCGACTGTTACGTAACAGTCGGGGTGTACGCCCCAATATTTGCATATGCCAGCCCATGATTGAGGCATTACACAAGGGCAGCCAGTATTAACGTCTGGATCTGTGCACAGCTGAATCATCAGGTAAGCAAGCAAGGACAACAGCGAAAAATGGCAGATGGAGCAATAATAACTGACATGATCCATGGTAACATAATATTTTTAGTGATATTTGTAAATTGTCTTTCTAAATGTTTCGTTAGCATGTTGCTAATGTACTGTTAAATGTGGTTAAAGTTACCATCATTTCTTACTGTATTCATGGAGACAAGAGCCGTCGCTATTTCCATTTTTAAACACTTGCAGTCTGTTGGCGAGATTTATAAAGAATGAAGTTGTGTTTATGAATTATACAGTGTAGCATTAGCCCGTTAGCCACAGAGCACAATCAAACTCATTCAGAATCAAATGTAAACATCCAAATACGCGATTAGACATGCTGCATGACGAACACTTTGTAAAGATCCATTTTGAGGGTTATATTAGCTGTGTGAACTGTGTTTATGCAATGATAGAATCGAGATCTTGGGAGGGGGCGGAGAGAGTGAGCAATTAAAGGGGCCGCAGCCTGAATCGGCGCATTTCTAATGATGCCCCAAAATAGGCAGTTAAAAAAATTTATAAAAAAAAATCTATGGGGTATTTTGAGCTGCAACCTAACAGAAACATTCAGGGGACACCTTAGACTTATATTACATCTTGTAAAAAACGTTCGATGGCACCTTTAATTGCTTTTATTATTGCCAATATGTGAACAGCTTTAACGAAACTTAAAAAACGAGACCTTCCTCTGCTTTCTAGATTGTTTATGACAGCCTGAAGACTGATTTTTATGTAAAGGACTCGGGACGTTTTTGCCGGGAAAATCAAAATGATGTGACGGTTACGCGCGCTCCCGGGAGTGTCTCTTATGACACATTTGTAGTCTCAAATATACTTTATAATAAATCTATCATAGTGTAATTTTACTTACCTCATCTGCCAACATGATGTCTGTGAATTGCAGAGCTTGCGAAAAACATCCACATCGCTATGATCAGATGCTTTCATAACTTCTGTTTTCTCATTGCTATCATTTTTGTTGCGTTTGTTTTTAAGAAAGTGTGCAGCACATATTTACATATTTATCTAAATGTCGGTCAACAGAATATCGCTGCAAAGACAACTTATTACTTCTAAAAGAACAAAAAAGAACTTGAATGACAACTATGGGATCAGATTCCCGCCAATAGTATTGCGGTCACGGATCAAAAAATAATACCACATGTATAACACATGTAAAAATATATAGCACAAACTTAAAAAAAAATAATGCAAAATGATCGGAATGGAAAAGAACATGGTCACGGATCAAAATATAATAAACGTAAATCGAAAAATTAAAAGCACATTTAAAAAACATAACAAGCATGAATCAAAACTTTAAACACATTAAAAATGATATTGCACAAATCTTAAACTTGTGTTTATGCGTTCTTAAAAGTTGTTTTCCTTGCTTTTATTACTCTTTTCTTTCTGCTCTCTTTACATTTTCTGCTTATATTTTACTCTTTTGTGCGCTTGTGCAGTTTTTCTCTTTGCTCTTCTTTCTACGTTCTGCTCTTGCTTTTCCAAATGTTGCAGTTCGAGTTTCATGTAAATTAGGCTGGGCTTAAGCGCCACCATTGGTCCACTAGTTCTAGATTGACAGCTCCTCCTCTAGCCAATCAATCGAAGGGAGGGAGATGACATCACTTCAATGCGACCCATACTGATGCTCACACTCATACAGGAGAAGATAACAGTTTAATCTGAAACTTTACAAGGACTTTCAATCTGTAAAGTTATCTGAACTATGGACAAATAATTCCTCTTTTTGAGATACTCTTTTTATTGTGCAGTCTACTTATGATTGTTAATCTTTATGTTCATAATATATGGTATTTGGTGTTAAAATATTACTTGGCTCATGGTGCTAATATGCTAAGGCTACTGTAGCTAATATATTTCTTAATTGTTGTTAAACGATCATAGGTAAATTAATTCTAAGACTGAATGTATCATCTCTGCATTGACTACGATAGTGTTACAGAGAAGATAGTTACAGAAACCAGGTGGATTTGATATGCAGTGATTTATTCACACATTTATTGTGTTTAATTACATAACTACATAATTGCACAATACTATAAGATTAATTTTTTAAATAAAAACAAAATTACAGATACAGATATGTAGGTGGCGAAAAGTTCATTCAAACTTCTCGTTCAAATCAGGAATTCATTAATGAAACACTGCTGTGTTGCTCAGAGACGAGCGAAGCTGTTCTGCTGTGACTTTGTTTGATACTCCTTTCATTAAAATTAACTTATAGCTATATTGATTTATACAACAGCTCAATAAACATTTGCAATTGCTCTAATATTGGGGAAAACACTGATGTGAAGGCTATTGCTTAACTTTATAATTTTATAATCTCAGTGTTAAAATGTGATCAAATTCATAAACCAACACCCGTGTCAATGACATACTGTACATGGAAGACAAAATCTATAAATCTGTTTACAGGAAAACAATACATGACAAAATATGCACAGTTTACTATTACGAGCAACATACAATGATCTAAACCAGTGGTTCCCAAACTTTTCAGAGTGGAGTACCCCCTGAGACACTTACCATCCTTCTGCGTACCCCCTCTCTTCCACTTAGATTGTAAATTTTCCATTAAGGGACAATATTTGCCCCCTAAATTGACTTTCTAGTGCAGTTTTTGATCTTTATGAATACCTTTACAACAATAATAATGTTTTAAATTAAAAAATGTTCAATAGAGAAATATGCAATGCTAAAAACGTGAAAAGTGATTATTTTAAATACTAAAACCGCCAGTAGATGGCGGTAAGTCACTGTCTTAATGCCTGAGTCATCGAGTCATTCATTCAAAGAAGCAAGTGGCTGTATTTATGAATGAATCATGACTTTCACGAACAATTCATTCAAAGTTGCAGATTCGTTCTCGAAGCACTGCTGTGTTGTAATCCTGCTGTTGTTTTCGTTGCAAAATAGAGCAAATACTGACAATACTGTGAAGAATAACACTTAATATTACCCCTTTGTTTGTTGAACTGTTATATTGGATACTGGATATTTGGATTTGCATTCTTGCTCATATAATATTATCAACATTAAAAACAAGAACTCACAAAAGGTAGGCTATGTTTTGTATCAAGAGTTTGAATCTTAAATTGATATTTAAGCCCGTTTTGTGCCAGGCTATTGTTCTCCGTGCTAGTAAGTGCTAAATCTGCAGGTACAGAATGGCAGTATGTTGCGCGTTTTTCTCAGGCTGCAGACTCCCCACGCAACCTATACTGGCTATGCACCCATATGTGCGCTGCATGTGGAAATGGACTCTGTCAGATTTGACCGCAAAAGATATGGTATTTTGATTGGATGTCATAAGGCATGTTGTACCTGTTAGAAAATACATGATCAGTTTTAATGTTATTTTAATGTAGAGAAGAATTAAATGAATGGCACAATTCTGCATTTTGTTCGCGTAACGTTACCCCCTCTGTCACCTCACGTACCCCAGTTTGGGAACTACTGATCTAAACAATTGCCATGGCATATCTTACTTTAAATGTAATTCACGAGCAAATATATTAGCCTAGTAAGGTAGGTTTCATATGTTATATTCTCTTGTGCAAAAGACAGGAATAAAAGAGACAACAAGCAAGCATATTATTATTAATATTATTGTATGAATACTAAAAATATCGAACAGTAACATAACAGGTATAGACGAGCCAGGCACACATAAGAGTGATGTTGTGAGGCTGCTGCATGGTGGACGCTGCGTTTCACGGTGTCAAGTCCAGTGATAGGTGCATTAAAGATTAATATAACAATGATAGATCGTCAGACAGGCACAACTGTGACAGGTTGTCGTTAGGATGGTAAATTTAACAATAAAAGATTGTCCAGGTAGAAGTAGCCTATATACCGGTGACAGGTCGAGTTGCAGGTACATATGTATGAAGGTACATATGTACATATGTTATAATGTATATATATACATTATAAAAGTGTCCTGCAACAGAAAGAGTTTACCACAGCTCGGAAATTGCCAGCTGTGATGGTTATCTTCTCCTGTAGCCATGAGTCGCATTGAAGTGATGTCATCTCCCTCCCTTCGATTGATTGGCTAGAGGAGGAGCTGTCAATCTAGAACTAGTGGACCAATGGTGGCGCTTAAGCCCAGCCTAATTTACATGAAACTCGAACTGCAACATTTGGAAAAGCAAGAGCAGAACGTAGAAAGAAGAGCAAAGAGAAAAACTGCACAAGCGCACAAAAGAGTAAAATATAAGCAGAAAATGTAAAGAGAGCAGAAAGAAAAGAGTAATAAAAGCAAGGAAAACAACTTTTAAGAACGCATAAACACAAGTTTAAGATTAGTGCAATATCATTTTTAATGTGTTTAAAGTTTTGATTCATGCTTGTTATTTTTTTAAATGTGCTTTTGATTTTTCGATTTACGCTTATTATATTTTGATCCGTGACCATGTTCTTTGCCATTCCGATCATTTTGCATTATTTTTTTAAGTTTGTGCTATATATTTTTACATGTGCTTTTAAATTTGTGATTCACGTTTATTATTTTTTGATCCGTGACTGCAATACAATTGGCGGGAATCTGACCCCATAGACAACTTCAACTTGAATCACGTTCAGTGTCATGTTGTGCACGAGTGCGAGCAATAAGTTGCTGGCTGTAGTTCACTTAACGGCCACCAGTGTCACTAATAACAAGGGTTCCTAAATTCAACATATAGCATTTTTAAATATTTATGGTATCATGCATTAGTCATGCACATGTTGATTGGTTTTATATATAATTCTATAAACCTCATTTTTGTAACACAAGGTGACTTTTAAACAGCATTTTGCTTGTTATCCAAGCAGATTTTATTAACATAATTGTTGAGAGACTACAAGGATTATTTAAAAAAATTAATGTCACAGGATGAGTTAAAATCATCTAGTAAAGGAAAAAAGGTGAATAAAGGAAATGGCGACCACGTAAAAAACTACATTACCCATTTTATAAAAAAATCTCCATTGTTTTACAAATCTCAAATCTTTAATTCTTATGACCAAAGCTCTAAAGAAAAAAAGCAAACGTTGCGTTTTAATGTTACTAATTTTATTCTTCAACATTAGGTATGAATCCAACACTATAAAATTAATTGGGTCATCAGGAATAAAAAGTTACATCTTCAAAACCAAACATCGTTTATAAATAAGACAACAACACATCGTTACATCAACGTTTGTGCATACAAATGCTGTACTTTGGAATTGAGTCGAGGTCTGAATAATATTCACAGAACAGATCATATAACCGATTAGATATTAAATACTTGTTTATAGGCCACATCAAGAATTGTGCAGACGATGACGGGTGAAAGTTTAATACAACTTAAACGCATTTTAACATGCAAAGATGTTGAATCATCTGCATATAGGACAAAAACAACTTCTTAAAATCTTATGAACAGAAACATCAACTTCCTGAGATGGGTAAACATTAAGAAGCAGGAGTCATGTGTGCACGACCAAAACGTTCAAGTGTGATGGGGAAGTTTAAAATATCACTTCTAAAGTATTATTTGTAATACTTAACAGTGGAAGTCTTTTCCCTGACCAGGTAAATGCAGCTAAACAACCAGCTATGTACCCTTGATGTACACTCAATACAGTTGTTGTTTAATTATTAATATTCAAATAAAGTTTCATGCACGTTGTACATTTCCCAACTAAAAACTATCATGAAGTCAATAGAAAAAGAAAACAAAAGGAACTGTTCCGGTTTCCTATTGTCTTTGAAATGATGCTGGAACGCTGAAGTCACTTTTCTTGGTCCACGGTCATGAGAAGCGTGACCTCCGGCACCTGAAGTTGCCCTTTGACCTTGTCGTGAAACTTCTCTCTGTAGCGATTGAACTCCATAATGCTCTCCGGCTCCTCTTCCAACCAGAACTTATCGAACTCATACGCCAGGTAACCTACCAACAGAGACAGAGGAAACACATGACCATAACTGAGACAAGGAAAAACAGGTCCAACAAAGAAAAAGAAAACAATTACAAAATACATGACATTTTACATAAAGAAATGTAAGCCTATTTTAGGACCTTTGAATAGAAAATTTACTGTAATATAAGGCAAAAAAATGAAATTTCTGTATAAAACATTTTTTTTTCAAATAAGCATAAATGTAGTATGACTATTACCCATTATTATGCAAAAAGAACTATTGTCGTTTATTATGCACTAAATTATTATTTATAAATTATTTTTAAAAGTATAAATTATAAAGTATTGTTTTTTTAGTCAACAGTCTTCCATTGCATTTCTGCTGATTTTAATTTTTTTAAACAGTATTTTATATTTTATTAGTTTTTTTACAGTAATGAGAACTAAAAAGAACTGGAGAGAAAAAGTCAATGCAAAAAAAAAAAAAAAAAAAAAAATGAAAATGAAAGCTAAACGAAAATGAAGCCTTGTTTTAGTACAATCATTTTTTTTATTAATTTGTTTTTTTGTTTTGTAATGAAATATTACACAAAGCCATGATTTTGACAAGTTTTGACAGATTCACTTCTATCATATTTAAACATTGTTTACTGCTTTAAAGGATTAGTTCTCTTTCAAATGAAAATTAGCCCAAGCTTTACTAACCCTCAAGCAATCCTAGGTGTATATGACTTTCTTCTTTCTGATGAACACAATCAGTTATATTAATAAATATCTTGATGTATCTAAGATTTATAATGGCTGTGAATGGGACCAACAAGTATGAGCTGAAAAAAGTGCATCATAAACATACTCCACACGGCTCTGGGAGGTTAATAAAGGCCTTCTGAAGTGAAGCGAAGTGATGCGTTTGTTTAAAAAAAAAAAAGGTCAATTTTTATCGTTTATATAATAAAATATCTAGCTTCCACCAGACTGCTTTCCGTATTCAAGTTACGAAGAAAGTGTAACAAAAAAAAAGTTCAAAAAGCTTACGCTACCAACATACGCCTTCCCTATTCGACTTATGAAAAAAGCTTAACTGACACGACGCCAGTTACGCTTTCTTCCTAACTTGAATATGGAAGGCAGTCTGGCGGAAGCTAGATATTTTACTTTATAACTTGTGTTTGTTTAAAAAAAAAAAATCCATATTTAACGTCACTTTGCTTCAGAAGGCCTTTATTTACTCCCCAGAGCCGTGTGGAGTATGTTTATGATGGATTGATGCACTTTCTTCAGCTTCATACTCGCTGATGCCATTATAAAGCTTGGATGCATCAGGATATTTATTAATATTTCTCCGACTGTGTTCATCAGAAAGAAGAAAGTCCTATACACCTAGGATGGCTGAGAGTGAGGAAAGCTTGAGGTAATTTTTTTTTTCTTTTTTTTAGTTCACTTTTAAAATGAAAAAGATTTTATAGCTTTGAGAAGATGCTTTTTTGCTAAACCTGAAAGTATTAAAAAGTAGCATTTAGAAGTTACATTAACTAATAATATATTTTTCTACCATATACAATTGAATGCACCTAGCTAACAGCTTGCTTTGTTCTTGTTTCACCTCACTCCAGTCTAAACTAACTGATTTTATAGGTAGGCCTAATTTACTACACATTGACATTTAAATTAGCCTTAATAATCCACAATATTTTCAGGTTATTTTAGTAACCACTCTTGCTAAATGGGGTAAGCACACTTATGTTCTCATTTCAGAGTTGTTCGAGTAAATGATTCATTATAGACCATGTGGACAGATCAGTTGTTGTCATGATTCATTAAAATGAATCTGTTCAAATGAGTCATTAGGTCACGAATTGGACATTAGCGGATGTTGACGCGTTGCGTGCGAATCGCGACTGTTATTAGGACATCGCAAAAGATTAGTCAACACAGAAAACACTTCACCACTGGATAGGATTTTCTTTTTGTTTACTGAAAGTGTGGTTTATGTCAGCTGCACGTGCGGGGCGCCTGTCAGAGAAGATGAGGTGACGCTCTTTTGAGCTCTATTCACACCCATTCTCCGAATGCACCTCGTGAAACATGGATTCGGGCTTACGAACTTTTAGCATTGTGTCAGTTGATTTAGATTATTATGTGTGAGGTAGAGAGAGTGCAAAGACGGTGATTACTTTGAAAGAGCTTGTGCGCACGAGAACGACTCCAGGTTCAAAGGTCAATACGGAATAGATTAATCTGCGTTAATATTTTTAACGCGTTATTTTTTTCTCAGATTAATTAATCGAAATTAACGCATTATTTTGACAGCCCTAATATATATATATATATATATATATATATATATATATATATATTATATTATATTATATTATATTATATTATATTATATTATATTATATTATATTATATATATATATATATATATATATATATATATATATATATGCGCGTGTGTGTACTCACAGTAGAACTGATGGAAGTGCAGCATTTCAGGTTTTCCTGGTACTGTGTTATAGAAATGAAGCTTCAGAGCATCACTCTTCATCAAGCTGTAAGCCATCTCGGTCAGATTGATGCCCACTATGGCATATGAGTATCTGCAATGACACAAAGATATCATAATAATAAGTATCAATTTCACTAACAATCCTAAGCTAACGCTAAGTGTGGCATATGACGTAGATCACAGAGGACTTACCCGAGTCTGGGGTGATTCGCATGTGACAGGACCTGACGGGCAGCATCAGTGTATTTCTCACTGAAAAAACTGAGAAAACAAAGAAAAACATCATCTTAAAATGATCAAGAAAGCAACGGGATAAAAACAGCACAGCAATCAAAGATGTTTCACATACAGAAGGTTTGTGAGTCCCAGCATCCCCATCCCTCGGAAGTCAGTCTTCGGGTCATCGCCTTGAAAACCGATGTCTCCCCACTGCTTAGTGATCCTCGATTCCAACTTCACTGACGGCATCAACAAGTCCCACAGCTGGAGGAGAGCAAACAAACACACAGAGTTTTTCAGTTCTGACGGGTCTGATTCAAAGTCTGATATCTCACCTGAAGATGATTTGAGCTTCAGTCACCTTCAGAAGCATGGTCTCGTGTGCCTCGTTTTCAGAGTCGAACACCTCTTTTCTTAGTTCCTCAACCGCCTCAAACAGCTTGTTATATCCGTTGATCTGTAACAAGCACTGGCGAAGATTCACCTTAAACCTGTAAGAGTGAAACTGCTGTTAGACCTTAATATCCACAACATTCTATATATAAAACAAAGGACAACTGGGAAAATAAAAATTGTGAAGCCAATAAACCTTTTTGATTAGTGAGTCTCTGATTTAAACTACAGTGGAACAAAAGTTTGACTCTTTTCCATGAATAACTACAAAGCGTTTCAGTAAATGAATTCACTCTTTTTATTCAATGATTCACTGCTACTCATACATGTTCACTGAAGTCCTAGTGTTTTTTTATTTACCTTTGTGCATTTGTCAAATATTAAAATAAATGCCTAAAATATTTGTAATATTTAATAAAATGTTTTGATATTTATTTTAATACATTTTAATATTTTTATTAGGGACAAATTATTATTTTTAACTAGATTTTTACATGAAAAATGCAACATAATTTTTGCAATGTATTAAGCAGTTTTTTTATTTATTTATTTTTTTTTGTATTTTTCTTTTTTCTTCCTTGAAATATTATTTCAAATTAAAGGATGATGGTTCTTTTGTAATGTGTAATTTGTATTTTGTGAAAAGTATTTTTATTGTTAGGAAGCTTTTTTTTTATTGTTAAAAACAACCCTGACAGCAACATAGTGTGGGCCAGATCCGGCCCACCTCTGGTATATGTGGATTACACACTATGTTGCTGTCTGGGAAATGTCTTACAAAAACAACTTCAACAAACTTGAGGCTATTTGGTCAAAATGAAGGTTCCTCTATTCAGAAAAATTACAGTTTATGCCATATCAGGGCAAATATATAAATATCTAGAATACAGTCGTTGTGGTGTGCAAGCTTAATAATGTTCAATAAAACTACAGATAATATCATATTGTGAACACCAACAATTTAAAAAATGTGAATGTCTTCACTTTAAAGTTGATTTTCCCTACTGAATGAAGTTAACCCAATCTTAAGAAAGCCTCACGTTGAATCTTTCTGCTCCTTGATTCTCTTTTCCCGGATAATTTGAGACAGATGATCCTCCAAATCATTCTCCTTCAAAGTCAAAGCGGCTCGCAATACCTGATCAAACACAAACAAATAGAGTTCGTCAGATAAATCTTGGCAGATCAATCAATGTAGTTCTCATCCATGTTTACTCAGATAATAAATTGCTGAAGCAAACAGATTAAACATACCTTGCTTTTGGAGGACTTCAGAGAATACTCTACAGAGAAAATCAACGACAGGTTTGTAAAAGTTATCCATGACAATTCAAATTTTGTCTTAAAGGGATATTCCACCGTTTTTTCATATTAAACTATGTTATTCCCTTAACTAAGACGAGTTGATACATACCTCTCTCGTCTCAGTGCGTGCACTAAATACTAAATCGCTCTGTCTTGCGGCGAAACTTTGTTAGCACTTAGCTTAGCCCAGTTCATTCAATAGGGGCCAAGCAGAGAAGCTACCAAACACCTCCACGTTTTCCCTATTTAAATACAGTTACCCGAGTAGTGTAACTCGACCTAGGACGGTGACACAAAACAAAACGTTGCGCTTTTCTAAGCGTGTAAAATGGATAACTATATTGTATGGCGGAATACCATAGCAAGTGCTCGGGAGCACTTTGACTTGGCGCAGTAATATCTTCACTCGTGAAAAGTCCTCTCACCGGCCCCCGCTCCCTCTCCTCCTCCTTCTCATTTCCGTCAATAGAACCAACGTGACTTTTACAGGAGAGGGAGCGGGGGCCGGTGAGAGGACTTTCACTTTTCTGCTTGGCCCCTATTGAATGAACTGGGCTAAGCTAAGTGCTAACAAAGTTTCGCCGCAAGACAGAGCGATTTAGTGCACGCACTGAGACAAGAGAGGTATGTATCAACTCGTCTTAGTTAAGGGAATAACATAGTTTAATATGAAAAAAACGGTGGAGTATCCCTTTAAAGGTGCAATATGTAAAATTTCCTGTCCCCTAGAGGTCGCTAGAGGCCTATTCAAAACAAAGGCGTAGCTTGATGATGCCAAGTTTGAGCGTGGAATCTTGGGACATGTGGTCTTCACCTCACAGCTGGTGGAAAAGAATAGGGATAAGACTCGGAAAGAAATCATGTTCATGGATGTGATTATTAACGTTACTGTAGTATGAAGCAGAGAAGGAGCGAGTGTTGTGGGAGCTGAACGAGGAGCTGGAGCGATTGCGCAACACACGCCTCACGAGCAGAGGAACTTTTATTATGCCACAGTCGCCGGCGCCGCTTCCGCTTTTCTGGTCATGAGTATGAGGTAACACAGCTCTGTTTATCATATTACTGTAGATACATTTGAGTGTGTTGAAAATTATATTATAACGTTACTCTGTGCGTTTGCTCCGCGGCTGCTGCGAGACACTTGTTTAAAACACACTGCAGTAAGATAGATTGATTTTAGATTATTATATTAAATGCTGGATGGCTTGTGTTGATTAATGGCATGCAATTAATTTTAAAACATATTGTATGATGGAGAAAATGCTGTATTACTGTTACTAAAAATAAAGCTGCATCTGATTATGCTATGTTAGTTACTTCACAAAATAGTGTTTTTCTCTGAGGCATGGTAAAGAATGGTACTCACAAAACATCAAGAAAATTAGATTTAAACAATAAGACTAAACATGTTGAACTATATAACAATAATTAGTTTTCTGTCTATAAATATATCAAAACCTTGTCTATTAAAACATGTAATATATTAAAGCGTCTTTGGTGTTTCCATGGTTTCTACAAAATAAAACCGGAAACCGAGGGTAACGCGGGTATGACGCAATTGACAGGCGACTCCTCACACGTCCCGGAGCCTTGGTTAAAATGGCAGTTTTCCCAAGATTTACTATTAGTTGCAAACATTTGGGATATTCTAAGTACTCAAGTGAACAAAATATATAACACTGGCCTAGTGGTTTTTGGATATTTTATATACATATTGCACCTTTAAAAACAAGAGTTTCAGCCAAATAATCACTACAAACAGGTCACTGCATGAACAGAACTTTAAAGTTAAAACGATACCTTTAACTACTCTCCCATACATTAATAAACATAAATAAGTCCAGTGCACACATATCATCGTCACCTATCTGTGATGTCCTCAGAGCTCCAGCTTTGCATCGGGCACAAATGCGCTGTAACTCGCATCTTCCTGTGACCAGCCGGAGCAACCATTTCAACCAGAAGCGCAGACAGGAGGAATAGAAACACTTCCAGATATACCCCAACATCCTCTGAAATACAAACATGATCAGTTAGTTTCAGTCCAACTATTGCACTTTCTCCACATGCATTATTAGACACGCAACATACATAATATGGACACTTTCCATGCATTTTCTTAGCGTGAACTGCATACAGCTCGTGCACACAACTCTTTCTGGCTCTAGAGCCACACATCAGGAATATACACTTCATTCAAAGCAAATGAGCTGCTGCTGATCCTTGTACTCTGTCAAAACTGCAGGCATTCTGCTAGGAATAAGCATTATTAGTAATCTCTAACCAATAAGATCTATGCATGACTCTGTTTACACTGTCCGCCATCAAATCAGCCCTCAGAACTCACACAAAGCACACAAACTATTCAACTGCATGACTAATTAAGCTGATACGTAAACCAAACAAATGATGCTTTAAGAAAATCAGCTGGACAACACAACACAACAGGTTGTTCATGCACGAGATATATTGAACATCAAAAACACAAATAAGCAGCGTGAATTCAACTAATGAGAAAATTCGCGTGACGCTGCCGCAGTTTATACTACTTTACGTTGAGTCGCTGGTTTTTCTAGCATTTAATACTATTAACTAAAGATGTTATGTAGTCCAGTAACGTTAACTGTATGCATCACACTTACTAGCAGTCACTTCGCCCGGAAATGATTCGGATTGGTGCGCATGCGCAGAAGAACGGACGCTTGAACCATAATCCCAGAAGGCTCAAATGAGCCTTTCTGTGACAAATCACTTTAAATCATTTAATATATACCATTTGGAGTTGGTTATTTATATAATAATACACTTATCTGTTTTGGGAAAAGAAGAAAAAAAACACTTTGATTTTCAGCGGGAATGAAAGCGAGGCTGAGAGGGATAGACATGCATTACTTCAGTGGTTTGTACTGTTATATAATGTTTTTGGATTGTTCTTTGGACACTGAAAAAATATCTTTACAAGAAATTTCAGTACACAAAACAAACAATAAAACTTAAGACAACATGAGCTGTGGAAAATTATAAAGCTTTATACAGCCCTTAGGAAAATTAACCATGGTTTTACAACAAATAAAAACAACAACATGGTTATTGTAGTTAAAGGGTTAGTTCACCCAAAAATGAAAATAATGTCATTTATTATTCACCCTAATGCCGCTCCACAACCGTAAGACCTTCATTCATCTCCAGAACACAAATTAAGATATTTTTGTTGAAATCCAATGGCTCGGTGAGGCCTGCATTCACAGCAATGACATTTCCTCTCTCAAGATCCATAAAGGTACTAAAAATATATTTAAATCAGTTCATGTGAGTACAGTGGTTCAATATTAATATTATAAAGCGACGAGAATATTTTTGGTGCGCCAAAAAAACCCAAAATAACGACTTATTTAGTGATGGCCGATTTCAAAACACTGATTCATTTATGCTCCAAAACTTCATGAAGCAGTGTATCGAATCATGATTCAGATCGCATTTCAAACTGCCAAACTGCTGAAATCATGTGACTTTGCCGCTCCGAACCACTGATTTGACACAAAAGATTCATAACGCTCCGAAGCTTCCTGAAGCAGTGTTTTGAAATCGGCCATCACTAAATAATTTTTTTTTTTTTTGGGCGCACCAAAAATATTCTTGTCGCTTTATAATATTAATATTGAACCACTGTACTCACATTAACTCATTTAAATATGTTTTTAGTACATTAATGGATCTTGAGAGAGGAAATATCATTGCAGGCCTATCTGTGCAATCGGATTTCAACAAAAATATCTTAATTTGTGTTCTGAAGATGAACGAAGGTCTTACGGGTGTGGAACGACATGAGGGTGAGTAATAAATGACATTATTTTCATTTTTGGGTGAACTAAGCCTTTAACTGCCCTAACCTTAGTTTAACCGTGGTATTTGTAGCAAAAGTGTGGTTATACAAATGGTAATTTTCCACCAGAAAAAAATGATTATTACACTTTTACTATAATAAAACCATGGTTAATTTCCATAAGGGGATGCTATTGAAAACACTGTAAGTCTATCATGGCGCTTCTCTGAATAAAGTCTATTATAAATCAATGATACTGTACAAATGTACAGGTTCACACCTCCTTTGAATTTCTAAAGATTTTTAATAGAGATTGCCCTTACCAAAAGCTATTTTAGTTAATGAAAAATTTTAGAGCAGAGCATAACTAGTAAAACATATCGACCTAAAGTGTCGCAGAAGTATTTCATTAGCCACAAGAGGTAAACTAGAAGTGGAGTACTGTAATTGTAAAAACATTTGCGCTGTTTTTCTGATATGTTGAGATTCCCGTGTCTGTAGAATCCCAAAAATGTGTCGCAAGACAGAATAGAGTTGAATGTGCAAACAAATTTAGTTGCATAAAACCACTGGAAAAGTTACTTTCTAAAAGTAATGTGTTAGCTACAATATTGCATTACTAAAAGTAACTGATATTTGTTGTAAATATAAAAGTAGTGCGCTACTTTACTAGTAACTTGGGGAAAGTAATCCGATTACTTGTAATGCATCACTTCCAACACTGAAAACCACAAAGTACAGAAAGCACTTTTGAGTTCTATTCAATTCTATTTAAGAGTGAGAAATCTTCTGTGAACAAAAATACAAGAACAGACCAAACAGAAACCAGTGTTTTACCAAAATACTTCATAAATCAAACTAGAAAAAAGCATACATGGAAACAGTAAAAGTAGTACATTGCTCTAGTACAAATAAGACCAAATCTCACACCCTGTGAAGTGCAGTGCAGTGACAGCACTCTCAGACAAACAATCAAAACTGGTGTTTCTCTGCATGTATTTTACTTCTAAATCCATCAGGAGGCACTAGAGAGCTGAAGCGTAATAATGGAAGGTCCAGAGAGCGGTGGCCGTCTTTGGGCATCCTCATGGGTGCGGGTGGAGGCGGGAATCTGGATGGGTTTGCACCACTGCCATTTCCTGTGTTATTGTTGTCATCGTCGTTGGCAACAGCATCCACGACACTGCTAATACTGATTTTCTGACAGCGAGGGAAGAACGACCCCCTATAGTGTCGGCGGTATAGATAGAGAATCACCAACAGCAACAGCAAGATGAGCAACGCGAGCAGGCCGCAGATGGCGTAAACACCCTGGAGGATTGTGGGAGATGTCCCGCTACAGTCTAGAAAGCAAGTGGAGAGGAAAATTAAGTTATGAAAGGCAATCAAAGAACAAGAGAGGAAAGTTATTGGGAAAATAGAGTAGACCGGTCAGTATAAACTTCTGAATATATCAGTCCATACCAGGTTCAGCAGACTCCACACAAACGCTAGTTCCCTCGCGGTAACTACGGAGACGACAGGAGTATGATCCGAACTGATTCACACACTCAGTGTGAGCGTCACACACCACCATTTGTGTCTCACACTCATTGATGTCTGTTCAAACACACACAAATTGACCATAAGACCTAAAACTAGTGTTTCTTTTATAAGTTTCATTCATGAAATATGTTTCATTCATATTTTCTGACCACACTGAATGTATTTAAAAATCAGTGTTTGTCAGTACAACATCCAAGTGAAAGACATAACACCAACATGTCAGAAAAAAAAAAAATTAAACAATCACAGAGTTGGAAAAAGGATCACCCCCCTCCTAAAAATAACTTGTAAACTCAATCAGGTGTAGCTTATCACCTTCTCAGTGGCACACAAAGCCATTTGACTTTCAACTGTGATCAGCTGTGGTCATTTTGATTAGCTCAGCATGACAAGAGCTTTCCTGCATGGAGCATTTCAGTCCTTGGTAGTGCAACTGAAGCAAACAATCAACTATGTGTGGCAAGGCACTGTCAAAAGATCTCTGGGATAAATTTGTGGACAGGCACAAGTCAGGAGATGGATACAAAGAAAATTTCCAAGGTTTTCAATGCCTAGAAGCACAGTGAAGTCTATCAAAAAGAAGTGGAAGGTATTTGGTACAACACAGACCCTCCCTTATGAGCTTTGCCATAAAAACACCTTGAAGATTCTGAGGCCACATGGAAAAAGGTTATGATCAGATGAGACTAAAATATAATTATTTGGCCCAGGGTGCGAACTACGGAGGATTAGTTCACTTTTAAATAAACTTTTCCTGATAATTTACTTACCCCCATGTCATCCAAGATGTCCATGTCTTTCTTTCTTCAGTCGAAAAGAAATTAAAGTTTTTGATGAAAACATTCCAGGATTTTTCTCCATATAGTGGACTTCAATGGGCACCAAACGATTGAAGGTCAAAATTTGTTTTACTGCAGCTTCAAATTGTTCTACACAATCTCAGATGAAAAACAAGGGTCTTATCTAGAGAAACCATCGCTCATTTTCTGAAAAAAATGGAAAATTATGTAAGTTTTAACCTTAAATGCTCATCTTGAACTAGCCCTCTTCTCCTCTATTTGAATTCCGGCAGTGTAGACACTGCTAAGTGTATTACTGCCCTCCACAGGTGAAAGTTTGAACTAATTGTTATATACTATTTAACTAGCATATTGCATATGAAAATTAGTTCAAACTTTGACCTGAGGAGGGCAGTAATACGCTTAGCAGCATCTACACTGCTGGAATTCTAATGAAGAAAGCTAGTTCAAGATGAGCATTTAAGGTTAAAACTTACATAATTTTCCATTTTTTTCAGAAAATGAGCAATGGTTTCACTAGATAAGACCCTTATTTTTCATCTGGGATTGTGTAGAACAATTTGAAGCTGCAGTGAAACTAATTTTGACCTTCAATTGTTTGGTGCCCATTGAAGTCCACTATATGGAGAAAAAAAGTGAACTATTCCTTTAATAAGACATGGGCTCCCCTGAAAACGTGATGTGAAATTTTGTGGGTCTCAAAAATGATTGACTGTTATTCTGATGTGAAATTTCAGCTTTGTGTCATGTGATCATCGTGGATTGTGTAAAATTGTAAAAATATTCATTCATGCATGACTGATTTAAACCTAATTCACTTCAATAAAGTGAAAAATACATGCTATTCTTGTCATGAGCATCAAGGTGTGGGGGCGCTGCGGTGCAAATTCCACTGTTTAGTTCATGTTAACTCGAACAGCAAAGGAAGCTGACCCCAGACCTGTGTCAAGGTGAGGCATGTTATTCGCAATTATGTGTTGTGGCTGGGTTGTTATAGGTCTGTGTGACACTCGATGTAATAGAGCTAATTGAACAGAGGAATTTTAGTATTCTTCTAGCCTGATGAACAACTGTAACCGTTGTTCTAGTGAACTCAAAGACAGCCTGATGCTTTGTTTATAGACTATTTGTGGGTGGCTGTTTGTCGTTTCACCTATCAATTTGTGTCGATATAATATTATATATATATATATATATATATATATATATATATATATATATATATATATATATATATATATATATATATATATATATATATATATATATATATATATATATATATAAAAAAAATTATATAAAATATATATCAGTACAGTCCAAAAGATTTTTAATGTTTTTAAAAGAAGTTTTGTCTGCTCACCAAGGCTACATTTATTTAATTAAATACAGTAAAAACAGTAATATTGGTGAGTTATTTTAAATTGTAATTTCACAATTACTGTTTGTTACTGTATTTTTAATTAAATTATTTTAATATTTTAATGTACTTATATATATATATATATATATATATATAATTAAGTAGTATATAGACAGCTAAAATATCCATGTACTAAATTAATTAAAATGAAAATTAAATAGCTTTTCCAAAACTTACAAATATTAACTTTATACATTAGTGAAATCACTTTTAAATTATATTTAAAGTATATTACAAAACATAGTTAATAAAATTCTAATTTTGTTTAAATATTTAAAACACCAATTTTTGAATAATAAATATTCCACAAATATAAAATTTAAATTAATTTAAAGACATTTTTAAAAGATCCCTGATGCACAACAACAGTAATTAAATATTTCACATGCAATCTCAAAACAGCTCCATGTTTACTTTGTTTTACACACTGAGAACATTAGAACTACCGTACACTGCAAATATCTGCTTTTAAAGTTAAAAGTCAAATTAAAAATCAAATATATGCTTTAATGTACATGCGGACACTTCAACTGATATTAAGAAACCATCCAGTTTCATAAATGGCCACTAAGTTAATACAGTATCTTAAGAATTAGTTTGACTAGCAGTTAGTCAAGGGGTGATCAGTTACTTTAGTTCTTAAAGCACACTCTTAGTTTACAGATTTGTCTAATTTGAATCCTAGTCTGACCAACTATCAGTGTTCGGTGGCCCCAAGCCTAAAGGAGGAAAAAAATTGAAAAAAATTGAAAAAAAAAAATGTATGACTAACTTGTAAAAATATATAAGCAATTTATGCAACCGACCTTTGGTTCAACTCTACACCTCAGTGAGGTACTGACAGAGAGCAGTGTGTGTCTTTGGCTAGTATGAGGTCACAGCAAGGATTATGAAACCAGAAAAGTCATGTGACAAGTGTGCAATCACCTTCAGTAGAGACTGATGCAATGACGCCCTGAGTTTTGCTGGTTTGCGATTTGACGGTTGTGCCCTGTAGCCCCTGCAGACCGGACTGAAGATCCCCGACAGAGGCCTTCTGAAACTGCAGCCACACGATGAACAAAACACCAGACCTCAACCTAGAAACAAACCCATCAACAGTCCATCAGTAGATCTACTACCTAGAAGAATCTCCAAATGAACATGCTTCAGGAAGTACTCACTTTTTCAGTCTTTTGAAGTCCAGGCTCTTTGGGGTGAGATGTCCACATGCTTCTCGTATCTGTGAACCAATTTTGAGCACAAAAGTTGACCATCTAGGGGAATCATAATATTTAGGGAATGTCTAAAGAAATATACTGAGCATCACCATGGTCTCTAGAGCAGATCTGAGGGAAGAGGATTCTTCATGATGTTCAGGCTCCAGACGGACCTCTACACCGACCTCCAACAAGAGCTCTGATTGGACAGATGATATTACAGCAGAAGAACGATTTCTCTACACTTTCTACAGTAGAACCTAAACTTCTTCAGCTGAATTATTAGGTTAATGTGTTTAATGATCAGTTTGAAAGCACTCCTCACCTCCAGGGAAATGGCTGTTGTGGGTGACATTTCCTGTGGTTTGCTGGTAGAGATTTTTCTCTAGGGATGGAAACAAAGGTTAATGCAAAAAAATAGATCAAGCTAAAATGCCTGGGTCATATTTACTATTACTACTACAATTAATATAAATATCATTATTATTATTATTATTATTATTATTATTATTAATAATAATAATAATAATAATAATAATATCAGCATCATCCAAGAGGTAATATTAACAATATTAATGATTTTATTAATGTTTAGAGTTATTAATAAAATCATTCATATTAATGAAACCCCTTAGATGATGATAAAAAAATAATAATAAATAATTAACACTTAACTTTTTAAACATTAATAAAATATTAATATTACTCCTTAAATGATTGATGATGATAATAAATTATATTATTAATAATGATAATAATAATAATAATAATAATAATAATATTATTATCATTATCATTATTTATTGTTCCACCAAATTCACATTACCATAATTAAATGTATGGAAATGGTAAAAACCAACATGATTTAAATGATCAATTAAATGAATTTATGAGTTACTGAATTAATTATACAATTAATATTGTTAATATTGAATAATAATAATAAATATTCTTAAGCATACATAAAAATTGTTAATATTACCCCTTGCATAATAATAAATATTATAGGCCATTTTTAATTAAATTAGAAAATGTTGGTGTGTTTGATTATGAAAATAATTTCAATGCAAAAAAAAAAAAAAAAAAAAATGCTCTGGTTATGCAAAAGATAATGGTTTTTAAATATATATATATAAAAAAAAAAAAAAAAAAAAAGGCTCTGGTTATGCAAAAGATAATGGTTTTTAAAAAAAGGAGCTGTACCTTTAGATCTGCGGTGTAATTTGGGCTGTGTGTCCAGTGTGACGCTGCTCTCAGTCGTCACTGTCACCTTCGTCGAAATGTCTTTCCCATCATCCTGCTGTCCCTTTCTCACCCACCTCACTTCCCCAACATCAGACCCCATTCTGTCTCTGTCCGGCTCAGTTTCATCAGAAGAGCGTGCTTGCGCGTCCACATTCCTGCGCATGGCAGATGGAGAGCGAGCGGTGGGTTTAACAGCTTCGGTCCTGATGTGTGGCATGTGAGTGTTTGCGCTGAGGGTGTCTGTGAGGTTTGTGTAGGCCGCCTGGTATCTGGAGCGGATTCGGGCCCGTCCACTTCCTGGTTGGTTTTGCTGGGTCTCGGGAGCCCACTCACCAGCTCTTTCTTGTGATGTTGCAGAAAAATAATCATCATAGTATGCATCATCATCATCGGATGCAACATCGCGGTCATAACCAGATGCCAGAACGCGAGGAGCTGAATCCGTAGGTGGATCCACAGGACTCTTTATCGAGGATTCCCTTTTCTGAAAAGGGAGTTCATTGGTCACCGAGTTAGATCCAATCTTCACAGAGCGGGTCAGAACAGAAGTGGTTTGGGAAGTGGTTTGGGTGTTCAGACTTGGAGGAGCATCCGTAACTGCATCCGTTTCATCTTCATCACCACCTAATGCTGCTTCGATCATGTCTATAGGAATGTTTGTAAAGAGAAATACAAACAGTGCTGCTGGTGTCAACATCTACATCTATATCAGTTTACTAAAAAAAATAATAAAATCACTCCTTCATACATGTAAACACACACACAAAAAAGTTTGGAACCACTAAGATTTTTAATGTTTTTAAAAGAAGTTTCGTCTGCTCACCAAGGCTACATTTATTTAATTAAAAATACAGTAAAAACAGTAATATTGTGAAATATTATTACAATTTAAAATAACTGTTTTCTATTTGAATATATTTGACAAAGTAATTTATTCCTGTGATGCAAAGCTGAATTTTCAGCATCGTTACTCCAGTCTTCAGTGTCACATGATCCTTCAGAAATCATTCTAATATGCTGATCTGCTGCTCAAGAAACATTTAATGTGTACAATTGTACAAAATATTTGTGTACAATATTTTTTTTTCAGGATTATTTGATGATTAGAAAGTTCAAAAGAACAGTGTTTATCTGAAATCTAATCTTTTGTAACATTATAAATGTCTTTACTGCCACTTTTGATTGATTTAATGCATCCTTGCTGAATACAAGTATTCATTTCTTTAATTTCTTTTCAAAAAAATAAAAATAACAATTCTTACTGACCCCAAACTTTTAACGGTAGTGTATAATGCTACAGAAGCTTTGTATTTCAGATAAATGCTGTTCTTTTGAACTTTCTATTCATCAAGGAATCCTGAAAAAAAAAAGTACAAAACTGTTTTCAACATTGATAATAATCATAAATGTTTATTGAGCAGCAGATCAGCATATTAGAATGATTTCTGAAGGATCATGTGACACTGAAGACTGGAGTAACGATGCTGAAAATTCAGCTTTGCATCACAGGAATAAATTACTTTGTCAAATATATTTAAATAGTACACAGTTATTTTAAATTGTAATAATATTTCACAATATTACTGTTTTTTTACTGTATTTTTAATTAAATAAATGTAGCCTTGGTGAGCAGATGAAACTTCTTTTAAAATCATTAAAAATCTTAGTGGTTCCAAACTTTTGGACTGTACTGTATGTATATATGTATATATTATATGTATTATATGTATTATATGTATTATATTTATATATATATATATATATATATATATATATATATATATATATATATATATATATATATATATATATATATATATATATATATATATATATATATATATATATATAACAATGTTTTAAATAAAGTAAACTGACATAATATAACCAAAAATTCTTCATACAGTGAACTACCAGTAAAACTGATAAAAAATTCAGACACTTTGACCTGACCATGTTTTGCTTCAGTGTTATCTGACATAATTAAGATATTTATTTTTTTAAGATACAGAAAGAGTAAAAAAATGAATACAAAATGAGAGAGAAAAAAATGAATACAAATAAGTTATTTAAAAACTCGCTCACCTTCAAAACCAAGATAAGGAACATCCTGTGGTCCGAAAGCTTTATAACGTCCATAGAAGCCCCTGTATGGGGTGGGTGGGTTCCCGTCGATGAGCAGCACCACATGAACCTTGTTTGACATGGAAACGTAGCTGGCAGTTCTCCAGCACTTTTCCAGGACCCTCTGTCCACCTGCAGCCGCCGGAGATTCATCCAGGTGGATCTGATCGCTCTTCAGCTCACAGGCGTCCGGGGACGTCAAGTCCTCCAGATAAAGCTCCAAACGCTTCTCAGGATGCACCTGGATGGTCCAGTTGCACCACATGGGGGGGTTTGAGCACAGGTAGTCCGGGGAGAAGAACTCACCGCTGTCAGCGTGGAGAACTTGATGGCAGCTCCGCAGCGCAAAGAAGGCGTATCTCTCTCGGCCTCCACCTGACCAGAGAGAGCAGCTGAGCACATTTATCCTCCCAAAAATCTAAATATTTTCATTGAAGAGGAATAATTACTGGCCATTTAAAGCAGCAGTCCATAAGTTTTGCCTCTTTATCGCCATCCCCGTTTGAAACCTGCAATTGCAGTGATTTGCGGAATTATCTTTACATGCTGTGCAGCGGCACGGCTCCTCAGCGCGGATGAATCTAATGTTTTGACGTGCAGTTATGTGTGGGTCTGTCAGTCAACGCACCAGTGTGGATCTTTACTGTACATCGTAATTACAGATGCTACGTCTTGTATGTACAAAATAAGTTTCACAGGAAAATCAAATGTCAATTATTATTGTTATACTTCTTTCTCTAATTGTTAATGTTAAAAGCATCAACATTGCGTGAATTATCGTAATTAATTGCGTGTTATGGACAGCAGCTTTAAATGAGTTTAAGTGCAGAACGTAATAATTTTGTCTGCTAGAGGTCGCTAGAGGCCTTTTCAAAAAGCCATAGCTTGATGACGCCAAGTTTGAGTGGAAAAGAAGTTTCTAGTAATCCTGAAGACATTAATTAGATGGTTCAGGTGTGTTTAAAGGGTTAGTTCACCCAAAAATGAAAATAATGTCATTTATTACTCACTCTCGTGTCATTAAAAAAAAAAAAAAAAAAAAAAAAAAAGGTGCTATAGCGCACTAAAAGTGTTTCTTGGATCATAATCATTCATTCATTTATGATTTAATGCCATATCAACAGCAATGGCTATATTCATGGCAATCAGCAGTATCACTTCAATACATTGTTTACGGCTCGTAATCATAGGGGAACCACTTTTGGTGCGGTGTAGCATATCTTTAAAGGTGCTGTACAATACCTTTGTCAAATGGTGCCATGTAGAACCCATAAGGGGTGTCATATTGCATTTTTTTTCAACAAAAGTGGTGCTAAACAGCACAAACAGTGGTTCTTTGGCTCGTAAAGAACCTTTAGAGGGACTTAACAGGTTCTTACAATGGCAGTGGTGCTATATAGCACCTTAACCACCCCAAAGAACCACTGAGGAACCATACAGGGGCTTAACAGGTTCTGTATACAGTAGCGGTGCTATATAGCACCTCAGTCATCCCAAAGAACCGCTGAAGAACCAATGAAGCACCAAGATTTGGTGCTATACAGCACTTAAAGTGGTTCCCCTATAATTATGAGCCAAAGAACCACTTTTAGTACTATATAGCACCATTTTCTTTTTAGAATGTACACCCGTAAGACCTTCGTTCATCTTCAGAACACAAATTAAGATATTTTTGATGAAATCCGATGGCTCAGTGAGGCCTGCATAGACAGCAATGTCACCTCTCTTGTACCTTTCTGGATCTTGAGAGGTTCAGTAACATTGCTGGCATAAAAATATCTTAATTTGTGTTCCGAAGATGAACAAAGGTCTTACGGGTGTGGAACAACATGATAGTGAGTACTAAATTACATTATTTTCATTTTGGGGTGAACTAACCCTTTAATTAGGGTTGGAACGAAACTCTGCAGGACAGTGGCTTTCCAGGAGCAGGATTGGACACACCTGTGTTAAAGGGTTAGTTCACACAAAAATGAAAATTCTGTCATCATTTACTCACCCTCAAGTTGTTCCAAACCCGTAAGACATTCATTAATCTTCAGAACACAAAAGAAGATATTTTGATGACAAACAGTTGATGGGCCCCGCCCCATTGACTTCCATAGTAGGCTATGAAACAAAAATACTATGTAGTCTATGGGGCCCATCAACTGTTTGGTTAGTTACTGACATTCTTCAAAATATCTTCCTTTGTGTTCAGCAGAAGAAAGAAATTCATACAGGTTTATAACAATGAAGACAGATTTTTCATTTTAATGTGAACTTCCCCTTTAAGTATAAACCAAGAGCACCATTTTTTCAGTTGTGTAAAATGCTTTTATTCATGCAAATGTGACGGACAGCTGTTTACCTGCGGATGCTTGGCCGTCATTTCTGATGATCTGCTAAAAACAGACAGCATGAGTGAGACGTGAAGCCATCAGACCGCCATCAAATGACCTATGAAGAGTTACTCACCTCAGCACTGTTTATCAAACATGTCAAATAAATTAATATCAGAAGACTATATTTGCTCAATAAATGCCGCCGTGGCATTTTAGAATTGTGATCGTGAACTTTCCACGTTTTTGTAAGTTGCTTGTTTTAAAACATAAACGGAAGAAGCGGTTAGCATCACCTGTATTATATCTGCAGTTAATGAGGTACCTGACTGTCGCGCATGAGTGAATGACATGATGCGACGCTCTCTTGATCCGACAGAGGGCGCTGCTCGATCTCTTTCAGGTTGGTACAATGCTATAGTACTACCATACTGTGTAGAATTCTGCCCACTTTTATAAATAGCACGTGAAATAGCCTATTAAGCATTATGCAGTGATAACGTGTGCATAATTATATGATGATATCATGGCAGAGTACAGGACATATTCCCTACATAAATCTGAATGTAAGCTTGATAATAATATAGCAAATAAAACCATCGCATCAAATATGGCCTCAAATTTGTATACGTTTTTGGGGTTAAATCCCTATTAAAATCTCAAATAAAGTGCCAAATTTTTGAAAATGAATTGTGAGGATGTACCACGTGGAGCGGACGTCACTTGCAGCTGCGCGCGCATAATGGTGGCAGAAAAATAGTGGTAAAACTGGAGGAAAATGTGCTGAATCCACAGAATAAGAGAAAAAACCTGTGCCTTTGAATGTCAGAATCGGAATGCAAAGAAATATTCCCTGCGTTCCAATGTCCATACTATCCATCCTAAATAGTATGTGAGATTAAAATAAGTGTGTCCCAAAGCATAGTATGTTGAAAAGAGTATGCCAAAAGTCCCCGGATGGTCTACTATTTCCGGTAGATTTTCGAAGTGTGGATCCGTGCACACTATAAAGGCTAATATTGCCCACAACCCATTGCGCATTGGACGAGGATTCAGTTCAGGGGCCGTATTCACAAAACATCTTAAGGCTAAAAGTAGCTCCTAACTTGCCGATTTAGGAGAAACTCTTAAAATTAATGGGTGTGTCAGTCCTAATTTTAGGAGTCCTAAATTTTTGCTCTAAGAGTATTTCACAAAGCATTTTAGCACTAAAACTAGCTCCTAAATCTGTGAAACGTTAGGAGTATTCAAGAGGACTCCTAAGTCCCTAAGACCAAATCACAAACAGTCCTAATCCATCCAAAGACACTGTACACCATTGAGGCAATAGCGATAGAGCCTTGGGTGCTGAACCTTTTCTTCATAAATGCAATACATTTTGATTTATAGATTTGAATCTACGATGAGACGCCAAAAAAAAAAAAAACTTTAACAAATAAATAAATAAATAAATATTGTCTGAGGTGGGAAGTCGTGTGTACGACGGTAGGTGCGTTCAAGTCACTTTCCTCGGAGTATAATGGCGGTGTGCCTTCTCTAAATGAATGACACAAAATAACACTTGTGTGCATTAGTTGTATGTTGCTTTTTTATGTTTTTTAATTCATTTATGAAGTCATTGTAAACTTTATTGTTACATATTACATTTTTATACGGTGATGCTATCATATTTTTTAGCTGGGAATCAGCTTACTTCGTTGTAAATAGAAAAGCCTGACAATGTCACTGCTAAATACCTGCAGGTATTGTGGTATTTCGCTATGTTTCTGACTGACACGCCCCCAACTCGTATAGATCGGAGCTTAAAGAAAATTACGAGCTTCCCACTGGTATTTACGACATTATGGTGGCGTTCATGTCGGTTCTGCTCGTAAATACGATCTTTCCGACATGACTTGAACGCACCATAATAATCATTTTAACCTGATAGAAAATATATATTTAATGTTACCCGTGTTATTTTTCATCTGCAAATACCAATGTGGACTTTTATAAAGATCCGAATGGCCATTAACTTTTAAATGCATCATTATGCATTAATATGAGGAGAGTTCTCCACATGAAAGACCCGCGACTGCAGATCAACGTGCTGTATTTCTCTCCGATACGGTAGGAAATTAACTAAATGAAATGTGGAGGAAGTAAGATGATTGACAGGCCAGTTTACGGTGACAGGATGCGACAGAGAGAATTGACGCGATTGTATGACGTGTTAGTATGTCCCAAAGCTTGTCTACTCTTTTGCTACACACTCAAAAGTAAGTCCTTTTTGTTCACAGAAAGAGTACATACTTTTAGGGCGTAGTATAAGTAGGCGAATTGGAACGCAGCAATAGTCTTCATTTTTATAGTATACCGTCCTTGAAGACGCCATTTGAAGCAAAACGGAGACGTTTATGTTTCGTCACGGTCTGGAGTGATGAAACCTGCAATGATTAGTCTACCGTTATAGCATAAATTTGATGTAAACAGTAAGTCTACATAATATTCACACATGCAGTTCATAGCAGTTACAGCATTATTTAAAGTTATTACATTTTACATAGATAACTTTTAAACAGTCTATAACATATTTATTTAACTATTTTTTCTTTCGCATTTGCGTTTTTATATCTCAGTTCAGACTTTATAAAAAAGTCAGAATTGCAAGAAATAAACTTGCAATTCTGAGGGAAAAAAGACAGAATAACGAGTATATCTCACAATTCTGTTTTTCCTTCTAAGAAATGAGATATAATCTCGGATTTGTGAGAAAAAAAATCAGAATTGTGAGATATAGACTCGAAATTAACTTTTTTTTTTAGCTTCCATAGACTGCAGAACTGTCATTTTCTGCCACCATAGGCTCCGCCCACTAAACACGTCATCGCGTCATTGCAAACACAAAATAATTATTTTCATTTAGACAGCCTCGGATGACAATGACAAATATGGACACAGCAGAACTTTATTAGTTTAAATACAAAACACTTAACTAACTGTAAAATGATAAAGACAAGTTTCACATATAAGGGAGCAAGCCTTTTTCAGAATGTTTTGCTTTATCCATGATTACAAATCTGTGAACATATGATTACAACTCATATTGAACAATATACTGAACTTCATGTTAAATATGACACTGAAATCCCATCCTCAGTGCTCCTCCTCCCAATGGAGTTAACATACATTTATACAGTAATGGGATATGACTAGACTTTGAACTTCAGCGGCTCATTCAGGTCGTTGTGTGTGTTGTAAATGTCTTCTTTTGCCTTACAACAAAGGTCACAACTCACTTGAACAAACAGCATACAAATTAAGTAATAAAAACATCTAATACCGTCGTTGTTTTGCTAGTGTAATTGGCGATCCGTCAAACAACAGCTTCCTGAGAATATGGAGGTTTAATGCAATAGAAGTCAAACAGCTCAGTTCTGCTTCTCCCTCACACAAATGCAGGCATAAATAAAAGCAACATGATAAAATTACACAAAATAAACCCATCAGTCTCTTTAGCTCATTCTTGTTATAAAAATACACCCTGATTTCTCACAATGCATCATATTTTACTCATTGTGAGTAAATAAAGGCAAAAACTGTATAAATGCAGCAAGTCCCTCTGAGATGTTTAATGCACATGACACCTATTTTAATACACTTCCTGGTCTCATTGTGAATGATTCATCGGTTCGCATTATTCCAAAGAAAAAATAAGTTTTTCTTCACAATAATATATTTTCTTTAAAATATAACTTGCTCCACCCCTTTAAACAACTTCCCTTTCAGGCAAGGCCATAACCATGTCTTGGATATTGGGGGGAGACCCTTTTTTCATTAAAAAGTTATAGTTCTAATTAATATATTAAAATATATCTATATTTTATTTTAAAATATGCCCACATTCACTCTTATTTGTATGTCTAATATAGTTGAGTAGTTTGCATCACTGGATATTAGGCCTGTCTAATTAGAATTCACACTGGAATTCACTTGAATTCACAATCGCCTTCTGTGAACACTAAGCCCCGCCCTCTTTGATTTAATTGGCCATCTCAATCATTTTGACATTGATGAGTGCTGTTAGACTGCTGACCAGCCTAAAAGTGTAACTTTTAAAACTTTCTGTTATCCTATCAACAAACAGAGTGGTGCGTAATGGAGTGTAGCAGAGCAGCATCAACAGTTTTTTTGGCCATTTCTAATTATTGGGGGGGACTTGTGTCCCTCAATGTCTATTATGGTTACGGCCCTGCTTTCAGGTGACATCACTGAGCTTTCCAATTTTTAAACCCCGCCCTACCCAGCCCATGTGTGGAGTACGTCAGCACTTGTCTCTTCGCACCACATCCGGTATAGACAGTATTACTGATTATAATGGGTTCTATTTGGTTTTTCCGCGTTTCTTCGCACCATTCATGTCCGGTGTAGTGTCACAGTTCGTTTTAGGGTCATTTATCCAAGACCAGATCTTTATCATGTCCTGTGGGCTCCTGGGATGGACCAGAATCAAACTTTTGTAAGCACATGGATTCTCTCTGTTCTTCTGCTCAATATCAAAGGTCCTAAAGCCCCCGTGTTTCTCTGGTACCAGTCCCAGTCTCTGCAGACACATCCCCGTGTACACGTCGTCGATCGGGTACAATGTGACCAGGCGAGAGATCGTTCTTAGCCGCAGTGCCAAATTACCCGAATACAAGTAGCCTCCACCACCCGCGTACGGTGGGTAACCCCCCAGAAACACGCTCTCGGGGATGTAATACTTGAGGTTTTTGCTCCGGTGTGGTCCGGCATTGGTGATCACGTCACCAATAAAAAGGTCCTTTGTGCTGGACACCGAAAAGTTGCCTAGGTAAGTCAGAATATGGTGCGTGTTGACGAAAACGTCATCATCGCCTTTGAAGACATATTGGGCCGAAGTGCAATGTGTCCCAAACCACTCCAGAAAGAGGACTTCTTTCAAGGTAAGATTGAAGAACGAATCCCGGTAATCCCACTGAAGGACGTCGCCGTACAACGCCGCCTCGTGCTTCACCATATCAGACAAGTCCGGGTAGTGGTCCGTTGGAGTTGTGTTGCCAAGTAGGAACACCGTGGCGATGCGCCGACCGTCGAGGACACCAGCACGACCCCATGATTCCCGGATGGCCTGCCGTCGGTCGAAATGTGGCGCAATGGATTTTATCGCAAGCAAAAGGTACGGTGGTTTAGAACACACTTTGGGTGCGTCCGTTATCAAGGGGTAAGACCTACATCCCATGTACAATAGGAAATCCTGGAATCGCTGTGGTAGGGAACTGAAGTTTTCAATCTGTGTCATCACTCTGCTGTCTGTCCGGCACGAACTAGTGCCATTCAACCAGTGTGGGATTCCCCGAAAGTCACGAGGGGGCTCGCTGCTATTCACAAGGGGCAGGTAATAGATGTCGTCGAGACGCTCCTGTTCACGATTCCAGAACGCCTCGCTGATTTTCATCTTCTTCCAGAACACTTTGGGCATCATTTTCTGTCGCTTGTAGATGACCTGGTCCTGCCCGTAGCTTCGGGCCACTTCAACCACGATGTAGAGGAGAAAATTGGCTAACATCAGCACTCCGAGCACCTTGGTCCTATTCCAGTTGCTGTTCATCTTGAAGATGCCCTCACCACCTATAGACACAGAAGGAGTTTCATTACCTATTGGGTCACAGTCTGAAAACAGAGGTGTGGATGGTCTACAGAAGATGGTGGGGAAAGTGGGATGGGCAAAACACAATCAATTGGAAAGCAGAGGAACATGTTAGTTACATTAGAAAGAAAAAGTCAGTATGGACTTTGTCCCAAATCCCTTTGAGCTGATCGACAAACAGAATGTGTTAAAACCTCAGCCATGAGAGTTCTTCGCAAAACCTTTACCTATCTGGTGAATTTAGACTCAGGCATCATTCACACGGCACTTGAACATTTCCTCCACATGTGGCACAGATCTATTTACTGAATGACAGTGTGTAAAAGTAATGAATCAATTCTGATCTGGGACACTTACATAATACATCTAATATATTTTCACATATGTAATTGGCCCAGATCAAAATTGAAGTATAATCATAGTATAATCAAGTATAATTATTGTAATTCTGAGAACAGGAAAGTCCCCTACTTTATCACTAGAAAAAAATTTAGAACCAGTTAAAGAAATAGTTTTTCCTCAATTGCAAGTTGCTTTGGACAAAAGTGTCTGCTAAATGAATAATGTAAACATGTAAGTATTATGAAATCATTTAAGACAACCTGAATCCGGGGTTCTGTATAGAACCACACTGAACCTTTTTTCTAGGTGTGACATATCTTTATAATTATCGTTCTTGGTGTGAACAGGCCTTTATTGTCTTAATGTAGGTTCCTGTTCTTATTGTGCACAATTCAGTACATTGGTGGATGTTTTTTCAATTTTTTATTTTATTTAACAGTTTCTCCCTAATGTCTCTGAAACGACTTTCTCTTTGCCACAAATTGCTCTTATGTTTTTCCATTAAAACAACTTTTCAGCTTATTATGTAACATATATAGATACAAACAGCATTCAAAATGTCTGAAAAATGAATGTCCATTATGTTGTGGGCCACATTTAAAATGTCATCTGAACAACTGTACAAACAAATGGATTTGAATAGATAACCAGAGTAGAGTATTTAAGGCTTATGGTGTTAGTGCAGCACATTATTATATCTCAACCAAAAAAGCAGCAGTGTGCTCATGCAAAACCAGAAACTAACCAAAACAGATTAATAATTTTTCAAAAGGAAGGAGCAAAGAACAAACTTTGCCTGTCAATTTTAGTAGGCAAGTAAAAAGAGCTTACAGGAATGGTTCATCCAGAAACTAAACTTCTGTCATTATTCACTCACCCATGTCATTTCAGCTCTTTTCTACATATACTTTTAAAAAACAAAGGCTCCAAAAGGGGTTTTTAGCAACCATTTTGGGTTCCTGCAATTGAACGATTCCATGGAAGTTAAAGGTTCTTCATGGAACCCTCAATGCTACTAAAGAACCTTTATTTTTAAAAGTAAACTCCAAATTTTACAATAAAACATAATAATAGCACAATTAATGACTTACTGCATGTCAAATCACAGCACTGTGCATAAAAAATAAAAATAAAAAACTGAATTTAAGTCTTTTGTTCTACACACAAAGCTGCTGTATGATTTCAGGAGGCTCAAATAAAAACTCTTCTTCTGTGTACCACAATAAAACAGCAACAGTAACAACAGCAGCTGGTCTAAATGACATGAGGATCCATTTCTGGATGAACTACTCCTTTAAGAAAGCATCAGCTGAAAACATAAAACATTAAAGTAACGGTTGGACCGTTACTCACAGCGAGGGCATCTGCAGGGTAAGTCTAGGGTGAGATCCATGTGTGCATCCGATGGGAAGCGTCCAGTATTTCTCCTCCTGTGACTGTACCTAAACAGTAAGGGATGAACCTGCTGCATATCAGCCAGTGTTTCATACCAAACCCAAGGTCTCTCTCTAACACAGTCTCCACACCATCCAACCATTCCCCTTGTTTTCTTCTAATATTGGCCTTTCTTTTCTGCTCAAGCTTAGTTTTCAGTATCACCCTGAATCTTACCTAGTGTCACATGCTTCCTTCTCTCATTCATTCAAACACATCATGTGTTCCTCATGACACCAATTACAGATGTGCAGCGTCAGACTCTTCCTAGTCTCGTGTAGCCAGATCTTTTGACTAAACAGCTCTGGTATGGTCGACATTGCAGTTTATTTTGACCCACTAAGACAGGAAGAGACCATCTGACTGACATCTAAAGCGATCGATAGTTTAGGGATGGTTTATGTAGTTGCAAGGCAAAATAGTGGCCAAAATCTGCACAGACTCTGTGATGAGCCTCATGATATTCTGCCTCTGAACATTTTCAAAGATTTGACGTCAACTTGCCATATTTTGAGCGCAGTATGCATCAGATGGCATCACGTGATGTGACTAAACTCGAAAGCGTTTTATTGCAGGACAACAGGGCCCTTTTATGACTGCAATTTAGATTTTTTTCCCAGCATGATCTCACCTACACTCCCGCAAACAAAAACTTCCACACTATATACGACTCAATGCTATCACTGCTCGACTTTTTACACTTTATTGTGCAAGAGCTCTTCTTTATAGGCCACATGCATGTTTTGTCAGCATTAGGAGTGACTAACACAAAAGTGACTGAGCAACTGCTAGATTGGCAATGGAAATAAGAATGCAACAGAGAAAATAGGTAACCAGAACTAAAATATATTTAGGATGCAATCATGCAATCACTTTAAATGTAATGTCATACTAAATTGTCACACACCATTACAGTACACACATATTAATCTCTTAAAAGACTTTTCTTTTAAACAAACTAGTATTTTTTGATATAGGCTATTTATGATATCTGTAATTTAATGTGTAATAATTGCAGTATTTTGGCAATGTACCACCTGTTAATGCTTTTAAAGTTGGCATGCAACGAAAGCTTCGATAGTCTTTCTAGGGCTGCCTCCTAATATTTGACTAATCGTTAGTTGACTAGAAAAGCCTTAGTTGACCGAAAAATGTATTAGTCGGTTAGTCGCAGAAAAAAAAAAAACCTTGTGGCACGAAATCCAAACGTTCGCCTATCATCATTCTACTTCAAACATGGCTTATCATTTGAAACATGTAAGTAGTAGCAACTTTACATGGCTGCTCGCTCTAACGTTAACCTAGATAAATGTGCGGTATTATTAGGCGTATATCCAAGTGTTTGTGCAGAGTGTGGAAGATAAAGTATAGCATGCTTACTGCATGTCATGGAGGCGCCGGCACAATAACTTGCATTTTTTCTGATAACAGCAGAAACAACATTAAATACTCCATAATTTTTGGTACAGATAACAGTAATACATCATTCGAAAGAGTAAAGAGTACTTTTATTTGTGTAAACTCACAATGAAAGAAAACGTTGTGCCTTTGTAAAATAAACAAAACAAACAGGATGCGCTTTCTGCCGTCTCGGAACTTGAGTGCGTCAAAAAATAAACCAATTGTAAACTTGCCTCATAGACATGAGAAATATATAGAAAGCTTGAAATGTCAAGAGATTGTCAACCAATTCAAGCGGAAGACAAATATTCTCAGATTATGTAATCCGTATGAAATATTGACATTTGACTTGACATTTGATATTCAACAGTACTTTGATCTGCCTGCATTGACAATATTCTTTAAGAGCTGCTGTGCAACCAAAATAATGTACCAGTTATCAATGTAAAGCTGCTTTGACACAATCTACATTGTAAAAAGCGCTATATAAATAAAGGTGAAATATGCATATTACTGCAGAGATGATGAGTCAGCATCGTCGACTTAACCCTTAAATGTATACCTCAGGTCTTTTGTGACCCGGGACGTCATTCACTACCCTCCTCCTCGTTCATTTTTTAAAGTTAGACATCAACTTTCTTGGTATTCCTCAATCAATTCATTATAAAGAATATAACAAGAAAAAAATCATAAAATCATAAAAGAATGCCTATTTTTGTATTCATTTTTTGTAAAAATTGTATAGGGTCGCAAACGACCCGAGGTGTGTATGAGTACATATATTTTTCTGCACAACAATAATTTAATCTTAGATGACGGAATAAGTGCGATTCACCTTTATTCCACAAGGTGGCAATGTCTGATACACAATGCTGAAGTGACGACTCATTCAAACAGAAAACGAAATAATAATAACAACATGAAATGGCTCAGCGATGTACTGCAGAGCAAGTACTGAACGCAATCAAATATGACTGTAACTGTTACTGGATTGATCTGGTGAAGCTGTTAGCGATCGAAATATTGATTTTGAAGATGTTGAAAATGAAATAGTTTTGAGAATACGTTTGAAATCGCGAATGGGCTCATATTCGTTGACCAGAAACATAAAACTAGCCCATTATTTGCTGAATTTACTGGGAAATGAGCTCTGACGAGGACAGTGATGATGGCATAAAACATCTGCTCAGAATGAGCCCTTTCAAGCTCCGAAAGGTAACAAAATACGATTTATTTTATTCTTCTGTAATTGTTACTCTAATATCAGAGGAGTTTTATATTATCACGACAGGTAGAGATCCTTCCATGTTAGATATTGATCCGGGTCGATAACGACCCGAATATGTAAGAATGCTTGGCGAAACAGTCATGCATTTAAGGGTTAAAGGTGATACAGAGGATCTTTTCGTCGACTGAGAAAGCAAAGACTGTTAGTGAGTTTTTGAAATGAGCGCATGCGTAAGAACAACCCCCCTCCTTCACAGATCATTTCGAGGGAACGCCTCCCAAAACTCATGCACGAGTATTGGAACACGAGTGTTTGTTTACCACCGGCATTCGCTGTGTCGTGTTCGTGGATTCATTATGTGGGACTCACCGCAGGTAACTCATAATCTGCGGTTTTTACTCCTGTCTCCTGACAAAAACATTGCATGCGGCGCCTGTGGAGTGTGGAAAGTTACTGGAGCGCGCAGCCGTGCTCGTCTCTCACAAGGAAGCATGCGTTTGAGCGCTGATTAGGCTAGGCCTGATTAGTACTATACATAGGCAATTAAAGGCTCATTATTATGATTTATATAGCTTATTAACATACACGTGCGATTAGTCGACTAATTGCTTAAATTAACGAATACTAGTCGACTAGAGAAATCTTTAGTCGAGGGCAGCCCTAGTCTTTTCTTCCGTATTGTGATGTATCTGAGTGAGACGGCTTCACAAACAAGAACAAATGTAGGGCGGGACTTGATTTTGTCCAAGGGGAATTGATTGGATCATCGTGATTTGCTCACATTTGAGTGACAAGCTGTACCAACAGGTTGTTTGTTTGGACAGTTTACTTTGATTAACTAAATTAAACTAATGAAAAAACAGTCTGAATTGCTTGAGGTAACAAACTGCTTCGTAAAACATCAACATGTCAAAGAAAACAAAAACATGGCTACGTAAACACTAAAAAGGCCAAAATGTTATTTTCCTTGTCTCTTGCTGAAACCTGTTATTTTAAAGGTGTAGTCAACATCCTGAAGGCATTATGCTTCTGTATACACTGTACTGTAAACAGTGTGTTCATTAGATCTGTGACTACACACATGTTGATACTCCTGTCATTACGAGGACTTTCCAGAAGCGTCATGGTTTATTCACTAAAGCTCAGGTGGCCTATTTTTTAAACAGTGTTGAAACTTTGCAAATCATCCCTAAGGCAAGTTCACCTAAAAATGAAAATTCTGTATTTTTTCACCCTTGTGAAGTTTCAGATACACATCTGTTTTTTTTCCCAACACACACAGAAAATATATCAGATAGGCCTTTTTTTCATGCAATAGCAGAAAACAGGAAAAATCCAAAGGACCGGGGCCAAAAAAGGAATAAAAGCACCATGAATGTGGTTTACATCTCATCCAATTTATTCAGTCTAGCTTTAAGTGAGAAACAGACTGAAATTTTAAATAAATATTTACAGAAACATTTCTTTAGGTTGGACATTAATCAAAATGTTATTGGTTCTTCAGTGTGTCAACTAAATTTGATGTCCAATGTGCTTCATGTTTCATTTGAAAAGATTTCCAGTGAAAAATGTCCTAAATTCTGTGGGGGTTTTTGACACATACTGTATAGGACATACCAATTATACTATTATGGTATTTGTTCCTAATTCCACTTTCGTTTCCCACAAAACAAACAAACACATACAGCTTAAGAAACGACAAGACGTGAGAAAATAATGATAAGTGTCATTTTTGGGCGAACTTTCCCTTTAAGGATTTGGCAGACGAGGATAGATAGATAGATAGATAGATAGATAGATAGATAGATAGATAGATAGATAGATAGATAGATAGATAGATAGATAGATAGATAGATAGATAGACAGAAAGATAGATAGATAGATAGATAGATAGATAGATAGATAGATAGATAGACAGAAAGATAGATAGATAGATAGATAGACAGAAAGATAGATAGATAGATAGATAGATAGATAGATAGATAGATAGATAGATAGATAGATAGATAGATAGATAGATAGATAGATAGATAGATAGATAGATAGATATTTTAAAATATCTGATAATAATAAAACGACCAACGTCAATTTGCCCATAAAAAATCAGGGTAGTGGGTGAATAACAGACATACCATAATAAAAACATTAATATCATGTAGCATTATCGTTATTTATCTATCTATTTTGGCATTTTATAATTCCTAACTCGTAACTCTAATCTTGTCTGAATTTACCTGTATGAGTAGGTGGCAGCTGCGACTCTCCGCACCTTTATAACAGCGGCCCACAACTGATGTTTCTTCAGACACTGAACATTTTCCTCTCTCTTTTGCTCCGTCCACCGAACGGAGCTGCGGTTGTTTATTTCTTTAGAAAACTTGAAAGTCCCTTGTACAGTGAGTCTTACATTGTATCGTAGCAGAGCGGTACCGCATGTAGTCGAGTCAGGTCAGAGTCTCCTCACGCCCCGTCAGCGCGAGCACCTCCCTCCCCATTCCCCCTGACAACGGCCGCGCGCACGGGCACGCGTGTGCACAGGTTTAGCTATGACAATTTTGTGTAATCTCACAAATAGAGTGAAACATGGCGAAAGTGCTCGTCACAATTTCCAATGCGCACAAATCCCGTTCTGTTTTACATGCAGCCTACTGATATCAACAGGTTTGGGGGTTAGGGTTGGGCTTTAGAAAGTAGCCTATCATCACTTCATTATAAATACTGTGTCTATAAGATGTCTTCAGCGTATCTAATGTGTGTGTGTGTGACAGAGAGAATTCCTCTGGTTTCTGTCAGACTTGCCTTAGTGTAACAAATCCATCTTCACTTTGAAAGCAAATTTTGCATATAATATATATAGGCACTGTACATGTATGTTTGATAGCCCCATTAAATTCTCTTTAAATCCAACTGTCATTATCAGTTTTGGATTTTGAACTCAAGTTTATATATGTTTTCAAAAATTAAACAAAGCAATCCATTTTCGTAGCTATTTATGAGTTGAAACAATGGTTATTTTCAAGTTGAGTATTTTTAGTTGAGTTTACTCATGTTTTTAAGGCAGGTGAACTTTCCTTTTTAACTTTAACCTATGTTTTACTTTGGTCTATATGGCAAAAATGGCCAATAAGGAAGGAATGACATTGATTTAAACATTAAAACACCTTTTCTTGGTCACACTAAAAGAAAAACTGAAACATAAAAAGAAAAACTGAAATATCACATGGTCCTAAGTATTCAGACCCTTTGCTCAGTATTTAGTAGAAGCACCCTTTTGATCCAATACAGCCATGAGTCTTTTTTGGGAAAGATGCAACAAGTTTTTTCACACCTGGCCAGCTCTAGGAAGGGTTCTGGTCATCCCAAACGTCTTCCATTTAAGGATTATGGAGGCCACTGTGCTCTTAGGAACCTTAAGTGCAGCAGAAAAAGCTCTTCAGGCAGTTCATTTGACCTCATGATTCTCATTTGCTCTGACATGCACTGTGAGCTGTAAGGTCTTATATAGACAGGTGTGTGGCTTTCCTAATCAAGTCCAATCAGTATAATCAAACACAGCTGGCTCAAATGAAGGTGCAGAACCATCTCAAGGATGATCAGAAGAAATGGACAGCACCTGAGTTAAATATATGAGTGTCACAGCAAAGGGTCTGAATACTTAGGACCATGTGATATTTCAGTTTTTCTTTTTTATAAATCTGCAAAAATGTCAACAATTCTGGGTTTTTCTGTCAATATGGGGTGCTGTGTATACATTAATGAGGGAAAAAAAATTAACAAATGATTTTTGCAAATGGCTGCAATATAACAAAGAGTGAAAAATTTAAGGGGGTCTGAATACTTTCCGTACCCACTATATATATATATATATAAAAAAATATATTTATGCATATATTTCTTAAATTTATACATGTATGTGTGTGTATTTATATATACATAATTATTATACACAGAACACACACACATATATTACGTAAACACTTTTATTTTGCAAACAATTAATCGCCATTAATCATTGTGAAGCCTTATTAAATGGCTTTGTTACCTAAAAACAGTTATCATATTATATTATGCATTTAAATATTTCCCATTATTAAAATGTCCTTTTTAATAATGGGATTTACCTATTAAGCAAAAGTAAAGTCAAATTAAGCATAAGTAATTTATTAAAGTTATTTTCTGCTGTTTTAATGTTAGTATTATGACAGCAAATTTCATAGGCACTAAATTTCACTAATATAACTAAAAATCTTTGCTCTTTTTATATTAGTAATGAAAATCATTTTATGCAAGACTATTCTATTCTATTCTATTCTATTCTATTCTATTCTATTCTATTCTATTCTGTTCAGCACAATAAGACCCGCAGTGGCAGCATTAACAGTTGGTTCTGTCAGTATCAGGCTTGTAAAATGAACAAATGACTCATTATTTGAATGCGATCATTAGGCGATCAATAAGAGCGTCAGCCATAGCTTTCTTCTGAGATGTCTATATTGCTTCATTGTGATCGATCATCACTAAAAATCTCATATCATACTTTTCAAAGGCCACAATTACACCTATTGTCTTCTCTTCTGAATAATTCATTGGACGTCCACCAGCTCTTAGGCTGTTTAAACCACACATTTGTTGTAAATGACAGAACGGGGACCATCTGTTTGAGGTCGAGCAAGAACAAAAGCACACTGATGTGTTTGGTCTATGATAAACTTACAGCAGTCCTCATCTGGTTCACCTCCAAACATTCACACCTGTGACCAGAGACACGTCTCAACCTGTTCACCTGATGGGTGTTAACTCATGTTAAATATTTAAACAGAAAGGCATCACAGTCCTTTAGTAAACACTGAGTCGTGAAACACAGACAAAATAAAAATAAAAGGTAAAAGGGGTACAAAGTAGCATCCAAAACATAACAACAACAACATCAAAAGTCAGTGAATGTTGTGTTTCCACTTCAGTAGGAAATTATATAAAAACTACAATTTTTGAAGTTGTTTTATTTTCTATTAATTTATGATGTTTGCAATTTTATTTTCTAAAAAAAAAAAAAAAAAAAAAAAAAACACTGAAAAGTAAAATTAAATATATATTTTATAAAAAGTAAAATACAAACATTCATGCATTTAAAAAATGTTTAATTATGGTTTATCTAAAATATTAATTTTTACTACGAACCAAGCATGTCGCTCAAGTCCTGAAAAAGTGAGGGTCTCTATCGCCCCGAGGTGGTTGGTCCCAGTATAGGTCATAAACCCCACCCTCTCCATGTAATTTAATGGGACGTGAGACAAACTAAACAATTAAATTACGCTTCAAATATTTTTTTTTTTCAAAGATGGTTTCTGTCTTTTTATGTAATTTTTATCACGCTGATGTAAGTTCAAGTTTGACGTCATGATTGACAGCTGTGACTGACAGCATCTCTAAGCGAAGTAGTCACTGAGGTACAAACAGATTTTTTTTCAGGAGGATATTTAACTTGAATTTCTACATTTTTCTGTTTTTTTTTTTTTTTTCACTGACACAATGAGTTTTTCTGAAGTAAACCATACCAAATGATTCTGTGGGAGTGTGAGTGGGGCCTTGATAGCACGTGACTCCACTTCATGCTTCAGTGCGCAGAATCGGGTCCTGAATCAGCAAAAGATGTCAGTGCCATATTGGGAAATTGATGGTCATGAGAAATCGAGTTCACAAACAACAAGTTTGAAATATAAAATGAATGCTTATGTATTACATAATAAAACAAACTGGAAACCAATAATGGAAGCAAAAAACATACGTAATATAAGCTAAGCTAGCAGGCTAATCAGGTAGATGTATGCTATGCTATTTCATAAGCTAATTAAAAAACAGTAAGAACAAGAAATGTTCATATACTAGTATATGAACCATGTCATTTAAAAGACATTTTAAAAAGGTATTTTAAACTATATAAATTTGCAGGAATTATAACCAGGCAGGCACTAAAAATACTACCCATTAAAAGCCTATTGAGCCAATGGGATCACTCAGGGTCCTAAAGGATACCTATTAGTTGGAACTTAATTTCTCACCACAGCGGCTTTACTTTTCTACAATGGAAGAGAGTGGAGGTGCGTCGTCTATATATATTTTTACAGTCTATGCTACAAACGAATAGCATTTGTATCATAACGAGACACCAACTTTTATCAACATGCCATTTATGGTTTTTAAAATATAGGAACAGTGGGCTTATCTATAAACTTGACATTCAGAAGGATGACCTTCGCTCAAAAGCACAGTGGTGATAAAGATGAATCATGATATAAGTACATCTCTGCTGTTCCTAGAACACTATATCATTTGGCACACAGAACAAACATTAACTCGCATACATCAAGAAGACTTCCAGGTCCATGTCAGGTTATTCAGTCACCTGCACTGTGGGTTATCACTTCATTTAGTTTCTTAGTGACTACTTAAAAGTACCATTTACCCTGTGAACTGAGTAAGGGCGTGTTCACAGTTGGCACGTTTGGTTGAAAATGAACTCTAGTGTTATTTAATTGAATAAGTGTGAATACTGCCATCCAAATTCTGGAAAAACCTGAAAAGATAAGTCTCGGTCCACTTCCAAACTAACTCTGGTGTGGCTCGACAGCACATACCAAACCCTAGAGTAATTTGAATCATCAAACCCCAAGAACACACCCTTAATAGACAGCAAAACAATCCTTAAGGGCCTGCAAAAGTATACAAAAGTAAGTCACTTTGGTGTCTGCCAAAATGCAAAAAAAATCTTTAAGGTTTTTTCCCCTGCTCATATTTGCAGATTTAAGGGGGGAAAATGGACAGGTGGGTTTGTTGGTAATTGCATCCTGATCAATGAAACAAGCTCTCTGAAAGTGTTTACACTCAAAAGCGCTACTAAAATCAGATTAGCTTATGATATGACTTTCATAATGATTGAACTTTCGTAAAAATACATCAAACTTTCATAATGTCTGTAAAGGGTTTGCGGTGGTTGCTAGGATTTGAGAAACATGAGGAAGACTTTGGACGGGCCTACATAAGTGCATCATTCACAATGTTCTTGTGTGATGTCTATCAAAGTATATTAGTATAATATAAGTGAGAGGAAAAAAATAAAATAAACACATATCAAAGGTTGAGGTTTGACAATGATTATTTATCATGAATATAACAATACAGTTCTTAAAACAAACACACATTCTCTCTCACACACACACACCTATGAACACGCAGATAAGCTCTAGCTGCGGTGCACGATGCTGTCGATGCTCTCCTGAAGCTCTGCCATCTTCTTCAGCACCAGATTCACCTTCTGCTCATCAAACTCCAGACACACAAACTCCGAGCTCTGAAGTAGAGAGAGAGAGAAACTTTTTACACTCAGTATGAATGGTGAAACTGAAGTGACCCAAAATCATTTTAAATAGCACATCTGCACTGTGTCAACGTGTGATATCAGTACTGCTGCTGACACGCATGTTACAGAGTCGACCTGCATCAACACAGCTTGAAAAACACCTGAAGAGTAGTTTCCACTCAAAGAGAATCAACATCAATCCTCAGAATTCTGAACCTGTTATTTAGAACCAATGAATAGAATGTTTTAAATCATTTGAATGAGAATTTCCAGGAATTCTTCTAGATTCTTGATTCTGACTGGTCAGTCAGCAGTCTGTGAACAAGTATGTTTGCACAATGATTCTAAAATGTACATCATTGTCTGAACTGTTTTCCTACTGAGTCATTCCGGGGACTTTAGAGATAACAGGTTTTCTGGGGACTTTTCGGCTACTGTTTTTCAAAGACCATGTATTTGGACATACTACTCTTTTTGGTGTACTGTTTTTCACATACTATATTTATATAGTAGGGAAGTATTCAATTTTGGATGCAGTGCATTTATTGGGTAAACCATGTACTTAAAGTACATTTAGTCTACAATTCTGGCCTGTGTCCAGATCATCATCATGGTTTATTTTGTAACATATACTACATTATCCCTTAATTACAGTGCAGCAAAAGAATAGTGTTAAAGCTTTTTTCTTTTGTAAAAAATGAGCCAGAAGGGCAGAAGAATGGGACTGACAAGAAGAATGGGACTGATGAAGAATGGGAATGACATCAGATGACATCAGCAGCTGAAGCAGGTCATTATGACATCAGACACCAAAGCAGCTCCTGTGAGATTAAAACATAAACTAACCTTCAGCTTTAACACTATGTGCTGCTGGTGCCTCCTTCAGGAAAGGCAAATTTACCCAATATATAAATGTACTACTGTTTAAATGTTTAGTTGTCGGTAAAAAATTTTTTTTTTTGCTTTTGAAAGAAGTCTGCATTAAAGGTATCGCAATACCCTGCTATTAAAAACTATATATAAAAAAAACATGTCCTGGCAAGTATCCTACCAAACACAGTTGGGTATGTCTTAAGTGAATAAAAACAGTCAAGAAAGAAATCAGGTGTGTTCCAATGTATTGGATCCATGTAGTGTTAATTTCGTCACCTATTTTTAATTTAGTCTTAGTCTTAGTCTTGTGCCAAATGTCCTTGTTAGTTTTAGTCATATTTAGTCATTCACATATCTTTTTTTGTTAGTCAAGTTTTAGTCGACTAAAAGTCTTTTAATTTTAGTCTAGTTTTAGTCAAAAAATTGTAGTCTTTTTTTTAAAAATAACACATTATTACTGAGATTATTACTGATAAACATTTCAGTAAAAAAAGTGTTTCACATATCTCAAACATTGGTTAAATGTCATAATTACCTGACAAAATACACTTGTTGAATGATTTTTGTTGAATGCAAATGTTAAATGTGTCTGGTTTTCAATTTCTGATTTAGGAGACACATTCACAAATGGTTAACCTGTGCTGAAGAGTATTTTATATTAACCAACATAATTCAAAAGCTGCGGCCCAACAGACTCCGACTGACAACTTAAGTTACAAAGGTTTTTAGTCAGACATAGATGGCCTCTCCTCTTTCCTGGCTGGTTGCTTGACCATATCTAGAAGCTATTGTAAGAATAAATACAACGAGGCCTCATTAAATGCAATAATATCAGGAACACACGTGTTATAGTGGAAATAAATATGACTTAATGAAACTTAATGAAAAGCCTAAGATCAAAACTATATATATATATATATATATATATATATATATATATATATATATATATATATAACTAAATATATAAGTATAAAGTAAATTACCAACTTAATGCAAGTTATACATGGTATTGCACACACCATTATTGATATTTGGAGCAATATTACATGTAATTGTTAAACTTCATTCCCTTACATATACATTTGCTTTTAAGCCTAATTACTAATTTTGTTTATGATGTAATGTGACAGGGGTGTGGGAAGAGGTTTCAGGTTGGGGGTGCTTAGTTTTTTCTGTCACCACTTATGAATAAGAAACAATATCAAGGCTATAAAACTTGTCAAAACTCCGCGAATCACAAAATAACCAGTGAGAAGTTGAGAACACTCGTTTAAACAGTGCATACACTCGAACTTGACTGCACATCACATTTTTTTTACTTTATTGATAATGCTTTTAATCGTAATGCAAAGACCGGTCATCGGGACATAAGCTGTCACGTACAATAAAAGAACCTGCGCAGCGACAGGAAATATCATTTAACACAAAAAGCCTGCCTAGACGGTGGACTTGCACTGTTTTTTTTTTTTTTTTTTTTTTTTTTGAGCGGCGTGTGGACGAATTCTTTCTACGCACACACTATTTTATTTCTTGATAACAGACCGCTGCTAACTATAACACACCGTTGCCATGGACACACAGGATTCTAACCGTAGAGACGGAGCGCACTATTTTCTTTAGCAGAAGCAATACAATCATTTTTAAATCAATAAAACTTAAAAGAAAATAAAATAAAAGATTTTTAAATCATCATTTTGTGTCAAATTATTGATTTATTTGGTAGGTAGTCAGCCTAATCAGCCTGTTGGGGTTGTATTAGCTATAACAACTGCCTCGCTGAGACGATTGTAGACGAAAATGAAGAGAGATTTTATCTTAGTTTTTATTTCATACAAAACATTTTTTTCGTCAACAATAATGCATGTTAATTTAGTCTTAGTCAGCGTTTTTGGACAGTGGTGCAGTCTTGTCATCGTCTCGTCTTAGTCATGAAAAAAAGGTCGTTAACGAACATATTTCGTCTCGTCTTGTCTGACGAAATTAACACTAGATCCATGCGTCAGGTCTTAAAGTGACGGCAGCCTACTCAACCTGCAGCTGTCTGTGTGATTAATGTTAATCAAACAACGACAACAAAAGAGAGAAAATCAACCACACTCATAAAAATGATTCTGTGGTGAAGTAAATTTTTGTGATTGTTTTTTTTTTTTTTTTTTTTTTTTTTTTTGCTGTTTTCCAGATGTATTTACACTGTTTTATTATTGCTTTTGTTGTTAGGTAACTTGCGATTTTGTGAAATATGGAGTTTATTTTCTACTCAAAATGATACATTCACACCCAAAAATGATCTATCGAACGTCATTTTTTTTTTTTTACTGATCATACCGTCATATTATTTACTTATATATTTAAGTAAAGCATACACTTCAAAAGCATGGTTTAATTCAGTGTTATATTATTTGAGTAAACACTTAATTTTGTTAAATTTACTTAACTTAGTTTAGTAGATTTTAACTCTATATGTAAAATTACATACATTAAATATAATATTTTTACAGGTAAGTTTTAGTTTATTTTACTTAAAATGTGTTAGTGCAAATTGTTATGAGGATGTTATTGTGAAATATTATTATAATTTAAAATAACTGTTTTCAGTTGTAATATATTGTAAAATATAATTTATTCCTGTGATCAAAGCTGAATTTTCAGCATCATTACTCCAGTCTTCAGTGTCACATGATCCTTCAGAAATCATTCTAATATGATGATTTGATGTGCAAGAAACATTTATGATTATTATCAATGTTGAAAACAGTTGTGCTGCTTCATATTTCTGTGGAAACTGTGATGCATTTGTTTCTGGATGAATAGAAAGTTCAAAAGAACATCCTTTATTTGAAATACATAAATTATAAATGTCTTTACTGTCACTTTTGATCCATTTAATGCATCACTGCTGAATAAAGTCTTCCTAACTACTACAAAACTTTTGAATGGTATGTACACATTAATAATAATAATACTTACAGAAATAATTAATTATACATTATTGTTCATTGTTAATTCTTGTTTGTTAATACATTTTTGACTATTGTAATTTTATGTAACTGGCATTGTTAAAAAAATGTATTAGTACACAACCTTACATTAATAAAATTAGGAAAAACATGAATCTAGATTACTAAATGCAATAAAAGCTGTATTCATTATTAGGTTACGATACCCAATGCAGGAACTAATATTAACAAAAGAAACCTTTGTGAAAAACTGAAGTGCAACTAGGTATTAAACACTGGTGATTGACTGAAAATACTGCATCTTTGCACTGAGAGTTACAGGGAATAGGAGCAGATACCAAAATGAGGAAAAAGCACTGGGCTGAATCTGACCAGGTAAAAAATGAGAAGGACCTGAACATACAAAACCCCTTTTGTATGGTCACAATAGCCATATCACATTACCTGTAACCACAGTGACAGTGACCTAAGCAAATATAATAAGATCAGAAAGCACAAATGACAACAATATTTAATAAACGAGCCCAATTAAGGTTCAAATTCATCTGTGAAATCTAATCAATTGACAGCGGCTGACAGGCACACACCACAAAACTGATGGGAGCTTCGCTAGAAAACAGAAACATGATCTGAAATCTCACACTGTGTGATGTGACAGACAACTAGGCAACAGGTCCATCCTGAAAAATTAATTATTATAAAATTAATTAGTCATTTCAGTTAGAAAATGCAATTTTCTCTCTTATTAATAACTGATCTTTATGTAACCATATTTGCACTCTAAAGCAGGACTGACAATTGTGTTCTGTGGATGTGTTAAAAAGTCTCGTTCTTTCTTGCGGTCCAAACACAAACACGGCACTGACATATCTGAAATTAATCGTGGTTTTATCATGCAGGAATTGATCTCATGACCAAAAATTAAGAATCTCTCTCTTATTAATCTATTATTATTCCGGTATTATAATCCATTATTAATCTGGCATTTTTTTTATAAAGCTTGTTTTTCAGATTAATAATCTGAAAAACAAGCCTTGTGAGTAATTTACAGCTGGATTGATACCTTTAGGCCAAACAGTGCTGTAGATTAATGGATTTGCATTCAGTATATAAAAAATACCATATTAATAATCTGAAAAAACAAGCCTTACAAAAAAATACCAGATTAATAATCTAAAAATGAGCCTTATAAAAAAATACCATATTAATAATCTGAAAAACAAGCCTTATTAAAAATACCATATTAATAATCTGAAAAAACAAGCCTTACAAAAATATACCAGATTAATAATCTAAAAATGAACCTTATAAAAAAATACCATATTAATAATCTGAAAAACAAGCCTTAAAAAAACAGATTAATCATCTAAAAATGAGCCTTATAAAAATATACCAGATTAATAATCTGAAAAACAAGCCTTATTAAAAATACCAGATTAATAATCTGAAAAAAAAAGCCTTAAAAAAAAAACAGATTAATCATCTAAAAATGAGCCTTATAAAAATATACCAGATTCATAATCTAAAAACAAGCCTTATTAAAAAAAATGTACCAGATTAATAATCTGAAAAAAGGGCCTTATAAAAAAATACCATATTCATAATCTGAAAAAAGCCTTAAAAAATACCAGATTAATAATATAAAAAACAAGCCTTATAAAAAATACCAGATTAATAATCTGAAAAATTAGCCGTATAAAAATATACCAGATTAATAATCAGAAAAACAAGCCTTATAAAAAATATCTGGTATATTTAATAAACTGAAAAACAAGCCTTATAAAAAAATATACCAGATTAATAATCTGAAAAACAAGCCTATAAAAAATATCTGGTATATTTAATAATCTGAGAAAAAAAAAACAAAAAAAAAAACATTCATAATCTGAAAAAAACAAGCCTTATAAAAAATACCAGATTAATAATCTGAAAAAAGGGCCTTATAAAAAAAAACAAAACACCATATTAATAATCAGAAAAACAAGCCTTATAAAAAAATACTATATTCATAATCTGAAAAAAAAAAAAAAAATCTTATAAACTTATAAAAAATACCAGATTAATAATCTGAAAAACAAGCCTTGTGCAACATGAGGAATAATATTCTGCATAATTCACAGTTGGATTAACACCATTAGGCCAAACAGTGCTGTAGTTTAATGGATTTACAGTACTGCATACATTTCAAGTTCCAAAATTATTATAAAACTTGAAATTCTAATTCCAAAAAACAGAGCCTTGTGCAATAAAGATATTTTTCTGAACATTTTGCTATTAGTTTGATATCATAATGCCATATAGTTAAATTGTTTAATTGAATTATAGCGATAATTAATATATATTTTATTTCATGAAATTGAGTCTTGTGCTATGCAAAGAACATGCATATCTGAGCTGGTTGAATGCACAGAGTTTAATTGGTATGAAACCGAATGTCTAACGAAAGTCAAATTTTAACTTCACCGCTGTATCAATCTCCTCCTTTTAGCATCGTTGTGGCCATGATGAGGGACCTTTCTGCTCTCCTGCTGCTCTGAGGAGAACTGAATACCCAACAGTCCCCTATTCTCTGAGCATGAATCATACGGTGTGTAATGCATCTCTCTGCACACGGCACCAATGATACGAAACAATTAGAGCACTCAGACAAACGAACGGGCTGAAAACCACTTAGAGCGGAGAGGAGGCTCCTCTTACAGTGCTGAATGTGCATTCACAAAAAGAGCTGGGCGGTTTGACAATATATTTCGTAGCAGCGATATAAAATGTTTATTGTTTCTATATTGTATATACCACAGTATGTAATTATATACACGTAGCACAGCACTACTGACACTCTAGTGTGATGAAACACATGAATGTATGGAAGCTTGATGAAATAAAAAAGGTAATTGCGACTTTTTATCTCACAATTCTGACTTTTTTTTATATCTCTTTGTATATTCTTCTTTTTCTCAGAATTTTCTCAGAATATAAACTTAAATTTAAAACTTAAAATTGCAGGTTATAAAGTCAGAATTGTGAGTTATAAAGTCCGAATTGTGGGATAAAAAGTCGCAATTACCTTTTTATTTTTTTATTTTGGTGGTGGAAACAAGCTACCATATGAATAAGACAAAGAGCATGAAGTGTTAAAAATAAAAAAAGTTAAGCGCAATAAATCATGAAAAAGAACTCAAGTGCTCGCGCTGACTTGCACACTAACAATGTGTATGGAAACCTGCCTCTCTGATAATGTGATCACGAATTTGGGACGTGGTTGATATTAAACAGTTATTAAGCGCAATAAAAAGTCATGAACTGACTGACACAGCTAAAGCGTGCACACAGAAAGCCGCATCTCTCAGCATGTGATCGCGACTTCTGTTCTCTCTCACCTCTTACTGCGCTTGAGCGGTCGAAAACCCACACAATTGCGTCAACGTGTGGATTATTCATGTTAACACTGTCGGTTACGTCTTAAGAGAAAGTAAACAGTTGGGTGTAAACAGGATGTGTAACAGTGTAATGAATCCATGCATTTGGTCTTAAAGTGACAGCAGCCTAATAAACCTGCTGCTTACCAAGTCATTAATGTTAATCAAACAAAAGAGAAAATAACTTGTTGCTCTTGACTGAATAACTTTTGTAGCTTTTATAAGAAGAAATATTTAATTCATACATTTATTCAATTTGTGTACTATTTCTAACTACATGTTAAAGGTGGGGTAAGCCATATTTCAAAAACACTGTTTGGAAGTTGTCAGACCGACTCAACAACAAACGTCTAATCAATCAGCATTTGGGGGCGTATAACAGTCGAGGAGACAGAACGAGCAAGAGGGAGATTTGAATAAAGACTGCAGAAAGAGAGATGAGACAATAAAGAATATCACTGGAATCAAGGATTATGACTGGGCAATTAATATTAGAAAAGCTTTCCAGTACTGGAGAGAGCCAAGTGGGGAGGCCTGAAAACAAACGTGGAGGCTGTATTTGTATTTACTCTTGTGTAATGTACATTAATTTTTTGTGCTTCCTTGTCGTTCGTTCATCATCTGCGCTTTATTTTTCCTTGAAGCATTATTTTGTAGCGCGTCAGCTGTGATAAACAGACATCCACTCGCATTGCGTGTGTTACATTGGCCAGATAATGAGAGTTTTGCTGTTAAACCACTGCACACTGACATTGTTAGTGCACTCAACCACATTTCAGCAGCGATCAGGGTTTGAGACCGACCAGGAGCGCTGTTATAATGATTGGAGGGTGAGTTTTGGAGGTGGAGCAATGAAGAGAGGTGTGGATTTGATTTCAAATATCAATATTGTCCAACAGCGTTTTTGAAATATGGCTTACCCCACCTTTACATAAACATACTGTATCTGAAAAACCTAATTTGTTTAATTCATATTTTTGTTGTAGTATATTGTATATGCCCTTTTGTTTGCAATTAGCTTCTCTGTACTTGTTTTTAAAAACAAAAATAGAATAAAATAGCTAAGTTGTGACATATGTTGTTGTTATTGTGAAATAAATTGCTCATATTGTGAAATAAGAGCTTGGTCATAATGCCCACCGCTTAAATAAATAAAGAAATTATAAGAATAAGAAATCAAATGGAAAAAAGGAGGCTGTTATTTTCGTCTTGCACCACTGAGGTTAAATGATAACATACAGCAGATATTAAGCATATAAAATTTGCAAACGAAAGAACCCCAAATGAACTTCATAGGAAAGAGCTGATGATGAACGGAAAGACTTAATGGCAGAGTAATGATAGCTAATGTCACTAATGGCTCTCTGTTTCCTGTAACTCAGACCTCTTGATATCACGGGAAATAAAGACATGGATTAGAGCTCCTCATGCAGTTCGGGAACATACTGATGAGTCTGAATGGTAAAAAAGGGCTACACACTTTGCTTATCACTGTGTTTCTGTAAAAAAACAAAGAGTTTATGATATATATATATAAATATATATACACACTCTGCCCTCCAAACATTTGGAAACATCCCTGGCAAAGTGTGGTTTTGGACGATATCAGCAAAAATCCTTATCATTTTTTTGGTTCAAATACATTAAAGTAACTTGACATTATCATTGAAGACCAGCAATAATAATTTTCATTTTGATTACGTAATAATGGCAATATTTACATGCCCCTTTGCCAGCTGTGATGCCTGGATACTGGTTTAAACTTGGCCCAGGTTTGTAAAAGATTTTTGGTTTACCCAAGGGGTAAAGACAATACATTGAGAGTGTTTTTCCACTTACACAGCAGTACTATCTCTTCATAATTATTAATTTATGCTTTCCATAGATATTCAATGTAGTTTCAGGAAGACTGTCATGGAAAGCAGAACTAGTTCACAGCTCTGCAGTTACAGAAGATTCTTCAAAACCTCTGAATATCTGTCAGTCAACAAGGATTTAACCGTTGCATGGGATAATTTTAATATAAATATGCTAAATACAACTTTGCTTCTGATAAGAAATCTTCTTGGCAGCAACTTTTCTCATTTGATCTTCAATTTGCATTATCTAGTACTTATTCAACACTTGTCTGGCAGGTAGTTAATGCACACGCAATAACATGCAATGCTGTTGATACTAATAATTTGTTTAAAGATCATAAAAACAACATGATCTTTGCTCATTCACTGATGCAAAACATTTCACTACAGTATGCTATTTGTTAACATCTCTTAATTTAAAATCTTAAAATACTCTCAGTGTTATTTTAGCTCAAGCGGTCTCAACTTTAACTGAGGCTTACAGATGTTAAGCTGCACACATACTTTTCTCCACACACATCTTTGAACAAAACCCCAACACGCCACAACTACCTACCAATTTGAAACCCCAGAGAGTGGTGTGACTTCATTTTTCCAGGACATGTCTACACTTATTCATAGGGGTGTGTGTGTGTGCAGTTATACCAGTAAAAATGATCATCATCAAATCTCTCGGGCAAACAGGCTTCCCAGATTTTAGCATGCAAAGGTCAGTGAAAAAAAAAATCTATTTGGTGCTTTTAAAATACTTTTGTTTGGAGCTCCACCCAACTTCCATGACCCGAACCCTCACCTCTCCAGTGCGGCCGAGCTCTAACTCCACCAGTGCCACAGGGCTGTTGGACACCTGCCCCCTGCTGGCGGATGTGTGCAGGTCCACTCTCCACTTCAGGCCCCTGAGGCCAGGCTCCCAGCGACTCTGAGCCAACAGACTCTCTCGCACCCGCGTCCGGTGGGCCTTCCAGAAGCGCGCCAGAGCGGCCGCCTGCTCTGGAGTCACACCACCTCCACCCTGCTTACGCGTCTGCGCCGTGAGGAAAGCTTCGAGCTGCGTCTGATCCATGTCCGCTGATGCGATGGACTGAAGGAAGGACAGAAAGATCAGGTTAAATAATGCTTAAAATGAATGGAGAATATCTCATGTTTTTCTGTGGCTGCTCGAGCCCTCAGGATCGGCGTTTATGGTTTCATGAGCAAGGCCCAGTTCAGCACTGGATTTACAAATGAAACTGGAGCAGATGGAGCGGTCACAGCGATAATGATCCCGGTCATGAGTAGGGTTGGGAACTGAGAACCGGTTCTCACCCGGTAGTGTTTATTGAAAAGAACCGGAACCGTGCAAGATTTCTAAGTTTCGGTTCTGAAAACGGTTCTGGTGTGATGGGTGGGCGAAGTGCGGGGAGCATATCCTTTAATAGAGATCTCACATCATGAATATTTTAACAATGAATGCACTGAAAAGCTACTTATATATACGTCAGATATCAATAATGTTGAGAGAGAGAGAGAGAGAGAGAGAGAGGTGCACAAAATTGCATGATTAACCTTAAAAAGATTGCGTTCTCGATTTCATCACCCACATGCTCAAATTCCAAAATGACAACGATTCGCCCGTATATATTAACCCTTTGACAAAAATAAAATCATGACATTCAAATCTGCGCTGCCGTTGATCTGAAGAGAGTTAAACAGCTTCACAAACAATCGTTTCAAACGCACAGTATCATTATTTCTGTGTGACAAATATTCCAATTATCACAGAAGTATACAAAAGTTTATTATTCAGATAGAAACGCTGATGTTAACGATTAAAATATAATAAATTACCTTCTGAAAGTTAACTGAACTTCAAATAACGACTGTATTGATTGCATTGTTACGCCACTAGGTGGCAACAAAATTACTGTTAAAAAATGTGTCTATCGCTGAATCATTATTTCAGAAACAAGTCTTTATGAATCTAACTTACAAAAATATTCAGTTTCACCTGTCTGGATTCTTACATGTGTGTTCAAGTATCTTGTCTAATTTGTGGTAACACTTTACAATAAGGTTCATTTATGACTAACCATGAGCAATACATTTGTAACTGTATTTGTTAATATTTATTAATGTTAGTTAATAAGAATACAGCCATTCATAGTTTGTTCATGTTACTTCACAGTGCATTAACTAATGTTAATATAGTACAACTCCTCTTGATTTTAATAATGTATTAGTAAATGCTGAAATTAACATTAACAAAGATTAATAAATGCTGTAGAAATGCAGTTCATTATTAGTTCATGTTAATGTAGTTAACTTTTGTTAACTAATGAACCTTATTCTAAAATGTTAGCGAATATGAGATTAGCAGTCTGTTAAATTCATTTTACAAGTATAATAAACACAAAAAAACAGTTTGAGTCAAGTATTGTGCATTTTTCCCTTACTACTATTTTTTATTAGTTGTTTAATTATTTTAATGGAACCTGAACCGGAATCGTTAGGCAGAACAGGAATCGGAACCGGAAAATTTCTTACGATTCCCATCCCTAGTCATGAGTCGGAACTGCAGGTAATAAGTAAAACTGCATCAAATGTCCGTTTTGTTGGCAATAGGCGCCTAAGTGCATATAATGTAAACAACACAAATGTAGTGAATTTATAAATTCATTATTCATCATTACGCTATATTCATTATAGTGATTCAAAAGTTATCCACGGATAATGCGATGGTGTATTGGTTTAGTTGACCATTGATAGCTTGCAGCCGATCTCTACACAAAAGCTGCGCGTGCTCGTGACTCTAACAAATTTTGCTCCGCTCACATGGCACGCCTCCAGGCACTCGGCTGTTTTCAGAAAGACTCGGTACAGCGTATGTTTCTTTTATAATTCTGATAAAACTAAAGACTTTTCGGCGATATGAAGGATGCTATACTACTCTCTAGGTACTCAAGATTAACTATTTTAAAAGGGAAAAAAATGCAGTTATACTTATCTCAGAACAATGTGACAAATTTCCACTGTTCCTTTAGCTATTGGATTTTGGAGATCACAATTTCAAGATGTCAATTGGAAAGAGACCTTTAAAATCTCCAGACGATTTTGTATCACCAATAAAATTAGGGAGGTGTGTCATTTAAGATTGTTCATTGTATTTATCCTGTAAAACAAGTAATTGTTTTTTTGTAAAGATATTGACCTGAAATGTGTTTTCTGTAAAGAGGGAACTGAGAGTATTTTATGATTGTATTTATACAATATATTTTTTGTGAAAAATAGTACTAACATTTATGATAATACTAATAATTCACTCATATATGGAAAAGTCTTTATCCACAAATGTCAATGGGGAGGGGAAAAAATCATTTTAGTCATTTTAAAATAGAAATAGGTCACTACTTTTATACACTAAAGGAAACAAGATAATAAAGTGAAATTTTTTTTTAAAAAAATATTTTTTTCTTAAATCTATTCTTTGAATAATTTGTAACTTTTGTACTTATTTACAGACATGTGATTTTCTTTCTGCTTTCTCTTCTTTTCTTTTATTTCTTTTTTTATATATTTGTTTATCATAACATTTGATTTAATGTAATTAATATGACATTGCCCTTGTATGTTCATTGTTCAAAAGATTGTTCCTCTGGTACAAACAGAGCTTGGGAAAGACTTTGCGTTTGTATTATATTGTGGTTGATGCTGTAAATTGGTTTGTATGTTATTTATTGCTGCTTCTTGGCAAAGTCAATCTTTTAAAAGTGATTTTTTTTTTTAATTTCACTGAGTTTTTTTAAACTGGTTAAATATAAGAAAATGAATGAATGAATGAATTTTGTCTCCAAAATATAATATTTTTTAACTTTCAACTATTTCTTTATTTAAAAAACTATATATTAGGATTACAGAATAAAAAAAACTTTCTAAAGTATAAATCTGTTTGTTTTACATATATTTATCATCAAAATATTTTTGCGTATTGATATATTTTTCAATTATTTTTCCATATCGTCGATCACTAATCTGTAGTATACACTAATAAGTACCACCTACTATTAAAAATAAGCAAAACAGAACGAATTATGTAATGATAAACGTTCAGCAAGTGACATCTATTGGCTGACAACGTTACTATTGGTGATGAAGAATCTGCTGCTCTCTAGCGGTAGACAGATAATAACAGTTCAATCCACACCTGCATTTAGTTTCAAAGGATACAAGATCTCTATTGCGTTTGTATTTTACTGCAGAAGAGCAATAAACGCACTGCTGCTGTCATGTAAACTCTCACAGAGAGTGACGGAAGAGGAGAGAGTAACTTTTACCTTCAGAAGCGACCTCATCTTGTCATGTAGCGCGCGGAACTCGTCCTGCGTCATCTCCGCGTAGAGCTCATTCTTCAAAAACTCCTCTGTGATTTCTGTATTACCGTAATAAAGTCTCTGGGTGATTCCGTTCAACAAAGCGCTCACACATCTCTGGCTGTCCCCGTCAGCCATACTGGATGTTGACAGTGGGTCATGTGATCCGCGTCACGCACAGCGCGACTTCCTTCACTGCGCGTTCACTTCCGGTATTTATATAATGTTATTTAGACATATTGTGTATCGTTTTCTAAATTATGATATTTTTTTAATTCGAAGACTATAATAAAAAATAACCCATTGACAACCCTAGTTTTTAACAGTAGCCTACGAATTTTATCAAGTAACAATTGTTAGTTCTTCCAACAGATCGACATAAGGAAAATACTCAAAGTTATAAAAATGTATGGCCCTACTGCAGTATATATCTATTTAAAATGGAAATGTTACTGTGAATGTGTGTGTTTCTCCTCAGAACTTTCAAAATCCAACGCAATCAACCTGTCTCATCCGGTCTCATCCCTCATCAGTATAAATTGTGGGAGGAATCAACAGCACAAGTGCAGAAAGAAAGTACATTTTGAGTATTCCAATTTTTAATATTGTTTAATAATAAAGTGAAAGTATGAAATGAAAAGAGACAGTTTCATTAAAAGTTTAGATAAAAATGTAACTGCCATATTTAAAAAAAACATTACAACAATAAAATAAAGTGTCTTAATGCACAAACATTCAGAGTGTTTAAAGACGTTTAAGAATCTTTAAGCATTTAAACTCACACAGGTCATGCCATCATCGTCACCCCTTTGACCCCAATTACCCTTAAATCAAAGGTAATGAATATTCCCTTTAAAAACACTCAGCAAAATACTTTGAGGGAACAACAGAGCGGCACTCATTCACCAACAACGTCTCCAAGCTGTAACACACAGAAGACAGTCACATTCAGGCCTGATTTAATTTATTAAGCCTATTATGTCTGACATAAAATAAATAATTACTCTATGTTTGTCATATGTACAAACCCACTAGTAATCACACTAAGTTGAACTTCTGTCAGTTCAAACACCTTATTACTTCAATATGTTACAACACTATCACTAAAATAATATGTTTATGGTCGTATGTATGTCATTGGCAACATAAACAGCTTACTCAATAAGCAAAGACATTTGCACTAATATATTACTATATACCTTTATTAAAATTTTGTGTTAGCATGTATTGACATAGTAAAATTCTGAAGTCATAATTATTTTCAACTTACATTTTCTTCATATCAGAGGGGTTGAATTTAGGTTTAGGTGGCCTGTTACAAAAGACAGAGGCATGAATGTTATATTTAGTGTAAATACATTTAATTATGGTTTCAATTTCTTTAATTTTCTAACCATTTATTGAGGTGCAAGCACATTTGTGTTTTAATATAGTCTGTGAATACATTAATGTGTTAATATAAGAACTACCATAAAGCAAATTATTTTCTCCTCTTTTGAATTAAAATTTAAAAACACACTTTGTATCTAAATATGAATGTAACCATGTTTGTGTGTTTTGAAAATAAGTATTTGAGCTCTTTTGTACTTACATACTGTCCATCAGGGTCTTCAGGCAGGCAATGTCATTTGTGATGTCATCATCTATTAAAGCTTTGGTAGAAAAAAAAGTTAAAAGTTCATATTGAATTGTATCTTTATTTAGTTCATATTTCTAAGCATTCACATAAGTTGTGTCATATCTGGCTTGTGTTAAAACAACAACAGTAACAACAAAAAACATTTGATATGGCATGTTTTCCTTCAAACTTACCAGAGCATTTCATATTGCAAATATTGAGCGAAGGCACCATGCCAGAATCACAGGCCCATTGATCACTGAGCTGAAACACTCCATACAGGCGCCAGACAGTGGGCTTCTTTGGCTCCTTCTCCTCCTCAAACATGGGACCATTGGGTTTGGGAAAAAAAGGAATGTGACGACGACCTCTTTGGGGGTTTGAGGGATTCCTTGGGGTGGGCCTTGAAGGGGAGACTGTGACGGGCCTTGGGATGGATTTTGTGGTTGGAGTTGTGTTGGAGCTTGAGGTTGAGCCTGTGGTGGGGCTTGAGGTTGAGCCTATAGTGGAGCTTGAGGTTGAACCTGTGGTGGGCCTTGAGGTTGAGCCTGTGGTGGGGCTTGAGGTTGAACCTGTGGTGGGGCTTGAGGTTGAACCTGTGGTGGGGCTTGTAATAGAACCTGTGGTGGGGTTTGAGGTTGAGCCTGTAATGGAGCCTGTGGTGGGGCTTGTGGTGGAGCTTGAGGTTGAGCCTGTAGTAGAGCCTGTGGTGGGGCTTGTGGTTGAGCCTGTAGTGGAGCTTAAAGTTGAGACTGTGGTGGGGTTTGAGGTTGAGCCTGTAATGGAGCCTGTGGTGGGGCTTGTGGTGGAGCTTGAGGTTGAGCCTGTAGTAGAGCCTGTGGTGGGGCTTGTGGTTGAGCCTGTAGTGGAGCTTAAAGTTGAGACTGTGGTGGGGCTTGAGGTTGAGCCTGTAGTGGAGCTTGAGGTTGAGACTGTGGTGGAGCCTGAAGTGGAGCTTGAGGTTGAGACTGTGGTGGGGCTTGAGGTTGAGCCTGTGGTGGGGCTTGTGGTTGAGCCTATAGTGGAACTTGAGGTTGAACCTGTGGTGGGGTTTGAGGTTGAGCCTGTGGTGGGGCCTGAGGTTGAACCTGTGGTGGGGCTTGAGGTTGAGCCTATAGTGGAGCCTGTGGTGGGGCTTGTGGTGGAGCTTGAGGTTGAGCCTGTAGTAGAGCCTGTGGTGGGGCTTGTGGTTGAGCCTGTAGTGGAGCTTAAAGTTGAGACTGTGGTGGGGTTTGAGGTTGAGCCTGTAATGGAGCCTGTGGTGGGGCTTGTGGTGGAGCTTGAGGTTGAGCCTGTGGTGGGGCTTGTGGTTGAGCCTGTAGTGGAGCTTAAAGTTGAGACTGTGGTGGGGCTTGAGGTTGAGCCTGTAGTGGAGCTTGAGGTTGAGACTGTGGTGGAGCCTGAAGTGGAGCTTGAGGTTGAGACTGTGGTGGGGCTTGAGGTTGAGCCTGTGGTGGGGCTTGTGGTTGAGCCTATAGTGGAACTTGAGGTTGAACCTGTGGTGGGGTTTGAGGTTGAGCCTGTGGTGGGGCCTGAGGTTGAACCTGTGGTGGGGCTTGAGGTTGAGCCTATAGTGGAGCTTGAGGTTGAACCTGTGGTGGGGCTTGAGGTTGAGCCTGTAATAGAGCCTGTGGTGGAGCTTGTGGTGGAGCTTGAGGTTGAGCCTGTAATAGAGCCTGTGGTGGAGCTTGTGGTGGGGCTTGTAGTAGAGCCTGTGGTGGGGTTTGAGGTTGAGCCTGTAATGGAGCCTGTGGTGGGGCCTGTTGTGGAGCTTGAGGTTGAGCCTGTATTGCAGCCTGTGGTGGGGCTTGAGGTTGAGCCTGTAGTGAAGCCTGTAGTGGAGCTTGTGGTTGAGCTTGAGGTTGAGCCAGTAGTGGAGCCTGTGGTGGGGCTTGAGCCTGTGGCGGGGCTTGAGGTGGAGCCTGTGGTGGGGCTTGAAGTTGAGCCTGTGGTGGAGCTTGAGGTTGAGCCTGTAGTGAAGCCTGTGGTGGGGCTTAAGGTTGAGCCTGTGGTGGAACCTGTGGTGGGGCTTGAAGTTGAGCCTGTAGTGAAGCCTGTAGTGGAGCCTGAGGTTGAGCCTGTGGTGGGGCTTGAGGTTGAGCCTGTTGTGAAGCCTGTAGTGGAGCCTGTGGTGGAGCTTGAGGTTGAGCCAGTAGTGGAGCCTGTGGTGGGGCTTGAGCCTGTGGTGGGGCTTGAAGTTGAGCCTGTAGTGAAGCCTGTGGTGGAGCTTGAGGTTGAGCCTGTAGTGAAGCCTGTGGTGGGGCTTAAGGTTGAGCCTGTAGTGGAGCCTGTGGTGGGGCTTGAGGTTGAGCCTGTAGTGGAGCCTGTGGTTGAGCTTGAGGTTGAGCCTGTAGTGAAGCCTGTAGTGGAGCCTGTGGTGGGGCTTGAGCCTGTGGCAGGGCTTAAGGTGGAGCCTGTGGTGGGGCTTGAAGTTGAGCCTGTGGTGTAGCTTGAGGTTGAGCCTGTAGTGAAGCCTGTGGTGGGGCTTAAGGTTGAGCCTGTAGTGGAGCCTGTGGTTGGGCTTGAGGTTGAGCCTGTAGTGAAGCCTGTAGTGGAGCCTGTGGTGGAGCTTGAGGTTGAGCCAGTAGTGGAGCCTGTGGTGGGGCTTGAGCCTGTGGTGGGGCTTAAGGTGGAGCCTGTGGTGGGGCTTGAAGTTGAGCCTGTGGTAGAGCTTGAGGTTGAACCTGTGGTGGGGTTTGAGGCTGAGCCTGTAGTGAAGCCTGTAGTGGAGCTTGAGGTTGAGCCTGTAGTGGAGCCTGTGGTGGGGCTTGAGGTTGAGCCTGTAGTGAAGCCTGTAGTGGAGCCTGTGGTGGAGCTTGAGGTTGAGCCAGTAGTGGAGCCTGTGGTGGGGCTTGAGCCTGTGGCGGGGCTTAAGGTGGAGCCTGTGGTGGGGCTTGAAGTTGAGCCTGTGGTGGAGCTTGAGGTTGAGCCTGTAGTGAAGCCTGTGGTGGAGCCTGTGGTGGGGCTTGAGGTTGAGACTGTGGTGGAGCTTAAGGTTGAACCTGTTGTGGGGCTTGAGCCTATGGTGGGACTTGGGGTTGAGCCTGTAGTGGAACCTGTGGTGGAGCTAGAGGTTGAGCCTGTGGTGGAGCCAGTGGTGGGTCTTGTGGTGGAGCCTGTGGTGGAGCTTGAGGTTGAGCTAGTAGTGGAGCCTGTGGTGGGGCTTAAGGTTGAGCCTGTGGTGGGGCTTGAGGTTGAGACTGTGGTGGAGCTTGAGGTTGAACCTGTTGTGGGGCTTGAGGTTGAGCCTATGGTGGGACTTGTGGTTGAGCCTGTAGTGGAGCTTGTGGTGGAGCTAGAGGTTGAGCCTGTGGTGGAGCCAGTGGTGGGTCTTGTGGTTGAGCCTGTAGTGGAGCTTGTGGTGGAGCTAGAGGTTGAGCCTGTGGTGGAGCCTGTGGTGGGACTTGTGGTTGAGCCTGTGGTGGGGCTTGTGGTGGAGCCAGTAGTGGGTCTTGTGGTGGAGCCTGCGGTGGGACTTGTGGTTGAGCCTGAAGTGGAGCCTGTGGTGGAGCTAGAGGTTGAGCCTGTGGTGGAGCCAGTGGTGGGTCTTGTGGTGGAGCCTGTGGTGGAGCTTGAGGTTGAGCCAGTAGTGGATCCTGTGGTGGGGCTTGAGGTGGAGCCTGTGGTGGGGCTTAAGGTTGAGCCTGTGGTGGGGCTTGAGGTTGAGACTGTGGCGGAGCTTGAGATTGAACCTGTTGTGGGGCTTGAGGTTGAGCCTATGGTGGGGCTTGTGGCTGAGCCTGTGGTGGAGTCTGCGGTGGGACTTGTGGTTGAGCCTGTAGTGGAGCCTGTGGAGGAGCTAGAGGTTGAGCCTGTGGTGGAGCCAGTGGTGGGTCTTGTGGTATAGCCTGTGGTGGGACTTGTGGTTGAGCCTGTGGTGGGGCTTGTGGTGGAGCCAGTAGTGGGTTTTGAAGTGGAGCCTGCGGTGGGATTTGTGGTTGAGCCTTTAGTGGAGCCTGTGGTGGAGCTAGAGGTTGAGCCTGTGGTGGGTCTTGTGGTGGAGCCTGTGGTGGGACTTGTGGTTGAGCCTGTGGTGGGGCTTGTGGTGGAGCCAGTAGTGGGTCTTGTGGTGGAGCCTGCGGTGGGACTTGTGGTTGAGCCTGTGGTGGAGCTAGAGGTTGAGCCTGTGGTGGGGCTTGTGGTGGGTCTTGAGGTGGAGCCTGTAGTGGGACTTGTGGTGGAGCCAGTGGTGGGACTTAATGTAGGCTTTGAGGTACTTAAGGTGGAGCTGAAAGTGGCCCTTGAAGTGGTGGTTGAAGTGAAGCTTGATGTAGGCTTTAAGGTAGACTGAGGTAGGGTGTAATCTGGCTTGTCCTCAGTGATGGTTTTAATAAAGTTGGTGTTGAAGGCCGAGGCACTGGCCTTGCAGACAACTGCCTCAGAAAGAAAGAAACATATGGAAGAAGGTAATGAACCTCTTAGAAGACATCATGTGACATGGAAATATGGCATGTGAACACTGAGCAAGAAAAAAAAGGAATTTGAAAGAAAAGTAACTCACATCTAGCAACAAGATCTTTCACGTCCAATTTTTCTCCTGTGACCTTAATCTCCTGAAGCCGAGCAGCCTCCAGCTTGGCCTTCAGCTCACATTTACTCAGAATCCGTCCCTCACTTGCACTGAACACCAGCAGAACCAGAACCAACGCCGCCAACATCTTTGCTGAGAGAATGCTTTTCATCTCTCTCTGCTCGGATATCTGGAGATTAAACACAGGAAAGTGAAAGCAGAGATAAATATAAACATTTTGTTAGGCCTTTCATACCTTTTTGCTGAAGTACATCTGTAAGTCGGCTTGTATTTTGCAACATTCACTTATATTTATTGATAATTAGCCTTGTTAATAGGATTGTATAGCAAGCTTCTTTTGATGCATTTTCTTGTATGAAATGAAAAATAACTGTTTTTAGTTCTATAATCATATTTGACCAATTAGATAAAGGTATACATTTCTCAACATAAATATTGTTTGTTATTAGACAAGGTATGTCTGTAAACAATTTGAGCAAAGAAACTGCAATCATACAGGAGCAAGAACTGTATTAAAATGAGTCTTACCAGATGTTTTGTTTGTTGGAGATACAGATGAATGAGAGTCTTAAGATGTTCCTCAGTCTTCACTGACATCAGACTTATATATGTTAGTGTCAGCTCCACCTCAGCTGCACCTGTGCTTTTGTTTCATCCCACCATTATTTGACATTTTTTGCCAATTTTTTTGAAAAATGTTCCAGAGAAGGATGGTCTCTCCCTGCTGAGTTTTGGTTCCTCCCAAGGTTTCTTCTTCATACAGTACACCCAAACCAACCGTTTTAGGGAGTATATTCTGTAAAACTTTGGAATTAAGAGAACAGCTCAGGCAGGTTTTGTTACTTGAGCCTCTGAATTCTGATTGACTTTAGATCATGATGTTTGGTTGAGCAAAACAGACACACATCCATAATAATTCCAATTAAAACAAGCAGGTAATTGATATTGTACAGCTGGACATCCAAACTGGACTACTCATTTAATAGAGGACAAGAATAGAAGAAAAGATTAAAAGAATAAAAGATCAGCTTTTAAATCTTTACTGTTTTCTTCTTGGGGTGGATCTGTCATCAGGGTGGATCTGACAATTTTATGCCAAGCCTATGATTAAAACAGTATACTATTTTTGCTCAAGGCACTGTCAATTGAATAGCTCTTCCTAGAAACAGACAACGGTCTTGACAGATTTAAACAACATAGTAAACATTAATGAAGTTTATAAAACCTCCTGGGACCTAGCAGTGTCCTCTGTAGACAACATCTTAAATTGGCCTTGTAAAATTTTAGACATAAAAAAAGCACTAATGTATATTGTATTCAATTAAATTCATTTTACAATTTATTTGTATAGTGCTTATATACATATAATTTCAAAGATTTACAGAAAATGCATGTGTCTTCATTAAAGTTGTCTGTTATCGGAGGTGGCTGTGTCCAATTGATATTTCAGACGTACAAATCTTGCAGTTAGCTAACAATGTGTAATTTAAGGAAGAAACAATGAGCTCTAATATTCCATAATATTGTATGATTTTCAAATTGTTTCTGTAAATAAATAATCTCAGAGGAACATGAGTGAGCACAGTGTGATTTTCCTTTATGACACAGAAAGTTTTTTTCTTATACTCCTATAGATGTTGCTATAAAACAACTTTAAAAAAAATTAACACTATAGTGACAAAACAAACAGTATAATTATAAGTGCTGAATATAAATAAAGGTGTGATAGTTGGGTAGTCGAAATGTCCTAAAATATGTTTGGAGTTGTTCAGGGCTGGACTAGATTTTGCAACTTCAAGACTTCATGTTCTTTAAAAAAAGAAGAAGCTCAAAAAGATATTAACCCAATCTTGATGTGTATGAATAACTATTTAATTCATAACCTAAGTGACTGGGTTAGTGGAATCAAGAAGAGTTATATTTTTTGGAAAAAATGTGGCTATATATTATTGTGAAATAATATGAAACCTTTAGAATTTGAGAAAGATCTGTAAAATAATGAACATAAAAGATCATGACAATATTTACAATAGATAAGAAAAATAGCACAAGATCGCGATGTTTCACCAAATAATAATGATACACTAAACTAAGAAAAAATGGTACAATATTTAGGTATTATTATTGAAGTGATCTGCAGTGAGAACCACTAAATTAATAAACTATTGCACACTATTGGTGTGGTACAAACTCAAAACAAGTTCAGTAACAAAATCTGGGTTTAAGTCATCTCAAATATCCTTAAATAAACTTCTTTCCAGAAAATCCCTCCCACATCACTGTATTGTTGGCCTCTATGAAGCACCTTTGATACCTGTTTATACCAGAGAATAACTGTTTATGACATACAATAAAGAACAGCTCAGAGAGAGAGATTACAGGAAGAACAGTCATTCTCTTCAGGCTGCACTGACAGTGAATTATGGAAAAGGTGGATTTGTTCTCAATTTTATTTATTTTAGCTTGTCTGCATGTCCACAGTGTTAGAAGTATTTTTGGTAAGTCAAATTTATTTAATGTTTGGATGCTTTGCTGACATGACGCTGTTGTTTATAAAAAAAATAAAAAATAAATGTGACTATCTATCTATCTAAAAACATGTTTTAACGGACAAAATCTAATCTAATGAACTAAAATACAAATGCAGTAAAGGATGCCAAAATTAAATATTGTGGCTGCAAGCTGGATATTCCCTCTCCGCATCTTTTTAAAGATGTTTAAGTGAAGTGTTAAAATCCAGTGTTAAATTAACTCTCCTGGGAGTATATGTGACCATACTCAAGAGTAATGATTATTAAGTTAATGATTATGTGAAAATGTAACCAACACCACCTGATCATCTTTTGTCTTTGTTTGTCTGGCTGTTATAACTCAGGAGCCAAACAAAATCTAATATTAAAAAGTCAAGGGTCAAGAGCTCAACTAAAGCAAATCCTGATCTCCATGATGGTAACTTAAAATTGTGATTTTCTCTTTTGGTGATTCTGTTTCTTAACATCAGATATCCTCATTGTTAATATATATCTTGTTAACATATAGACATCTTCAATAATGGTCAATCATTACTCAATTAATCACTTAATTATCTAATTAACTTTAACACAGCTTCAGTGTTAATTAAACACGCTTATTTTAACTGGAGTTTTTGCTGTGTTTCTTCAGAGATTTTAAAAGCAAAATGGATCACCCTGATCCAGAAACACACTTTTTCAGATTCATTTCACTATGTGGGCTGCTAGCTAAAGAACAATATAAGAGAAGAGCATTTCAGAAAACTTTTTTTTAAACTGCCTAATTTGTCTTGTTTTTCAATAGATTGTGTGGTTTAGTATAGTGTGTGCTGTTGAATTTAACTTTTTATTTGTTTGTTAAATCCTGAAACCAATTACTTGTTTTTTTAAGGTACCTCAGAGATAAACTGTGCGTTACAATTACCTCCTTTCTTTTCCACACCTGTACTGGAGGAATATGAAGGTGAGTCCACAAGATCTAACCAACTAGTCCACAATATTAATTCCACATTTGGAAGTAACATTTTTATTGGATTAATGTGATAGTGTTTCTTTTTTTAAATAATATTTATATATATGTATTTGTATTACAATTGTTAATATTTTGATAAAACCCTCTGTGTTCATTTGAAACTATTCTTTCTGGGAGGAGTATTAGAAGAGTAGTAATGCAAGATCAATACTGGCATTATCCAGTGTTTATGCTTAGTGTATTAAGAGTATTTAAATATGTATTCAATCTGGCCTTCAGGAAATGTGGAGACTTTCACTAATATCAGATATGATGATCGTCTGGTGCTGGAGGGATTTTTAGAATCCATTAGTGTGACATTTCTGGAGCTGGTTCACACTAATGGAGACTCAACCGCTACCGTACGAACCATCAAACCACTGGACGCAGAAAAACTTAAGGAGGTTTGTTTCACTATTTGTTAGATCAAGTAAATAAATATAAAATGAACATAACCATACTTCCATACAGACACATATTACTTTCTTAAAGAAAATAAGTGCCACATACTGTATGTTTTTTTGGTGTCTTTCACTTCTTCCAGACAGGAGGAGTCTTATCTTATTCAGTCACCTGCTCAAACACAGGGGTATGTTTATTTAAACAATAGCACTATCAAAATGTTCAATAAGAATTATGGAAACAATTACCAGCACATAAATCTTCATTACAAATATTTCATTGTGCATTGCAGGTTAAACATCAACGGTGGGTAAATATTAAGGATGTCAATGACAATCCTCCGATCTTCCAGAGTAAATCATACAGCATCACAGTGTCAGAGGTGTGTGTAATGTCATCTTTATACAGCAGTAGTGTGTTTGGTCACTCAGAGACTCACATCTCTTTTTAAACGGTGTCTTTTGCTCCAGGCGACGGCTGTGGGTTCAGATGTGCTCAGGGTGATCACTGAAGATGCAGATGTTTCTCCAGAAAACAGCAATATTACATATTCTATACTGGTGAGTCTAAACCCTAGTGGGGAAAAAAAAAAACTATACCGAAATGTGTTTAAAATATATTTATTTCATACTAAGTACACGACAAATCCATCAACATATTTACTGACGTATCACTTGAGACTTACTGATATAAATATTACAATTAATCAACCCTAAAATGTGTTTAATATCACTTTTAGTAATGATAGCAGGGCTCTCAAGTTTTAGCAAAAGTTTGGAGTGAGATTACATCTGTTAGGGGAGCTAGGAGCCACTCCTAAATATTTGCAGCAGCTGTCCCTTGGCCTCACCCAGTTCTCTCAAGTTTTTGCTAGCAGTTCAATTTTACCTATTCTTCATAATTGACCAGCACAAATAGTAATGATAACAATTGTTAAATCTGATAAAAGACAAATTCATCCAAATAAAAAAAAAATGTTTTATATATATCAAAAATACAAAATAAAAGAAATAAAAGAAATTTGGCCCCAAACAAGCCAATTGAACAGCAGTGCTCAATGTACACATACAGCAGAATTTGCCCTAAGCATGTATGTCAAGCTATGTGTGTATGTGTGTGTGTATGCGCACTGGTTTGACCTACATTTTGAGGACCTTATAAAGTCCTTATATTGTGGGGTGTATTCAGAGTGTACACATTTTAGCTTATCAATGGTGTGTTGTGTTTGTTGCACATTTTGATGCCTTGATATAGAAGCCCGTTTCCGCCACAAAAAAAAATAAAATAAAAATAACTCCACAAAAAAAAAAAAAAAGCCACAAAAAAAAAAGATGAATTGCGACTTTTTATCTCAGAATTCTGACTTTTTAACTCACAAATGCGAGTTTATATCTCACAATTGCGAGTTATAAAGTCAGCAATTCTGAGATATAAAGTCGCAATTGCGAGTTATAAAGTCGCAACTGCAAGTTATGAAGTCAGAATTCTGAGATATAAAGTCGCAATTGCGAGTTATAAAGTCGCAACTGCGAGTTATGAAGTCAGAATTCTGAGATATAAAGTCGCAATTGCGTGTTATAAAGTCAGAATTCTGAGATATAAAGTCGCAACTGCGAGTTATAAAGTCAGAATTCGGAGATATAAAGTCGCAACTGCGAGTTATAAAGTCAGAATTCTGAGATATAAAGTCGCAACTGCGAGTTATAAAGTCAGAATTCGGAGATATAAAGTCACAATTGCGAGTTATAAAGTCAGAATTCTGAGATATAAAGTCGCAATTGCGTGTTATAAAGTCAGAATTCTGAGATATAAAGTCGCAACTGCGAGTTATAAAGTCAGAATTCTGAGATATAAAGTCGCAACTGCGAGTTATAAAGTCAGAATTCGGAGATATAAAGTCGCAATTGCGAGTTATAAAGTCAGAATTCGGAGATATAAAGTCGCAATTGCGAGTTATAAAGTCAGAATTCTGAGATATAAAGTCGCAACTGCGAGTTATAAAGTCAGAATTCGGAGATATAAAGTCGCAATTCTGAGATATAAAGTCGCAACTGCGAGTTATAAAGTCAGAATTCTGAGATATAAAGTCGCAATTGCGAGTTATAAAGTCAGAATTCTGAGATATAAAGTCGTAATTGCGAGTTATAAAGTCAGAATTCGGAGATATAAAGTCGTAATTGCGAGTTATAAAGTCAGAATTCGGAGATATAAAGTCGCAATTGCGAGTTATAAAGTCAGAATTCTGAGATATAAAGTCGCAATTCTGAGATATAAAGTCGCAATTCTGAGATATAAAGTCGCAATTCTGAGATATAAAGTCGCAACTGCGAGTTATAAAGTCAGAATTCAGAGATATAAAGTCGCAATTCTGAGATATAAAGTCGCAACTGCGAGTTATAAAGTCAGAATTCTGAGATATAAAGTCGCAATTGCGAGTTATAAAGTCAGAATTCTGAGATATAAAGTCGTAATTGCGAGTTATAAAGTCAGAATTCGGAGATATAAAGTCGTAATTGCGAGTTATAAAGTCAGAATTCTGAGATATAAAGTCGCAATTGCGAGTTATAAAGTCAGAATTCTGAGATATAAAGTCGCAATTGCGAGTGATAAAGTCAGAATTCTGAGATATAAAGTCGCAATTGCGAGTTATAAAGTCAGAATTCGGAGATATAAAGTCGTAATTGCGAGTTATAAAGTCAGAATTCTGAGATATAAAGTCGCAACTGCGAGTTATAAAGTCAGAATTCGGAGATATAAAGTCGCAATTGCTTTATAACTCGCAGTTGCGACTTTATATCTCAGAATTCTGACTTTATAACTCGCAATTGCGACTTTATATCTCAGAATTCTGACTTTATATCACGCAATTGCGACTTTTTATCTCAGAATTCTGACTTTTTATCATGCAATTGCGACTTTTTATCTCAGAATTCTTACTTTTTATTACGCAATTGCGACTTTTTATCTCAGAATTCTGACTTTATATCACGCAATTGCGACTTTTTATCTCAGAATTCTTACTTTTTATCACGCAATTGCGACTTTTTATCTCAGAATTCTTACTTTTTATCACGCAATTGCGACTTTTTATCACGCAATTGCGACTTTTTATCTCAGAATTCTGACTTTTTATCACGCAATTGCGACTTTATATCTCAGAATTCTGACTTTATATCATGCAATTGCGACTTTTTATCTCAGAATTCTTACTTTTTATCACGCAATTGCGACTTTTTATCTCAGAATTCTGACTTTTTATCACGCAATTGCGACTTTATATCTCAGAATTCTGACTTTATAACTCACAGTTGCGACTTTATATCTCAGAATTCTGACTTTTTATCATGCAATTGCGACTTTTTATCTCAGAATTCTGACTTTTTATCACGCAATTGCGACTTTATATCTCAGAATTCTGACTTTATAACTCACAGTTGCGACTTTATATCTCAGAATTCTGACTTTATATCACGCAATTGCGACTTTTTATCTCAGAATTCTGACTTTATATCACGCAATTGCGACTTTTTATCTCAGAATTCTTACTTTTTATCACGCAATTGCGACTGTTTATCTCAGAATTCTGACTTTTTATCATGCAATTGCGACTTTTTATCTCAGAATTCTTACTTTTTATCACGCAATTGTGACTTTTTATCTCAGAATTCTGACTTTTTATCATGCAATTGCGACTTTTTATCTCAGAATTCTTACTTTTTATCACGCAATTGCGACTTTTTATCTCAGAATTCTGACTTTATATCACGCAATTGCGACTTTTTATCTCAGAATTCTTACTTTTTATCACGCAATTGCGACTTTTTATCTCAGAATTCTGACTTTATATCACGCAATTGCGACTTTTTATCTCAGAATTCTTACTTTTTATCACACAATTGCGACTTTTTATCTCAGAATTCTGACTTTATATCACGCAATTGCAACTTTTTATCTCAGAATTCTGACTTTATAACTCGCAATTGCGACTTTATATCTCAGAATTCTGACTTTATAACTCGCAATTGCGACTTTATATCTCAGAATTCTGACTTTATAACTCGCAATTGTGAGATATAAAGTCGCAATTGCGACTTAAAAAGTCAGAATTCTGAGATAAAAAGTCGCAATTCGTCTTTTTTTTTTTTTAGTGGCGGAAACGGGCTTCCATACCTTGATGACAGGGGTAGGGGCTCCCACTTAAAGCACTGTAGTATCCTGGAGTAACCACTAGGTTATGTTTTTGTATTACAAGTGTTATGTTCTTACCTGGAAAGTTAGTTGAAGAAGATGCCCCATGTGTGAGGCATGGAGTGTTTATGTCTGTTGCTGTAACTGCTACAAACAGAAAGTAAAGTGTTTACAGAGAATGTACAGAGATTTAAATTTGATTTGATTTGACAGAGATTGTTACAGAGTACGTAGTGGAGTTGTGCTGCTTAGACTGTAACTACGGAGCAACTTTAGACCCAATGCTGAGGGATTGACTTGTTTGTGGCATAGATGATCAGATTCAGAGACGTTTGCTTTCAGAAACAAATCTGACATTTAAGACTGCTTTTAAAAATTTGCTATAGTCACTGAAGCCACATGCAAAAATGTGATCAACTTGCAAAATAAATCCAGTGTAGACATGTAACAGTGAACAGTGTCATGTTCAAAGCGAGGAAGCCTGATCATGCGAAAAGGGAGAAACAGGTGAACAAAAAGAGAAAATGCTTCACATCCTGTGTTAAATTAACACTGCTGGTGTTTATATGAGTCCACAATCAGAGTTTGAAAAGGTAACACTGAATCATTGTTGAAGTTGATTAGATAATTAAGTGATAATTGGGCATTAGTGATGAACACCTGCTTTTAACAAGCAGAATCACTGAAGGACAGAGGAACACAAAAACTACAACTGACTTCCAGCCACAGTCTTAAATGAAATCAACTGAAGATAAAAGACATTAAATCTCGCAAGATCTGATTAAACAGCTCCACAAACAGCATTACCAGCTTCACTTATTACTAACAAGATTGACTTTATTTCTGTCACACGTCTACAGAAGTGCATACTGAGAATTAACAGAAGTTTTTCTGACATTTAAAAAAATAGTTTCATTTAAAGTCATGATGGAGATCGGCGGTGGCTTTAGTTGGGCTCTTGACTCTTGCCTTTTTAACATTAGGTTTTCTCGGATTGCTGCAACTTTTGTTTATAAAGCACATTTATTATGGCTAGGACAGTAAAGAAAAAATGACAATCATCAAGCAACAACCTGATTCACCGATCTCATTCAGAGAGTAATGCTCTGGTTATATAGATAATGTATTATTAATTTTGTCTTATTCATAATAGTAGCTATGTGATTCTTAAGTAGGAGGTCCAAGATTAAAAAAGGTATTCAAGATTTAAGAAACAAACAAATAGCGCACATAAAGTTTTCATCTTACTTAAACTCACACCAAGAACCAGCATATCAATCTCAACAATGTTGACGATCAATGAAACGTTAATGCTGCAGTGCATGCTGGGTACCACCAATCAAAACTCACCCATGGCTCCCAGCATTGCATTGTGTCCTATATAAATTATGCAGCTGAATTGTAACTAATTTTCTGTGATTCTTACTGTTTGCTTTTATTTTTGATGTTTTTGTTGACTTTTTCATGCCTTGTTTTATGTTCAGAATTTACTTGTTTATCAGAATTTTTAGAAAAAAACAAAACAAAACAAAGAAACACAATTTGAATGTAATAATGTGAGCTCAGTTTGTGTTTTACTGATATTCTCATTTAAATCATATGTCCTGACAGCCTCCAGCACCAGATGAATTTGAAGTGAGAGATGATGGAAACATCAGGCTGACACAACCTCTGAACTACGACAGTACTCAACAGTACATCTTCACCGTGCAAGCTAAAGTAAAGACAAACTCTATGACATCCTAGTGCCACATACATTTTACTATGCATTGTTTTACATTTAAAGGAATAATTTGCACAAGAGTGAAACTTCTGTTACCATTTACTCATCCAAACCTGTACACTAACAGAAAAAAAGGTGTCACTGGGGCAGTACCCTTTCAAAAGGTACGTCTTTGTGCCTAATTAAAACACTGTTGCCAGTAATTTACTGTTGATTGTACAGTTATTTACTGTAATCTACAGTATGTTACTGTAAAGAGTACAGTAACTAAATTGCACTAAATTAAAATTTGTTACCTTATTTCATTTGCAGAAACCAACTGCCTCAAATGATCAGATTGCCAATTAAATTTACAAACTAATATTTATCATATGCTAATAATGTGAGCATATTACTATGAACTTATTTCTTTAGAGTTCTCTAAAAACATTTAAGATATTTTTTACAGCATCAGCAACTACACAGTCATCATCTGTTAAATAAAATAACATGCAATAAATCATCAGTGTCTTTTGATCTTCTCCTGAACCTAAGCACAGGCTCTACTCTTCAGCACAATGGTGACCCACAAAACTCAATTTTACTGTAAAATACTGTCAACAGTGTTGCCAGCATATTACTGTTTTTTTTTTTTACTTACAGTTTGTTACTGTTATACATTTTGTGGGTGTGTCTTTTTATCTTACACCTTTAACCCTTTCAACCCCACAGGAACATCCTCTAGTGTCCACACTACAGAGTAAAAGTAACATTGACGCTGTTGCAGTGAGATAATCAAGTTAATATTTAAGAGATGATTGAGCATTAATGATGAACACCTGCTGTTAACAAGCAGAATCACTGAAAAGAGGAACAAGAACGGAAAAAAATACGAGTAGAAACTACAACTGTCTTCCAGCCGTTACACATTATTACACTTATTACTGACCAGATTAACTTAATTTCTACCGAAGATCTTATTGAGCATAAACAGAAGTTTAGATGTTGGTGTTTTATTGAAAATGTTTGGTTTGATGTCATCATTGAGGAGAACAGTGCTTGCAGCGAAGCAGGGTTAAAGTTCATGAGATATTTAAGTGATTAATTGAGTGATTGTCTCATTAACTTTAACACTGCTTCAGTGGGTGGAAAAAAAAAGGATGGCAGGACTTTTACTTTCTGACCTCTGGACTGAAGCACAGGCTCTACACTTAAGCACAATGATAACCTCACAAAACACAGAACCAGATCATTAAACACTAACAGATCACTCTAAATCTCAGTATCTTCACTTATTATAAACCAGTCTGATTCCAGTCTGACCAGCCTTATTTATTTCATACAAAACTTCTTAATGAGCTGTTGCTGTTTTTTTGAAAATAATAAAGTTTGAAGTCACTGTTATGGAGGTAAGCGCTTGCTTTAGCTGTGCTCCTGACCCCACCTATGGGTGAAATAACTGCTTCTTAACCAACTTCTTGTCAAATTGGTTAGGATGATGTAGTGCTGTCCAGGACCATGTGGGAATGTTCTTTTCAATATGGAATGTCATATTGGGGATGTTATAATATGACCAACAGAGGACCATGTGGGAATATTCTGTTAACTTCCCAAATGTCCTCTTTGTAATGTTCTCTGACCTTAAAATAACCAAAGTGTAACGCCCCCCTAAAGTCATATAAGGAACCTTTAACTGCAGCACTTTCATTACAAAAAGAGGACATTTTAGGAATGAAAGTTAGTGGGAATTTTCATCACCCTTAGAGAACTTTTAGGGAACATTGCGCAAGGTCATGAAAATGTCACCTTCTACATGAATTATTACTACCTTGAAGATATATACTAATACCTTTTGAAAGGGTAGTACTCCAGTGCCTTTTTTTCTAAGAGTGTAGGAACACTAAAGCAGATGTTTAGTATAATTGTCTAACTGCTTTTTCTCATACATTGAAATTTTCGTTTTTGGATGAACTATAATTTGAAGGTAGATAGTAATAAAACACTCTGTTTCTTTGCAGGATGTAGGAGGACTCAGTGACACCACAACAGTTACAATAACAGTTGAAGATTTTGACAATCTGAACCCTTTTTTTGATCACAGTCTCTACGAGGCATCCATTGAGGAAAATCAGGTAAATGACATTGTGATCAATAATTTAAACTCATGTCTGATCAAACAAATCAAACCCTCCATGTCTTTTCTGTTCATGAACAGGTAGGACAGTTTTCAGACGTCACTCCTGAGGCCATAAAAGCTCAAGATGGCGACACGGGCATCAACGAGCCTGTAGTTTACAGCATTACAGCAGGTACTGATAACAGAAGATTTACAACATACTTACATTACACATCTGATCTAAATAACCTTCTCCACCTAAAGATACTTCTCCCAAATAAAGTTTCTCTGTAGATATGTGAGAGCTGGAGGTGAAACACTCATTTTAAATCTGATAATATAGAAAATTCCACCAAACTATAGTCAAGCACAGTAATTATAATAAAACAAGTACTTTACACCCCAACACACTTCTTGAATAAATAACTGTACAGTAAGTTTCTGATAATAACAAAGCATATATCCACATTTCTGTTTCAGTCTTTCCAAATGAATATCAGAGCAACTTTGTAATCGATGAAAGCAGTGGAGTAATCTCTGTGACAACAGCACTAGACCGAGAGGAAATAGACCAGATAAATGTTAACATACAGGTATCAGAGCTTTCTTAAGATGTTCATGGAAACCATTGGGCTGATCACGATGTTATGAATCAGAAGAGATTTCAGTATTGTGTTTGTTTATATTTTCTATTCATGGTTTTCTTTTATAAACAGGCAACTCAGCAGGATGATGCCAGTAAGACGGCTAACGCTGTTGTGTCCGTCACCATTGAGGATGTGGATGACAGCCCTCCGAAATTTGACCAGGATGAGTACACTGTATCTATTCTGGAAAATTCACCACAGGATCAGTTGGTTCTTCAGACTAGAGTCACCGATCCGGACCTGGTACTGTTCCTGAAAACATCAATGTCTGTTTGTAAAGTTGATAAAAATAAACAAACAAAAATTTAAAATATAGACCCACAAACACTAAAATGGTGTAGGCCAGATCATCATGCCACATGTGCCAGATGTGGGCCAGATCTGGGCCGACACAATGTTGCTCTCTGGGAAATCTTCAAACTTAAAGTTGTTGTAAACTTCCATGTAAGGCTTTGTCAAGCCAACATTTCAAGTTTAATTTGATGTACAGGTACTTACCTTTTCAAGTTTTCTGTCTGATCAGGGAGGATTCTCTAAAGGTCATTTTATCATGGATAGCGATACCTTCATTATCAACAGTCAAGGAGTAATATCACTCCGGAGTGACGCCACCTTGGATAGAGAAACTGTAGACAATTACAATATAGAGGTATAAAGCAATCACATTCATTTTTTAAATCCAACTATTTACAAAATGTTCAGGATGACTGTTCATTCTGAATGGGATGCTTGTATTGTCTTTCTCAGGTAATAGCTGTAGACCAGCCTGTCGATGGTTTAAGCTCCACAGCTCAGGTCATCATCACTGTTCTGGACGTCAATGACAACAACCCACAATTCCTTCCTCTCCCAGAGCCCATTGAGATTCAGGAAGGTGTGTACACCCCCTCATCACCTGGAGAGGTGTGCAAAATCTTAGTCACAGATGCTGATATTGGAGACAACGGACGTGTCACCATCACTACATACTCACACAGTGAACTATTCAGATTCAGAGAGGTGAGGGGACTTAACATGTTCATGATATATACATTTTATTATATGATATTATATTTTTATAAACATGACATTGTAACGTACAGATCATATAAAAACATGTTTAGGATGGGACTCTACTAGCTATCAAGGACCTTGATCGAGAGATACAGGATGCATATGATGTGCTCATTGTTGCCAATGATCATGGGATGCCACAGGGAAATGTACAGTATTCATTTCTATTTATGTATACTGAATGATGCAAATCTGTTTAGTTCAATACTGATTGCATTTGTATAGATTGGAACATTTGGTAGCAGACTGTTCACAGATTGCCTTTTATATATATATATATATATATATATATATATATATATATATATATATATATAAAAATTTAATTTGGGATTTATCCATCCCTAAATGACACAGAAACTTTTTTGTTCACTTTTCTGTAGTAAGTAAATTACTCTTAATTCTAGACATTCAAAATATGAACTTTTAGTCTGAACTACAAAATTGTTGTTTGGTTTCATTTTCTGCAGAACATCACCACAGTGAGGGTCAGTATCACAGATGTCAATGATAACGCTCCAGTTTTCAGCTCCGACTCCTACAGCAAAAGTATTCTCGTTAAAGATGCCAAGGTTGGAGATGTGCTGCTGACGCTCTCGGCCACAGATAAAGATGATGGAAGCAACGCGCTTATTAGCTACAGGTAAGCTTAAAGGGGTACTTCACCCCTGGAAAGATGAATGTGTATTTAAAATTGGTCATTTATGTTGTAGAAATGTGAAATTATTTTTGAATTTGGAGCTTTCTAGACTGAGAAAAAGGCAGAAAATGTATTTTTGACTAATGTGGATGAAAGACAACAACTCCCAGAATGCACTTGTTTTGCTGCCCTTGCGAGGCCACGCCCAAACCACGCCTATCGGTTACAGGCGGCATTCAGGAAAATTCAAACAAATAAATCGTGAGTTAGTTCGTACATTTACAGTGAAATGGTGCTAAATTGCTTTGTTTGTTTGGATGTACACCCAAAACCAGGAAAGGACAAGTAAGCTTCCATCATTTTCCGATTAAGTTAAAGATTTGGAGCGATGTAAACAGTGGCTGCGGGCCATCAAACACCAGAAGTTTGGAGATGACACCGTTATAGAAAACCTAAAAAAACGCAGAATATGTAGTCTCCATTTCAAGCACGAGGACTACGAACCAAATATCTTTGCAATGAAGAGAACCATTCTGAAGGACACCGCAATACCATCTATATTCACTTTCCCATAGGACGAACAGCCTTGCCTGATCTATGTCTGTGAGTAACCTCAAACGCGCATATGTATGGGCGTGGTGAAAAAATGCGGAACTACTTGCTATTACTGGCTGTAGTTTTAAGCCTCTGGCCAAAAAAGCCTCCGATGACGCAAAATTATGATTTTTGCGTCATCTGAGGCTTTTTTACAGAATAAAAATGCATAAATCTCTCATCTCGGGCTGATATGAAGGGGGAAAGCACGCTAATTCGAAAATACTAGTGGTATTCTACTAATACAAAGCTTAATGCTAAATCCTGAAGTAACCCTTTAAGATTAAACTTCCATTTCTTTAGGATCAATAATATGAAGGAAAAACCATGAACCCTTTTACCTACATGACACCTTTAAGACTTTTGTAACTTTTGTAGGTTTGGCATTGATAAAGGTCACATGTGACCGAAACGTTCGCTCTCTTTTTTTCAGTAAAGTTTTTTTTTTCTCGCATTTGATGTTTTTTTTTGTTTTGTTTTTTCTTCTTTGATGGAGTGTGCAGACTCTTTTGAAATGATTCCCCTTTAAGCCAGATGCATGAATGTTGTCTTTCTGTAGGTTCTCTGAAGTCTCCTCAATGGTCGCACTGGATGCTGAAAAGGGAAACATCACTTTGACCTCTGACCTTAGCGGGGTCACAGAAGACACACTGCTAAACCTTACTGCTATAGCAACAGATCATGGAACACCACCAGAATCTGATGAAGGTTTGGGCTTGGTTTGCATTATTTCTTTAGTGAATATTTTGTTAAAATAATGTGTGCAAATAAACATTTATTATTGGGAGCAGTTCATTCCCCTTTCAGTATTCAAATCTGATCTGATAAACACGTCAGATTATCATCTTTCTTCTTTCTGTAGCGGAAGTGTTGATCTACTTCAAAATTACCTCTTTCACTGAGACTGTGGCTTTTGAAAGCTCCTCCTACAAATTCACAATAAAGGAGAATGAACCTGAGGCCTCAGAAGTGGGCAAGGTCAAGGCATTTACAGGTAATCCAGTGGTTATGGTCAGCTATAACATGAAGTCCCATGAGGATGTCTTCTCTGTGGATGGTGAGGGAACCATAAAAGCTCTCAGACCGCTGGACAAGGAGGAAGAAGAGTGGTACATCCTCACAGTAGAGGCCATAGACTCCAGAACTCCTCCAAACACTGCAGAGACAACGGTACTATACTTACTTCAAATTAAGACCAGAAACAAACTTTTAGCAATTTATGTTAATGCATAATGTATATTTGAGAATACAATGACACATGAAGCTTGTTTAGCTGGAGGTGTTTGCATTCACAAATGTACCTAGCAGATGTTTCTGGCCTAAGTCTTAACTCATCAAGCACGTCAATGCCAATGTTTCTCTTCTCTCACAATCTTCAGGTCAACGTTCAGGTTGAGAACGTGAATGAGGCTCCTGTGTTTGATGCTGAAATATATAAAGCAGAAATTTTCAATATCTCTCCATACAAATTCCCTATAGTGAAGGTCCAGGTAAGTGTGGCTTGATGTAGACATCAGATATAAATGCAGTGGATGTACACAGCAAACTTCCCAGTGTTAAATTAACACTGCTGTTTATATGAATCCACACTCAGAGTGTTATAAGTAACACTGAGGCAGTGTTGAAGTTAATTAGGAAATTAAGTGATTGAGTGATGATTGAGCATTAGTGAAGATATGATAACAAGCAGAATCACTGAAGAAAAGAGAAACATAAGAACTATGTAAGGCTTGATTTTCCTGCTAAACGAAAACTTAGATCAAGCATCCTGCAATAAAGCAATAAAACTTGCCTAGAGACGAAGATCTCAGAGAAAGATCAAAGATCTTTGCCCTAACTCCAAAAGGACAACGCCTCCCCCACCACACACACACACAAACTCTCCTTCCCCCTGACTGAAAGTTATTCTACACGTATAATGTAACTTGAGTATTTATTGTTTTTCCCTTTTCATGTTTGGTATCATTTTAAATGTCTCAGGTGCGATTGGTAAAATGAAATGGTCTCAATTTCACAGCAGTCACTAGGATTATTGGGAAGATGGAAAATTAAGGAAAATTCTAACCTCTTTTTGGGTGGTGTCTCTTCTCCTCTCCCCCCAAAAAATGTGTTGGTGTAATAAACATTTACCATCCTTTTGTTCTGGTCCTGGTATAAAAGGTAAAGAGCAAAGCAGTCATGGGGGACCTTCTGTAACCAGAACCCCCATACAGAGATGGGTGAATGTCTGAAGACATTCATGTATCACTGTGTGTATATGCATTTCTTTGAGTAATCGATGTTATGCATTTATCATTTCTGAATCGGCTTCTAATTGTCTAATTGTAATGTAATTGGCATGATCCATTTTTACTTGACAAATAAAATGTTATATCGGATTTACTCTGGATTCTTCTGAAATCATTATGACAGGTAGATTATTGGAGTCCGTTATTTCCGTAAATCTGCGTCAGGGCAGGTCAAACTAGAGAGCATGTGGGTACATCATGGGACTTTTTGAGTTTGTCTGTTATTGACTTAGCAAGTTGCAGTATTGTGACTAAGAAAACTGTATTTTTGTATGAACAAGTATGTAGCAGTTCGACTCAAATGCATTAGTAAACTCTGCACCCTCTGACTAAGAATCATAAACTGGCGAATTTATGTCCGTGAGAATGCAGTCGGCCGATGCGAAATTCTCTAAACGATAATGGGTCCGTAGTGAAAGAATAATTGAAAATAAGAAATACCCAGAATAATCAAATATCTAAATTAGTACATAACAAATGATTAATTTCTAATTGAAGACACAACCCTTAGAATAAGAATCATTTGAAATTGGAGTCAGATTAAATGAGTGAAATTAAATGAACTTCACAGAGATGCTGAAAAGGCATACACGTGTTAACCCTTGCCCAACGCCGTCGGACTCTGTTTTTGAGCTGATGGGGGGTTCCTGACAACTACAAATGACTTCAGCCATAGCCTTAGATTAAATTAACTAAAGATAAAAGACATTAAGGCCCAATTTCACAGACATGGCTTAGCCTAAATTAGGATTAGGTCTTAGTTCAATTAGGATATTTAAGTAGCTTTTATAAACATACACTAGAAAAAAACATTATTGGTTTGCTTTTTGAGACAAAACAATGGCAGTGACATATTTTAAGATATGTCAGTACTATTTTCTTAAAGTTAAAAGAGCTAAAACATGCACTTTAGTCTAGGACTAGCTAAAGCCTTCTCTTTGAAACCAGGAGTAAATCTCTCAAGTTATGATTAAACAACTCAACAAACAACATTACCAGCTTCACTTATTACTAACCAGACTGACTTTATTGCTGTTTTAATGAAAATAATAGTTTCGTTTGACGTCACCATGATGGAGATAAGCAGTGGCTTAAGTTGGGCTCTTGACTGTTGCCTCTTTAATATTAAGTTTTATATCTGTGTGTTTGTGAAACTCAACAATGGTAGCCGTTGAAAAAAATCAGACAAACTCTGAACATAAAACAAGGAATGAAAGGCATTACTCTCTGAATGAGCTCAGTGAATCAGGTTGCTACTTGTTGATTGCCATCATAAATAAATAGACAACGTCATCTAATCACACTTTTTCTTCACTTTCCTTACCATAACAAAGGTGCTTTATAGACACAGCTACAGCAGCTCGATAAAATTTGGCATTAAAAAGGCAAGAGTCAAGAGCCCAACTAAAGCCACCACTGATCTCCATCGTAATCTTAAATGAAACTATTATTTTCATTAAAACAGAAATGACAGAAATAAAGTCAATCTGGTTAGTAATAAGTGAAGCTGGTAATGCTGTTTGTGGAGTTGTTTAATCAGATTTTGAGAGATTTAATGTCTTTTATCTTCAGTTAATTTCATTTAAGACTGTGGCTGGAAGTCAGTTGTAGTTTTTGTGTTCCTCTTTTGTGTTTTTGTTGTTCCTCTGTCCTTCAGTGATTCTGCTTGTTAAAAGCAGGTGTTCATCACTAATGCCCAATCATCACTTAGTTATCTAATTAACTTCAACACTGTTTCAGTGTTACCTTTTCACAGTCTGAGTGTGGACTCATATAAACACCAGCAGTGTTAATTTAAAACTGATGATTTTGCTGTGACTCTTATCTTACTCTTATTTTGTAATTAGTGATGTTCACAAAGGCAAACATCACTGTTACTGTTGCTATTGCTCATACTAAAGGGCTAGTGATTTGTTCAAACCCTTAACCCTAAAAATGTATTAATTTAAACTAAATCCATAAAATGACCCCTGGTGGGAGCTCCTAAATGGTTCTATATATAAAGTGCCTGACAATTGATTTTATGATTTTTTTTCTTTGTAGTAAAAGTGGTTGAAATGTGGTCATGTGTCCCTCAGGCATGGGACCCTGATGTGGGCGAGAGCTCAGAACTGCAGTATTCCCTGCAGGAGTCCACAACTCTGCTGGATGTGGAGCCAAACACTGGTCAGATCTACGTACTGGATGCTTCTAGCTTTGGAGACAATCTGTTCACCTTTCATGCTAAAGCCACTGATAAACATGGACTGTCCACGACTACAACAGTACAGGTGAGAGAGAGAAAATAAGAGAAAGCTTTTGGAAGACTGTTTCAAATGATTAATGGTATTTTTTTGAGAATAAAACAGAGCAGTCAATGCAAAGACTGAGTTCTTGTGTTTGCCACCTACAGATCGAAGTAAAACAAAGTGTACATCGTGACAGCGTCTCGGTAATCTCCCTAAACCAGCCTGTTTACATAGTGGAGAAGAAGATACCTGAGATGGAAGAGTGAGTAATCTCTGTTCATTATTGAAACATGTTATTGAGACAGAAAAAGAGCATTTCCATTAATGAAGTGAAGTGTTCATGTGTTTTGATCTAAGAGTGTAAGTGGAAACATGTTTAAGGAATAATTAACCCAAAAATAATCGTAAAAATTAATTATTTTACTCACCCTCATAGCATTCCTAACTTTTGTATTCTGCTGTGTTTTTACTGAAACACAAAAGATTGCCCATTTAATTGCTAATAGTAAAGAGCCCCTTTGGTTGCACCCCCCAAAATTGTTACTTCTTGTTACCTCCTCTTAATGTTTTGTGTTCTTTACATCATCTGATAGTGTGTTGTTTTCTCAGATCCATGGAGAAAGTTTTAGGCTGGACTGTGAAAATCCTCAGTGTGAGAGCTGAGGATGGGATTGAGATGCGCACCATTCTCAGAGAATCTACAGACAAAACTTACGTCAGTTTCATTGCCATGGACTCCAGTGGAGCTGTCATCAAAGCCACAGAGGTCAAAGAGTAAGTTGAACGAATATCAGTTTATTTAGAGTCTTCTAATGTGAAAGCTGATGTGGAAATGTGTAAGTAAACAGAAAACATGTTTACAGTAAATACAGTTATAATTGTTGGAGCTGATAGCCTTGTGGTCAATGCTCTGACTGTAAATCAACTATAAATTTGATTGGTTATAAAACTGATCTGAGATCTGAATACATTCATTTTCATTTTAACTTTGACTGCCCACTGCTCCTATCACAAAAAATACTGTATTCCTGTCCTATATATATATATATATATATATATATATATATATATATATATATATATATATATATATATATATATATATATATATATATATATAATAAGAGATTTTAGGGTGCATTTTTATTATTTAAAATTAAAAATCTTCAATATCAGGTTGACTGACATAGCACTATGTGAAAAACAACCCTGCAAATGGGTTAATGTATAAAACCCAACAAGCTGGGTCAAAATAACCCAGCAGGTGTTTTGCTCATATTAACGCTGGGTTGCCAAATAACCCAGAAATGGTTATTTATAACCCAGCATTTTTTTAGAGTGTGGTTTACCAACCATGTTTGTGTAAGGATACCAGTAAGGGATGTGAATTATGTGACAAGTGTGAGAGCTGAAATTGCATGATCGCAAATAACGTCACGATACACAGAAATGTATCCACCTTGAAAACTGTTCTCCCTCAAAATTAGGATTTATAAAGGTTTTCAAATCATAAAAAAAATATCTTATATAAGTGCGTTAACAAAAATATAAGCTATATATATATATTTATATATATATATATATATATATATATATATATATATATATATATATATATATATATATATATATATACAGTACAGTCCAAAAGTTTGGAACCACTAAGATTTTTAATGTTTTTAAAAGAAGTTTCATCTGGTCATCAAGGCTACATTTATTTAATTAAAAATACAGTAAAAACAGTAATATTGTGAAATATTATTACAATTTAAAATAACTGTTTTCTATTTGAATATATTTGACAAAGTAATTTATTCCTGTGATGGCAAAGCTGAATTTTCAGCATCATTACTCCAGTCTTCAGTGTCACATGATCCTTCAGAAATCATTCTAATATGCTGATCTGCTGCTCAAGAAACATTTAATGTGTACAATTGTACAAAACATTTGTGTAATATATTTTTTTTTTCAGGATTATTTGATGAATAGAAAGTTCAAAAGAACAGTGTTTATCTGAAATCTAATCTTTTGTAACATTATAAATGTCTTTACTGACACTTTTGATTGATTTAATGCATCCTTGCTGAATACAAGTATTCATTTCTTTAATTTCTTTTCAAAAAAATAAAAATAAAAATTCTTACTGACCCCAAACTTTTGAACGGTAGTGTATAATGCTACAGAAGCTTTGTATTTCAGATAAATGCTGTTCTTTTGAACTTTCTATTCATCAAGGAATCCTGAAAAAAAAGTACACAACTGTTTTCATTGAAACATTGAAAATAACATTGAAAATAATCATACATGTTTCTTGAGCAGCAAATCAGCATATTAGAATGATTTCTGAAGGATCATGTGACACTGAAGACAGGAGTAACGATGCTGAAAATTCAGCTTTGATCACAGGAATAAATTACTTTGTCAAATATATTTAAATAGTACACAGTTATTTTAAATTGTAATAATATTTCACAATATTACTGTTTTTTTTACTGTATTTTTAATTAAATAAATGTAGCCTTGGTGAGCAGACGAAACTTCTTTTAAAAACATTACAAATCTTAGTGGTTCCAAACTTTTGGACTGTACTCTCTCTGTCTCTCTCTCTCTCTCTCTGTCTCTCTCTCTCTCTCTCTCTCTCTCTCTCTCTCTCTCTATATATATATATATATATATATATATATATATATATATATATATATATAATATAAAGAATTACTCTATGTGCATTAACAAAAAATATAGTCTTCACATTTCCCTCTAGCCTGCTTGCCTGAATTACAACTATTTTATATAATAGAGAGTTATGTGCAGCATCTGAAATATGATCACTCCCACAGGAAACTGAACACTGAGCTCAAAGCTTTAACGTCTGAACTGAAGAGCGTTTTTGGTCCTGGTTTGGAAATCAACGTGGAGGACAGTTCTGGAAACAATGAAGATCTCAGTCAAGCAGTTACGAACGCTCTCATTGCTGTCAGTGTTGTGCTGGCTGTAATCAGTGTGACTTTAGCGTCAACGATTATCCATCTTGTCAAGTAAGTTATTACTGGCTATGTAACTGCAGTTTTTATAGTGATGAGATGATGTTGACTTTGAACATTGCTCATGTTTTAGGGGTAATTTTTTTCACAGTGAAGAAAGTTAATATGTTTGGTAATGTAGTTATAATACATATCTTTGCTGCCCCAGGAAAAAAGAATCTGTCATTGATGTACATGAAAGGAGAATCAGTATTGACGTCATTGCTGACTTTAACACGTAAGTGCCAAAATATTGTTAAAGATCTGATATAATTAGTTAAACTAATTTATGAAAAGATTGTCCTCAAATACAAAATATGCATTAATTACCATGTATTTATATGCATTGGTTTGTTCTGAGATGTTTGACTAAACATATTTCTTCTTTTGTTAACAGAATCCCAGAATCCAGAGAGGTAAAGCACCTTGCTGTAACAACAATCACATAGAGTATAATTCATCCAGTACATTTTTTTTTTTTTATAAAACATGGACAGCAAAAAACTCCTGTGATAAATTAACTCTCCTGGGAGTATATGTGAGAACATTCTCAAGAGTGTTAAAGTGTAAAAATAAGAGTGTTAAATGAACATTTAAGCAGTGTTAAAGTTAATGAGATAATTAAGTGATTAATTGTGTGATGATAACAAGCAGAATCACCAAAGGAGATTTTTCTCCTCTGAGTGATGATTGACCATTATTGAAGATACCTGATGTTAACAAGCAGAATCACCAGTTAATCACTTAATTATCTCAACTTTACTCTTCAGTGTTTATTTAACACTCTTAAGCCCTATTCGGATGGGATTAGTTTTACATGGGGAGGTGGGGTAAAGTAATTATTCCCAGAGCTTCTCAGTGATTTCAGTCCCGTCCGAATGTGCCATCTCAGTAATCATTACGGACAATGTCTTCTGTAAAAAGGTCCGGAAAAATGACCTCAGGTAATACTAATCCCATTCGAATAGACCCGCTGTAAATATGTACAGTATGTACGCACATGGTATGAGAAAGCAACATACCAAATGACGACAGGGAGGTGACGGCAGTGCGTAAATCGAGTTACCCCTCCCACTCCTTTTACTGAGATGTCTTCCCAGCTAACAGAATTTTGTTATAAGAACGTTCTCTAAATATTCAGTGTTGGTTCTGGGAACATTCTACTAACATTAAGGAAACTGAACATTCATGTTCTTGGAATGTTACAAATCAACGTTCCAAGAATGTTGAATTTTAGATCAAAATTAAGTTGAAAGAACGTTTGAGGAACATTATGCCTTATAAAAACGTTCCTGTAACGTCAAGAAACCTGGACGTTTTTAATGTTCCCAGAACCAACACTGAATATTTAGAGAACGTTCTTATAACAAAATTCTGTTAGCTGGGTTGTTCCGTGCGAATTGGACAATTAATATTACAGACGTCCTGAGGTAAAATTACTTTACTCCACTTCCCCATTATTTTAACACTTTAACACTCTTGAGTATGGTCTCACATAAGGCTTGTTCGATATGTATCGGCGCTGTGCAGACTGATCGATGTATGACATCAAAGTACTGCGAGAGTATTTGGAGAGCAGACGACTCCTTAATGCTTTTGAATCGCTCTCGCTGTACTTTGATGTCATACGCCGATCTGTCTGTGCAGCGCCAATGCATCTTAACCCAGGAGAGTTAATTTATTATGCTATTTAGATTTTTATTTATGATTTTGTCATATGTATTTTGTTTGTTTCTTAGGTTGATGATAGTAACATATCATGACAGAGAATCTGAGAATGGTGGAAACAGCATCTCTGCCCTCTGAAAACTCAGATGGATCAAAGCTCCTCACTTCTTCTCAGCAGTGCTCAAGACTATATGAACTTATGTCTTGATTATGAGACATTTACGGCCCTAATCCAAACTTGAGATGCCTTTGTAGGCAGCATTTTAAGGGTTGTGTTCCCAACATGGAGGAAACAGCACAAGTATCAGGGCTTCTAAAGCCAGAAACAAGCTCTGGGCTACAGCATTACAGGATTAACATCTTTGATCATGTGCACTCAGTTCCAGGATCAGCTGTCATGTGACTCACGATGACATACTCAAGTCACAACATACACAACAGAGGGTGAATTCCCTTCAAAGAGGAGAGCATCACTCTGCTCAACTCATTACATATTTCTGTCTCATAAGTGACTGTATGGATCACCTGACATGAAGCCAGACGTCACAGGAATGTTAGAAGCAGATTTCATATTGAATAATACAGCTGTTAAGACAGATGTAGCTGTCCGGTAGCACAAACAGGAGAGCATGGTGGTTTGCCACAGTCACTGGACTGATTCCCAAGAAATACAAGGACTGACAAATGTGTAAATGTAAATAAATGTATATTTTTGTTAATATAGCCTCTGTGTCTTTATTTCACATTTGGTAAAAACTAACAAACATTAAAATGTGTTATGTTAGAGATATTTAGTTACATTTCCAGGTAACTTGTTAAAAATCTCCCAAAAAATTCTAAAATACTTCCTTGAAGTGTTCATCTCATTTACCTTTCAATAGCGGTCTCATAAAAGGGCCCTTAATGAAGGAATTTGGTCACTTTGGTTTGGAATTTTACATCCATCTCATAACAAACTGCATAATCAACAAATTGTCTAATTGTTACTTTTGCTGATGTAGTATGTAGTATGTGATGTAGGATTTTGCTGTGTAACAATATGCATTTGTCTATGCAGACCACAACTACTGTGATAATATAATAGAGCCTGATCACTGGAAACTTTTAATGAAAGCAGTGAGGCTGATTAAACACAAACACTTTGCGAAGACCACAACAATATCTTAATGTTGATTAGGCTTGGGTAGAATATATACACATCTCTGTGAACTAAAGGTTTTTAAGTGCACAGTGCAAAGGCGTTTTTATAGACTATAACTCATGCAGTAGAACCCTCTTCAGGTCATTCGGAGCAGAGTGTGTCGACCACCTGTGTTTACATACATCAGGGTCCTAGAGAGTGACTTCAGCCACCCACAAATCAGGTAACCAATTGGACCTCATCTACACACGCTGTGGCTCCACCGACAATACACTGGTTACTCCACTACACACCTCAGACCACTTTCTCATCACTTTTACACTCAACTTGTCCCCTAACTCAACACACACTCCATCACATGTTACTTTTCAGCGAAACCTACGCTCCCTCTCACCATCTCAACTATCCTCTTTGGCCTCATCCACACTTCCTCCCTCCAACCAGTTCTCATCACTGGACACTAACAATGCTACTGACACTCTTTGCACCACTCTAACATCTTGCTTAGATGACTTCTGCCCCCTTTTAACCAGACCAGCCCGCGCCACCCCCTCTGCCCCCTGGCTCTCTGAATGGAAAACGCATAAACCCTCTACTCCTTCTCCATGCTATCTGAGGCAGATGTTTCCAAACTCATCCTCTCCAATCACCCTACTACCTGTCCGCTAGACCCTATCCCCACTCCTCTTCTTCAGGCCATCTCCTCCTCAATTCTACCTGCACTCACTCTCATCATCAATTCTTCCCTTCACACTGGAACATTTCCCACAGCTTTTAAGCAGGCTAGGATTACCCCACTGCTTAAAAAACCCAGTCTGAATCCAGCACTTTTAGAAAACTACAGACCAGTATCCCTTCTTCCTTTCATTGCCAAGACATTGGAGAGAGTAGTTTTCAACCAACTGTCTACTTATCTCACACAGAACAACCTCCTTGATGACCACCAATCTGGTTTCAAGGGTGGCCACTCAACTGAAACTGCCTTGCTCTCAGTCACTGAAGCCCTGCGACTGGCACAAGCGACTTCAAAATCATCAGCACTCATCTTGCTGGATCTGTCTGCTGCTTTCGACACCGTTAACCACCAGATCCTCCTGTCAACACTCATGTCGAAAGGGCATCTCGGGAACCGCAATCCAGTGGTTCGAGTCTTACCTCTCAGGTAGGTCCTTCAGGGTATCTTGGAGAGGTGAGGTGTCCAAGTCACATCATCTTGCTACTGGGGTACCTCAGGGCTCAGTGCTTGGACCACTTCTTTTCTCCATCTACATGTCATCACTAGGATCTGTCAATCAGGATCATGGTTTCTCCTATCACTGTTACGCTGATGACACACAACTCTACCTCTAATTCCAACCAGATGATCCGACGGTTGCTGGTCGCATCGCAGCCTGCCTGACAGCCATTTCTGCCTGGATGAAGGACCACCACCTTCAACTCAACCTTGCAAAAACGGAACTGCTTGTGATCGGTGCAAACCCAACACTTCATCACAACCTTTCAGTTCAACTTGGGTCTTCAACCATTACTCCTTCCAGGACAGCCAGAAACCTTGGAGTGGTGTTGGATGATTGTTTAAGCTTCTCAGATCATGTTGCTACATCGGCCTGGTCCTGCAGACTTGCCTTGAACAACAACAGGAAGATTAGACCCTTCCTATCGGCGCATTCCACACAAATTCTTGTCCAAGCTCTTGTTCTATCCAGACTGGACTACTGTAATGCTCTCTTGGCTGGCCTTCCAGCATGCACTGTCAAGCCTCTTCAACTGATCCAGAATGCTGCAGCAAGACTGGTCTTCAACGAGCCAAAGCGCATGTCACTCCTCTCTTCATCAGTCTGCACTGGCTGCCAATAGCTGCTCGCATCCAATTCAAGGCTCTGATGTTTGCCTACAGAATGATCGCTGGCTCTGCACCGCTATACCTTAACTCACTACTTCAGACTTATGCACCCTTCAGAAACTTGCATTCTGCAAGTGAACGGCGGCTTGTGGTGCCATCACAAAGGGGCACAAAATCACTCTCACGGACCTTCTCCGGGTCTGTTCCTGGCTGGTGGAATGACCTATCACGCTCTATCCGAGCAGCTGAATCTTTAGCCACTTTCAAAAAAATGCTAAAGACGTATCTTCTTCGTCAGCACTTGACCCAGTAGTAGTAGCACTTACCTAGATTTCTATATCCATCTATTTGTGTATTTAAAAAAAAAAAAAATCCTTGCTATGAGCACTTTACTGACATAACTGTGACTTCACTCAGCACTTACATACTGTTGTTCTCATGTTGACTTGATTGATTCTACCGTTCTCATTTTTAAGTCGCTTTGGATAAAAGCGTCTGCTAAATGACTAAATATAAATGTAGAGAGCCGCTGTCCTGCAGAGTTTAACTCCAACCCTGAAAAAAAAAACCTTCAGCTGCCTATAGCCTTATTAATCCTGAAGAACTTGATTAGCTTGTTCAGGTGTGTTTGATTAAGGTTAGAGCTAAACTCTGCAGGACAGCGGCTCTCTAGGACCGAACTTGCCTACCCCTGACATACATGGAGTATGGAGTCAATGGAGTATACCAAAATGGAGTATTATCTCCTTTGCATCTCAATTAAACATTTTTTTTTTTTCAGAGTGCAGACCTCTTTGCTATTCTTAATTTGATATATAGGTCTTGGCACCTAATTAGCTGGGAGAGCGCAGTGAACGCTTAAAATGGAGTATACGCCTGTACAAATATGCTAGACTAGAGCTTGTGTAAAAACCAAAGTATTGTTTGGGCTTATCAAGCCATTCTCACATAATGTGTTCTTGCGTTAAAAGATGCAAGATGCAGCAACGTAAAATGAGGGAAAACGTAACATGTTTTCAATAGTAAAAAATTCTAAGACATATATAGAAAAACAATTAAAAAGCAGTGCAGGAGACTGCAAAACGTGCTTTGTGTAAACTGGCCCTAAGAAGGCAGTTCCATTAACAGAATTTTGTTATAAGAACGTTCTCTAAATATTCAGTGTTGGTTCTGGGAACATTAAAAACATCCAGTTTTCTTGATGTTAGAGGAAGGTTTTTATAGGGTATAATGTTCCTCACATGTTCTTTCAACTTAATTTTGATTTGTAACATTCCAAGAACATGAAAATGTTCAGTTTCCTTAATGTTAGTAGAATGTTATTTAAAGGTTAGTATGATGTTCCTGAAACATTCTTTCAATCATTCAAACACCTGCTGTGAACAAACACTGAAAGAAAGAGAAATAAGAACACAAACTACAACTTTCTTCAGCCACAGCCTTAGATGAACTGAAGATAAAAGACATTAAATCTCTGAAGATCTGATTAAACAACTCCACAAACAGCATTACCAGCTTCACTTATTACTAACCAGACTGACTTTATTTCTGTCATACGTCTACAGAAGCTCTTACTGAGAATTAACAGAGGTTTAGATGTTGATGTCTTATTGAAAATGTTTAGTTTGAGATCACCATCATTGAGATCAGCGTTTGCTTTAGTTGAGCTCTTGACCCTTGACTTTTGTTGAGTTGCTTCTTTATCAGCAATTATAGGTGTTTTCAGAAAACATTTCTGCATTGATAAAGCAGATCAACATGACTGTTTTAATATCAGACAAATGACTGTATCAAAGTGGTTTAAAATACTTTTGTCTGTTATTGTTGATTTAAAGAATTGAAATGTGTTCATCACGGCACAGGAGTGTGAATCCCACGATATTCATATTTGATCTCGTAGATGTCTGATCCACTATGAGAACAGAGAACTGTCCATCTTTCCTGCACTCTTTTCACTCCTCTCCTCACTGCAGCCACATACTCTCGCTGAATTTCAGGCAAGGCGTATCTCAAAGTGTGACGTCCAGCTCCACCTCTCTGGAAGTCTAATTGGGTGGAAGGATAGACTTGTGGGTCATGTTAGGGTGTGGTTGGATATTCTAGTTCCACCCATTAGGCCCAAATTACTTTCGCTCTTCCTCACTGGACGTCTAGCAAAGGGGAATCTAGACGTAGGCTCCACCCTTTTGCTCTGCAGTGAGCAGCCTCTCTTTATTTTTGAAATTCCTTAAGATGCCTCTAGTGTAGCAGAAACTACATACTTCACCAGCGTCATATTCATGTGGTATGGGGCTTTATAAATGTCCATACCCCTACCCTTAAAACAATGAAAAGTTGAATGCACATAGTTAACATTATCTGCCAAAACACCTGTTCTAATTGCACAGCTGCCATGTGAAATTTTTTTTAAAAATAAAACAAAGCAGAAAAAGAGAGAGATCCAACCTGAGTCCTGATAATAACAACTATGAAGAGAAATCACAATGTCTGAGTCCTGTGTTGATAACCTGCCATTGCTGAAGTACATGTGGCTGATGTATATTTAAGAAAAACCCTTGCTCACAAATATTAAATGCAATATCTTGCATGGCTGATGTCTGTTTTTGAATTTAAGATGTTGATGCTATCTTCGTAATTCAAATTATCTGTTAGTTCCCTTTCAAAAGGCAAAAGTGTCAAGTTTAAGGTGCCCTACTAGCCATAAATTTGTTTCTTTAATATGTCATAGATAGTGGTTTAGCCAATTTTGTAAAAAAACAAACAAAACAAAAAACAATATAAATTGTGCTACATGGCAAAAGCTGGTGCAGGTGGGATAAGGACTGAGATTGAGGTTGGTCTCAGGCTGGAGTTTTTGGTGGGCTTGAAGTGAAGCAATATGTTGTTTTGTGGTGGATTTGAAGGCCTGAGTCACACACACTGAACACCAGCAGAACCAGAGCAACATCTTCACTGAGAGAGCGCTCTTCATCTCCCTCTGCTGATCTCTGCAGATAAAACACAGGAAAGTGAAAGCACGGATAAATGGGAATGTTGGTCTCATCAACCATATCTAGTGACAGTTCTTGTAGATATAGACAGATTTATTTCCAATCCTGCCATCCGATTGAGTCAGTTCTTTGGTTTAGTACAGAGCTCATTTATTAGAAACCATCAGGTAAAACACACATTCACATTAAGCTCAAAATAACTAGCTGAATCAGACTGTAGCCTGTCTATAGTAAAATGATGGAAATAATGCATTTGTTAAACATCACATTTTTAAATTTACAATAAGTTTGAGCACAAAACCTGCAATCAAATAGCAGATATTCATCTGCTGAATTATTACATGCATGAAAAAACACTTTTTTTTAAAAAAATTTAGTATATAAAAAAAAAACTTTTTATTTTTCATCAGTTGAATATGCTATAACCCTTCATGAAATAAAAGAAAAATAATAGCACACTTCTCAACAAACCACATGTCATGTCCCTCCACAGTCATGTGGTAAATATTAAGAATCCAGCAGAGAGTATTTGTGTAGATTTCTAAAGTAAAGCATTGGTGTAACATTAATGTTTCACTTTCAAAACTTTTATTATATAAAGCATCAAGATAAGATATAATCTCCTTTATACATTTTTGTACAGTTCATTTTACAGTGTAACCTTTGATTTGTTTTATGATGTTCTGATCATTTTCAAGCAGTGATAAGATGATATTTGATATTTTGATTGTGTTGGCAGTGGCAGATAATAGATTTTATTTTTTCAGCAGTGTAGAGTGCTAATTATTCATTGTCATGTATCTTTACAAAAGCCATATTTGAGTCTAGGTCTAATTGTGTGAAAAATTAAAATATACATTACAAATACAAGTTTAAAATGCAACACACAAATGAACTCAGTGTAGTGTAATGGGGTTCCTTGCTAAATTTTTCTACCAAAGGGTCCATGGCCTGAAAATATTGGTTATCCATATATCCATATCCATAAGTTATCCATCTTATTTTTCAGGTAAGAGCGGGTGCGGCCATTTGTACATTTAATGTGCCTGACTTCCAGTGTCATTCACTTTTAACTGTACAAAACAGCCAGAGATGGACATTCCAGGGGTCAGAAAGTAAAAGTCCTGCCATATTTTTATCTCATCCACTGAAGCATTAATGAGATAATTAAGTGATAAATTGAGTGATGATTGAGCATTATTGAAGACACCTGATGATAAAAAGCAGAATCACCAAAGGAGAAAATCACAATTTTACCAAAAAGTAATCAAAAAGTTACCATCATCGAGGTCAGGGTTTGTTTTAGTTGAGCTCTTGACCCTTGACTTTATAATATTAGATTTTGTTTAGGCATTAAAACTAACCAGACAAGTAAAGTTAAAAGATGATCAGGTGTTGGTTATGTTTTTACATAATCATTATTTGATCTGAATCACTGAACTCATTTAGAGCCCAATCTCTGAGTTAGACTTACATTATTGATTACAGCAGCACTGTGATTCCGCAGAAGATCAGCTTATACAATACAGAATTTTTTTTTTTTAAAGTTGTCCTTACAACAAAAAAAAAAAATATTTTATGCACACACAGATATCAAGTATCAGCCTGTGAATCTCAACAATGGTGACAAGCAATATATTCTGATCAACAGATCAACTCTGAACATTAGAAAACAAGCTACTAAAAAGTCACAGAAAAACAGCAATGTCTTGATGTCTGTGTGTTTAAATGAGCGTTTTTAAAAAAAATCAGAACTCTTAAAAAAAAATTGTATTGTAAAAGTTGATCTTCTGCTGTAGAATCACAGTGCTGCTGTAATCAATAATGTAAATCTAACTCAGAGATTGGGCTCTAAATGAATTCAGTGACTCAGATCAAATAATGTTTATGTAAAAACATAACCAACAACACCTGATCATCTTTTAACTTTGCTTGTCTGTTTGGTTTTAATGCAGTTAAAACTGCCCAAACAAAATCTAATACTAAAAAGTCAAGGGTCAAGAGCTCAACTAAAACAAACCCTGACCTCGATGATGGTAACTTAAAAATTGTGATTTTCTCCTTTGGTGATTCTGCTTTTTATCATCAGGTGTCTTCAATAATGCTCAATCATCACTCAATTAATCACTTAATTATCTCATTAATGAGATAAAAATATGGGAGGACTTTTACTTTCTGACCCCTGGAATGTCCACCTCTGAAAACAGCTCATTATGCTGCTTGATATTTCAAACTGGTATTTCTTACCATATTATTTTAATGTGTTTTCTTAATTATAAACAAGCTGGTTTGTAGCACAAACTGTTTTACCGTTTACTGCACTTTGACATTCTTCTTGTTATTTCCCTATAGCAGCTAATAAATCGGAAGTCTTGCACATTCACAGAAAACACCTTACTTCTGTATTGAAAAATGAAAACTTTGTAATATATTTAAAAGTGTAGTTAATTGTTTTGAAGTACAGTAACTGTTGATTTCACTCAGATTTGGGATGATAGCTTTTATTGTTGAAGTGATCTGCAGTGAGAACCACTGAACTAGAATATATAAACTACTGCATGAGAAGGTGTGGTACAAACTCAAAACAAGTCATCGAAAATATCCTGAAATAAACTTATAACATCAACATCTTTCCAGAAAATCCCTCCCATGTCACTCCTATATTATTGGCCTCTATAAAGAAACTTTGATACATGTTTATAGGAGAGAATAACTGTTTATGACATACAATAAAGAACAGCTCAGAGGGAGAAATTACAGGAGGAATAGTCTTTCTCTTCCTTCACAGGATTCATACTACAGGCAGCATTGTTGATAAAGAATTATGGAAAAGATGGATTTATTCTATATTTTATTAATTTTAGCTTGTCTGCATGTCAACAGTGTAAGGAGTGCTATAGGTAAGTCAGATTTATTCAGTGTTTGGATGGGAGGCTGAACTGGAACTTTGTTTACATGATGCTATAGTTTACCAAAAAATAAACCTGACAATGTACATCCAGATCATCTGCACTGTTAAACAAAAACTGTTAAATTTACGGTAAAATACCGGCAGCTGTGGTTGCCAGGAATATACCGTGAAAAATATGTGGAATCTGTAAAAGACAATACAGTATACTGGTTTTGTAACCCTAATTTTACAGTAGACAACGTATTTTTTTTTACCAAAATCATGGTAGAAAAAAACAAATATATTTGTCAATTATACAGTAATTTTATGTAAAACATGCAACTTTCCATAGCTTTTAACGGATATTTGCAGTAAAAAAAAGTTATAATATAATAATATATACAATAATTTGTTGTTAATTTAACAGTAATACACTGTAAAAAAAAATCACAGTAAAATTTACGGTAAAAAAACAGCAGCTGTGGTTGCCAGAACTTTACCGTAGTAAATACAGTAGCAACGTTAAAAAAAATTAAATAAAAAAAAAGTTACATTTACGGTAAAATAAGGTATTTCACTAACTGATATAATGTTAATTTAACAACCTAATGAAGTACTAATATCTGTTTTGTACTTTTATAATACACTGACAATCACCAAACACAGTGGTGATAAGAGTAACATGATGAATCAAAGTTCATCACAAGCAGATTTCCCACAAGCTGAGAAGGACAACATTAACATATAGAAGGTGCACACAGTGTCATTCACACACACACTAAACACCATCATGGTAACATGCAAGAAATTTTAAAAATGCAATAAACATTAATTTAACAACATTAGATGTAACATAAAACCCTAATGTACATAACTGATTAGAAAAAAAATGAGAAAAACTAAGAAGAAACAGAGTTATTTCAACGAAAATATATCAAATGTGAAGTGTCACGCAGGGAATTGTGGGAATGTTAATTTATGGTTTTTCACTGTAATATTTACAATGAATTGTTATTTTTCACTTCCAAAAACTGTGAATTTAATGGTATTTTACCATAAAATCACATTAAATGTACCATTAGATTTATCACAGTTATTCACCGTATATAGTACGGAAACTTTCTGTAAACCAATTAATAGTTTTTCACCGCAGCATTTTTACAGTCTTTTACTGTTAAAATCACGGTCATTTTTTAATAGACCCTATTATGGTAAATAACTGTAAAAATAACAGAAATATGTTAAACCTTATTAAAACCTTTGACAGTAAAAAACACAGTGAAATTGTATAACAAATTACAGCATTTTATTTTGACCAGATACATTTTACGTTAAATTCCTGCACTTTAAAAAAAACTATACAGTTAAGTACTTTCACTTAAATGACAATTAATAGGTAATTTGCATTGCCATTTAAGTTAAATTATTGAACTTAAATATACAAGCTTGATAAAAATTATAATTCTAGAAGAACATTTCAGATGGCACTTAGAGGCTTTTGCATCTGAGCTCTTCGTGTATTAATCATGTTGATAGGCCCTATAAAACAAATATTACATATTAACCATGTCAATTTCCTGCATCTGTTATTGAAAAATTTTTAAAAAATGTACCCCGTTCAAAGGTCAAATGTTGAATGTCAAGATGACGTCCAAGTTGGGTCATGGTTGGACGTCCAAATAGTGGACCTGTATAATTGACAAATATATTTGTTTTTTTCTATCATGATTTTAGTTAAAAAAAAAAACGTTGTCTACTGTAAAATTTAGGGTTACAAAACCAGTTTACCGTATTGTCTTTTACAGATTCCACATTTTTCTCACAATATATACATGGCAACCACAGCTGCCGGTATTATACCGTAAATTTGACAGGTTTTTTTTAACTGTGTAGTTTGAACATTGAACAGATGTTCAGAAATGGTCATGGACCGACGGACCTAATAAAGACATGATCTGCATGTCTATCCGACGTCCAGTGTTTAGTGGGATTTTTTAACATCTTGCTTCTGTAAAAATGAATGTTTTTGTTTGCTTAAAAATCTACAGATTTATACTGTGAATTCCAATGTGCACAACCCCAAAAGATGTAATTTTATTCAAATAATACCATAAACTCTAAGGTTTTTAGACATTTTCAACATTACAATATTTAATTGTAAAATCTATGCATATTTATTTGTTTTCACAGAAAATATTTATAATTCAACATTTTATTACAGTAAAAAACAAAGTTTTATCCAGTCTCACAATTAACAGTTATTCAATCTATTTAATACAGTAAAAGGAAGTTTTTGGTTTTACGCTCCATTACTGTTGGAATTTGACGGTGTTTTGCTGTATATTTTACTGACTTTTTTTACAGTGTACCTACCTCACTGTTAAAAAAAAAAAATCTCTGGAAAATGACGGTAAAATATTGGCAGCAATCTACTGTAGGCTATTTCTACTTTATTAATACTATGAAATTGCTTTACAGTGTTCTACCGTAAAAATGAAATACAGTAATTTCCAGTATGTTTTATTTTACAGTAAAATACTGGCAGTGTCAGGATTATTTTTTGTTTAGTTATCATTTCTTTCCTATGTTTGTTTCTTGTGCTTCAGTTCAGTCCAGCTTTGTTTATTTCCTAGTTAGTCTCCTTAGTTACTGATTACAATTATCTGGTCATTGCCAGTATAAAAGTTACCTTTTGCTCTGTTCCTTGTCGGAAATTGTCCTTGCGTGTTGTATATTCAACAGTATTATCCCACACTGTTAGACCTTGCCAGGCTTTTTTACAGTAAAATACTGGCAACACTGTTGCAATAATTTACTGTTGATTTTACAGTTATTTACTGTAAACTACAGTAAATAACTGTAAAGATAACATTTGCTAAATTAAAACTCGAGTTACCTCATTTTATTTGCAGAAATTGACTGACTTTAAATGTCAGACTGCAATTAAAATTTATGAACTAATATTTATATAAATCTAATAATGTGAGCATAAACTTATTTCATTATAAATCTTTTAAATAAAGAGATTATCACTAAAATACCAACTATACAGTCACCATCTGTTAAATAAAGCAACAAACAGTATATCGTCAACAGTTCTTGATCTTCTCCTGAGTTTAAGCACAGGCTCTACTCTTTAGCACAATGGTGACACACAAAACTCAATTTTATGGTAAACTACTGGCAACAGTGTTGCCAGTATATAACTGTTTTTTAACTTGGAGTTTGTAACTGTTAAAATATATTTTGTGGTTGTCTTTTTATATTACTCCTTTAACCCTTTCAACCCCACAGGAACATCCTCTAGTGTCCACACTACAGAGTAAAAGAAACATTGACGCTGTGTAGCAGTGAGATAATTAAGTTAATATTTAAGTGATGATTGAGCATTAATGATAAACACCTGCTGTTAACAAGCAGAATGAGAAGAGGAACATTAAGAACAGAAAAAAAGAGATGAGCAGAAACACAAGAACTACAACTGTCCTAATGCCATAACAATGATGTCACCATTAAGGAGATCGGTGTTTGCTTTAGTTGAGATCCTGAACCTTGACTTTTTAACATCACTTTTTCCCTCCTTCTCTGGCTGCTTTAGCAAACCACATTTGCTATGGTAGAAACAAATGTGGAGGGAAAAAATGGTCATTGAGTATTGATTAATATGTAACTATAGTGTAGTCTCTTGACTCACTGTGTTATGTCCTTTGTGTTACATTATTGAAGGGTTAGTTCACCCAAAAATGAAAATTCTGTCATTAATTACTCACCCTCATGCCGTACCACACCTTTGTTAATCTTCGGAACACAAATTAAGATATTTTAGTTGAAATCCGATGGCTCCTTGAGGCCTTTATAGGGACCAATGACACTTCTTCTCTCAAGATCCATTAATGTATTAAAACACACTGATTCATTCACTCAAAAAAATAACTTGTTGGTCTAACTTAATTCAATTATGACACCTATTTCCACACAGTTGAACTGATTTATTTGAACTTAAGCTAGGTACTGATGAGTAAAATTCATCCTAATTGAATGAGATCACACCAGTTTCATTTGACATATTCTGTGAATGTTTCCTGAACATAATTCATTCTTGTTGATCCAACCAGTGCTATTGCAATTCAGACTGGTGCCCTTGTGCAGAGTTGCTCAAGTTTTCTGCGCTTTTAAGGAAATGGAAAGACCTGTTAGTGTTTAAGTGTGTAATGTTTAGTTATTTTGAACATTTAAAAGAGTTTGTAGCATATAATTTTTTTGTTTTTTGATACCATCGTGGTGAAGATGTGCGCTTGTGCTTAGGCTGTGTGAGTAGCTGCTGTACACAGACATACACGTCCCTCAAACTAATTTATTTATTTTTCTATAAAAACTAAACTAAAATGATATTTTTTAATATGCAAAGTAACATTTATAGCATGCAAGTGATGATCAGGTAAAGAACTTCTCATCACTGGCTTTAGCAGAGTTAAAGCTTGTTGAGAACAACATAAATTTATTATACGTAGCCAACTAGAGCCTAACTACAAGGTCTACACTTCAGCATAATGGTAACCTCAAAAAAATCGACATAACATAAACTCTTTTAAATGTCAAATATAACTGAACATCAAACTTTAAAAGGTATTTCCCTTTACTAAAAAACACATTAAACAGCACTTAAGTTCAACATGCATGCAAAGCATGCTGGGAACTAGAAATCCACTGCCCAGCTTCAATCAATGCAACTTAAATGATTCATGTAGTCCCAACACAAATGGTTTAGGTTAACCTAACATTTTGCAAATTTAATTTCATTTAACATAATACAAATGAGTGCAAATGCCAGTTAAGTAAAAAACTAAAGATTTGTGTTGGTTCAGCTTATTTTATTTAAATAAACTGAACAATCAGCTAGAATCATTTTTTTGAGTGTTTGTGCTCCGATGCTTCATGAAGCAGTGTTTTGAAATCGGCCATCACTAAAGTCGTTATTTTGCTTTTTTTTGGTGCACCAAAAATATTCTTGTCGCTTTATAATATTAATGTTGAACCACTGTACTCACATGAACCAATTTAAATATGTTTTTAATACCTTTATGGATCTTGAGAGAGGAAGTGTCATTGCTCCCTATGCAGGCCTCGCGGAGACATCTGATTTCAACAAAAATATCTTAATTTATGTTCTGAAGATTAACAAAGGTCTTACGGGTGTGGAACGGCATGAAAGTGAGTAATAAATGACAGAATTTTCATTTTTGGGTGAACTAACCCTTTAACAGACTAAAGTTTTACACTATTGCCACTGTGAAACTACAACAAGAGTTCCAATAACAATGAAGAACTTGAAGAACTCAGTGAAGAACTTTTTTAAACACCATGCACAAAAAACAAATGAAAACCAGTTACAGCACTATATAAAAAAAACACACAGATGTCAAAAATCAGCACATCATTCTTAACAACGGTGGCAATAAAAAAGGACCATTCAGCTGCATAATTTATTCATGCTGCAGTGCATGCTGGGAGTTTTTACTATGCTGGCACCAAGCATGCATTGTGACATTTAAACCTTTAAATATCACCATTGTTGAGATTCATTTCCTGATTGTTGAGGTCTGTGTGTGTCTAAGTCAAACAGTGTCTTATGTGCTGTATGACTTCAGTATTCTTCAAAATAACTGATTACAGACTCATTGCTGTAATCTCATGCTTTAAAATCAAAAACATAACTTGATCAAATATAATTTTCCTGTGAAATCAAAAATTAGACATAGTAAAAAATCAGACAAGTCCAAGATGACTACAACAACAAAACTTGATCAACTTCCTGTTGGCTTTTTCTTGCCATAACAAATGTGTTTTTACAAACACTCAGTTACAGCAGCCAGAGAAAGTTAATGCAAAAGAGTCAAGAGCCCAATTAAAGCAAACACTGGTCACTGCAAATGGTGACTGCAAACTTTATTATTTTCAATAAAACATCAACATCTAAATCTGTTAATTCTCAACAAAAACTTCCGTACATGTATGAAAGAAATAATGTCGAACTGGTTTGTAAACTGGTTTGACACTTGTAACGATCGGCCCAATCGGTCGAGTTTACATGGATTAATATTGGGGTCAGATTATACTGTGTGAGCAGCTATGAGTGTTTAAAAAGACGATACAGACAACAGAAATGAATAAATATGGTATATTTACAATAATCACAAGGAACTTAAAACAACACAACAAAACTAGAAAAACTTAGGCCGTTTAAAAGCAGGGAGTCCATTTTCACCATACCATAAAACAGTCCTTAAGAGTCCTAGTAACATGCTGAAAGTCCCAATGTGAAAGTGTCCACCGGTGTATATACAAAGTCCACGGAAGTGTTAATCCAAGTGAAGGTGATGTGATTTGCTGGAAAGGCAAGTCCATAAAATGCAACTCCACAGTCCAGCTGATTTGTGATCACGTTTATAATGGGCGGGGTGATTGTTTGCCATGCTGCCTCCTTTATGCTGGCTTACTTCCTTGTTCCTATCATGTGATCAGTCACATGACAGGCAGACCCAGACTCATTTAAAGACATACACACATTAAATAGTTAAGAGGAATAAAATGGACTATAAAAACATGTAAACCAATTAAAACTCTATTATACATAAAATCATTGTAATAAATAGAGCGGTAAAACATGTATTTTATGTGACAGTGTTACACACTCAGTGTGTCTGAAGTCATTTGTAGTTCTTGTGTTTCTGCTCGTCTCTTCTCTTGTTTCTCTGTCCTTCAGTGATTCTGCTTATCAGGTGTTCATCAGTGTCTGAATTCACTCTCTTCTTTTCATTCACTCTGTCAGGTGGGCTATATTAGTGAACTAATGTAGGGAATAGTGAATGAGGGTATAGGGTGTGATTTAGACACAGCCACTGAGTGTCGACTTTGAGCGATGTTAACTCACAGTATATTCCTGTAGGCTACTTTCTCGAAGATGACAAATATTACAAATACTGTTTCTTACAGTATATTTCTGTTTTAATGGGAAATGGTTTGCTGCTGCCAGAATTTGGTCATATATTTACAGCAAGGTTAACAGTGCAGCTAACAGAATTTTTGTTATAAGAACGTTCTCTAAATATTCAGTGTTGTTTCTGGGAATGTAAAAAATGTCCAGTTTTCTTGATGGTACAGGAACATTTTTTATAATGTTCCTCAAACGTTCTTTGAAAAGAAAAACGTGAATGAAAAGGTCATTTTTAACACTGAACTGATTTATTATTGATGGCTTAATGAAAATGAAATCACAGTTTGCTTTAGTTGAGCTCTTGACCCTTGACTTTTGCTGAATTGCTTCTTTATCCGCATTTGCAGGTGTTTTCAGAAAACATTTCAGCATTGATAAAGATCAACATGCCTGTTTATATAACAGACAATTGACAACATTAAAGTGATTAACATAACTGCTTTTTTGGGGGGGAAGTTGTGTGAGAAAAGCAGAGGTGGAGATTCCAGGGGTCAGAAAGTAAAAGTCCTGCCATATTTTTATTCCACCCACTGAAGCATTAATGAGATAATTAAGTGATAAATTGAGTGATGATTGAGCATTATTGAAGACACCTGATGATAAAAAGCAGAATCACCAAAGGAGAAAATCACAATATTTAAGTTACCATCATCGAGGTCAGGGTTTGTTTTAGTTGAGCTCTTGATCCTTGACTTTTTAATATTAGATTTTGTTTGGGCAGTTTTAACTCCATTAAAACCAAACAGACAAGCAAAGTTAAAAGATAATCAGGTGTTGTTGGTTATGTTTTTACATAAACATTATTTGATCTGAATCACTGAACTCATTTAGAGCCCAATCTCTGAGTTAGTTTTACATTATTGATTACAGCAGCACTGTGATTCTGCAGAAGATCAACTTATAAGATACAGAATTTTTTTTAAAAAAAGTTGTCCTTATCACAAAAAAAAAAAAGGCACACACAGACATCAAGTATCAGCCTGTGAATCTCAACGACGGTGACAAGCAACATATTCTGATCAACAGATCAACTCTGAACATTAGAAAACAAGCTACTAAAAAGTCACAGAAAAACAGCAACATTTTAATAGTGAGAATAAATGAAATTACTAAGACAATTAAGCTCATAATTTATTCATGCAGCAATGCATGATGGGAGCCATGGATGAATTTTGATTGGTGGCTCCCAGAATGCACTGCAACATGCTTTATGATGGCCACCACTGTTGAGATTCACAGGATGATTCTTGATGTCTGTGTGTTTAAATGAGCTCTCCTTTTTTTTTTTAAATCAGAACTCTTAAAAAAAATGTATTGTAAAAGCTGATCTTGTGCTGCAGAATCACAGTTCTGCTGTAATCAATAATGTAAATCTAACTCAGAGATTGGGCTCTAAATGAGTTCAGTGATTCAGATCAAATAATGTTTATGTAAAAACATAACCAACAACACCCGATTATCTTTTAACTTTGCTTGTCTGTTTGGTTTTAATGCAGTTAAAAGTGCCCAAACAAAATCTAATGTTAAAAAGTCAAGGATCAAGAGCTCAACTAAAACAAACCCTGACCTCGATGATGGTAACTTAAATATTGTGATTTTCTCCTTTGGTGATTCTGCTTTTTATCATCAGGTGTCTTCAATAATGGGCAATCATCACTCAATTAATCACTTAATTATCTCATTAATGCTTCAGTGGGTGGAATGAAAATATGGCAGGACTTTTACTTTCTGACCCCTGGACTCTCCGCCTCTGGAGAAAAGCAATAGACTCATGACTTTTATCATGATGTGATAAAAAATTATTTGGAACATTGAAGTGATTTGTATAATATTGTCCAAAACTATTTAAAAGTAAAAAGTAAAAAAAAAAAAAGAAAAAAAAAATCGACACACTTAGACATCAGCACTCATCATACAAACCTCAATGGAGACAATAAAAAAAAAAGAAAAGAAAAAAAAAAGCTGCATAATTTATTCATGTCGCAATGCATGCTGGGAACCATGAATGTGTTTTGTATGCTGGCATTGAAGCATGTCACCATTGTTGTGTTTCATATGCTGAATGTTGATTTCTGTGAGTGTATATATGATAGAAAACAATGTTCCCTTTCGATACTTCACTCGTACTGCGTATGGGGAAAGGTCTCCCTTTTTCCCCGCTGCTGAAGCCTTTTTCAATAACGCAGTGTAACTGCACCGTCATTGGTTCACTCATAGACAAGTTGTTGAACCAATGGCGGCGCGGCATAGCTGCGCGGCCTATGGCGACAAAGCGCGCGAATATTCCCGCCGAAATGGGCGGGGTATAGGGCTATATAAGCAGGCGTTTCGCCATAGGATTTCAGTGTTTTCTCCTTCAGCGACGACATCTACTTCTCTTCGCTGATCTCCGCCTGAAGCCGAAGAAGCTCGCCGCCTTCTGCTCTCGCCGCCGTCTGAAGAGGCTCCCGCAGCGGACTCGCCTGGACTCGCCGGTGGAAGAAAGCGCCGGCGCCCTCGCGGACTGCAGCTTCTAGCGCCGTCGCCGAGCCGCCGCCTCCCGCTTCCCGCTTCCGGCCGCTTCCTGTGCGTCCCCTGCCGCCATCCGGCGCGCCGCCTGAGAGCTTCATCCGCGGCTTAAACGCCGCTCTAAAAGAGCGATTTCCAGCGGTTTTCACCGCTTTAAGAGCTTCCGCGGCCCTCGCCGCTCTAAAAGAAAGCCACCCAATTGCCGTTTTCACGGCAGCGGCGTCTCACGATGCCCCGCCACTCATGTGGTACTTGCAGGGCCCCCCTGCACGACGACGATGGACACAGCGAGTGTGTCGCTTGCCTGGGCAAGCCCCACGCAGACGAGCGCGCTCGCTGGAGACTCATGCCCGCACTGCGAGTGCGGAGTCTCGCTTCCCCTGCGCTCGCGGGTCGCCTTCTTCACTGAGGGCGATCTCGCCGCTCGCGCCCTCCCGTCTCCTTCCTCCCGCGGTCCGGCGAGGAAAAGACAGCGGGGTAGAGCGACTCAGCGCCAGGAGTTGAGCGAGCTCACGCCGGCCCAGCCCCCGCGTGCCTCGCCCTCTCCTCCCAGGGAACTCTCTCCAGTTCTGTTCTCTCGCCCTGAGCAGCGTCCCTCCGCAGAAGCGAGTGACCTCGTCTCATTCGGGGGAACAGACGACGAACAAGACGACTCCATGTCTCTTGCGGCTTCCGAAGCGGAAGGATGGGCTGGCGAGCCGGAAGACCCCGCTCCACCGCCTCCCTTGGAACCCATCGAGCATGGCCAGGGCATGGATGCCGAGCTCTTCCGCATCCTGTCTAGAGCCGTTGAAGAGCTGGACCTCGAGTGGGCCCCTCCAGAGGAGCCGTCTCGCAGCCGCCTGGACGAATGGTTTCTGCCAGGCCGCCGCCAAGCACCTCGCCAGCGTTCAGCGCCCTTCTTTCCTGAGGTCCACGAAGAGCTGACGAAGTCGTGGCGCGCTCCTTACTCTGCCCGCCTCCACACTACGCACCGCTCCGCCCTCACCGCCGTCGACGGCGCCGAGGAGAAGGGATACGAGCGCTTGCCACCCCTAGATGAAGCGGTGGCTGCTCACCTCTGTCCTCCCGCGGCTGTGGGTTGGAAGACGAAGGGCCCTTCCTTCCAAGCCCTGTCGGACCACCTCTACTCTGGCTGGACGGGCTTACACCTCGGCGGGCCAAGCTGCCTCTGCGCTCCACACCATGGCCATATTTCAAGCATTCCAGGCCAAACTCCTCCGCTCTCTGGATGAGTCTGGAATCGACGCGCCAGCCTTCAAAGATCTCCGCAGCGCCACGGATCTTGCCCTGCGAGCTACGAAGGCTACGGCCCAGGCCATCGGTCGTTCCATGGCCAGCCTGGTCGTGTTGGAGCGCCACCTGTGGCTCAACCTAACGGAGATCAAAGACCTAGACAAGACGGCCTTCTTAGACGCCCCGGTCTCGCCTTCTGGTCTCTTCGGGCCTGCAGTGGATGGCTTCACTGAGCGCTTTACTGCCGCGCAGAAATCGTCTCAGGCTATGAGGCATTTCTTGCCTAAGCGCTCCAGCTCCGCTTCTGCGTCTAGCCGCCCCAGGACTGCGCCGGCTCAGCAGAACAAACCAGCCCCACCTGCAACACAGGCAGCGCCGCCCCAGGAGCATCGCCAGCGCTCGCGCCCTGCGAAGCGCCCTCCCTTCCCGAGGCGCCAGGGACCCCGGCCCAGGATTGTGCTGGACCCGGTGCCTCCGAAGTCGTCCTGATTCGTCGGACAGGAAGAGGATGGGGGACCGTCCCGTTACGACCGGACCACCCCAAAAGCTCCCACGGGTAATTTCCCCTCCGCCTCGTTTATTTCCGGGCGTGGGAAACATACTCCAAGTGACAGCTGGGCCCACACCTGTTGCGCCCACTCCAAACGCCGTTTTCACGGCGGACAAATTTTTACCTCATCACAAAAAGAGCAAATTTCCTCTTCCACCCCTCGCGGTGTACGACCCTCTCAACGGCGGTCTGTCACCCAACATTATTCAACCCCTAGCCACTCGGGCCGAGGCCTGGCAGGCCATCCCCGATGTGTCAGAATGGGTCATGGGGATCGTAAACCAGGGCTACTCGCTCCAGTTTGCACGACGGCCCCCCCGCTTCGCCGGGGGTGCTTCAAACATCGGTCAATCCGGACGACGCTCATGTCCTCCGGGCCGAAGTCATGTCGTTGCTGGAAAAAGGAGCTGTGGAAATGGTTCCTCCGTCAGAGAGCGAGACAGGCTTTTACAGCCGCTACTTTCTGGTCCCCAAAAAGGATGGCGGTCTCAGACCCATCCTAGACCTCAGGCTTTTGAATCACTCCCTCATGAGACGGAAGTTCAAAATGCTGACGCTGAAGCAGATCCTCGCGCACATTTGCCCCCGAGGACTGGTTCTGCTCGCTGGACCTGAAGGATGCGTATTTTCACATCCAGATAGCCCCCGTCACAGACGATTCTTGAGATTCGCATACGAAGGGGTGGCATACCAATATACGGTCCTGCCCTTCGGGCTGTCTCTGGCTCCCCGCACTTTCACCAAGTGCATGGACGCGGCGCTTTCCCCTCTGAGACAGATGGGAATCCGGGTTCTGAATTACCTCGGCGACTGGCTCATCTTAGCCCGTTCACGAGACGAGCTGGAACGCCACAGATCCGTGCTCCTCAGCCATCTACAATGCCTGGGTCTCAGGGTCAACTTAGCCAAGAGCTCGCTATGCCCCACTCAACGAATTTCGTTTCTGGGAGCAGTTTTCGACTCGGTCCGTATGACGGCAGTAGTCTCGCCAGAGGCGCGCCCTGGCAATTCAGCAGCTCACGGCATCTGTCACGAACAAAGCCTATCTCCCTCTGAAGTTTTTCCAGAGGCTGCTAGGGCTGATGGCTTCCGCCTCCCCGGTGCTGCAGCTAGGCCTTCTTCGGATGCGGCCTCTTCAGTACTGGTTGAAGTTCCGGGTTCCTCCCAGCGCATGGCGGCACGGCCGCCTATGTCTCAAGGTCAATCGGGCCTGTCTTCTAGCCCTGAAACCTTGGATGGATCCAGTATGGTTCCAACGCGGAGTCCCCTTACAGGCGGTCTCACGGAGGGCCGGTGCTCTCAACAGACGCCTCCAACTTGGGCTGGGGCGCTGTGTGCGAGGGGCAGACCGGCCTTCGGCTCGTGGAGCCACGAGGAAAGCCATCTACACATCAACTGTCTAGAGATGCTAGCAGTGATGAAAGCCCTTCAGTTCTTTCAGGCTTACTTGACGGGACGTCATGTTCTAGTTCGGTCAGACAGTATGACGGTGGTGTCATACCTGAACCACCAAGGCGGTCTTTCGTCCAGCCGCTTATGCGCTCTGGCGAAACGACTGCTGGAATGGGCTCTTCCGAGGCTTCAGTCGCTCAGAGCGACTCATGTTCCTGGCAGGAACAATCTGGGTGCGGACATGTTGTCACGGAGCAACATCCCCTCCGACGAGTGGATGCTCCACCCCCAAGTGGTCCTCACGATCTGGGAGTTCTTCGGGAAGGCAGAGGTAGACCTCTTCGCCTCAGAAGACAACTCTCATTGCCCAACATTTTTTCTCGAAGGAAGTAGATGCTCTGGCCCACACATGGCCCAGCACGCTCCTTTATGCTTTCCCTCCGATCGCACTGATCCCCCAGGTCATCAGGCGTATCAGAGAAGACCAGCACAGAGTCCTTCTGGTGGCCCCGCTCTGGAGGAACCAGGTTTGGTCCTCAGAGCTATTCAGGCTCTCTCTAAGAGCCCCGTGGCCGATTCCCCTGAGACGGGACCTCCTCTCTCAGGCAAACAGAACAATCTGGCACCCACAGCCGCAGCTCTGGGCTCTGCACCTCTGGTCCCTCGATGGGAGCCGACTAGCCTCCCCGAGGACGTCCTAAATACCATTTCTCAGGCTAGAGCCCCATCTACGAGGCGCCTCTACGACCAGAAGTGGTCAGTCTTTGTTGATTGGTGTTCAACACGCAACATAGACCCTGTGGAGAGTGACGTATCTTCCATACTGTCTTTCCTCCAAGAACGCTTGGAAATGGGGCGCTCCCCTTCCACGCTTAAGGTTTACGTAGCAGCCATTGCAGCGTTCCACGCTCCTATTGCTGGCCAATCGGTGGGACGAAACGGGCTCGTGATCCGTTTTTTGAGAGGTGCTAGGCGTTTGAATCCTCCTCGCCCTCTCACTATTCCCTCCTGGGACCTCTCGTTGGTCCTCAGGGCCTTGAAAGGAGCCCCATTTGAACCAATGGGTTCAGCCGACCTCAGGCCCCTAACACTAAAAACCGCTCTGCTACTAGCACTAGCATCGGTAAAGCGTGTTGGCGATTTGCAGGCCCTCTCTGTGAACCCTGCATGCCTCGAATTCGGGCCTGGTGACTCTAAGGTCGTTCTGAAACCTAGGCATGGCTACGTCCAAAAGTGCTCTCAACTCCGTTTAGAGCTCAGGTCATCTCGCTCTCTGCTCTTCCTCCCTCGGCGGACGAACCAGAGCTGCAGCTACTCTGCCCAGTCAGGGCATTGAGGACCTACATAGACCGATCACAGTCTTTCAGACTGTCGGATCAGCTCTTTGTTTGTTTTGGCGGCCGCACCAAAGGGTCTCCGGTCTCGAAACAACGCATTTCCCGTTGGATAGTGGATGCTATTAACCTGTGCTACTCCTCACTGGGCACTAATTGCCCCATAGGAGTCAGGGCCCACTCCACTAGAGGAATGGCTTCCTCGTGGGCTTGGTCCAACGGAGTTTCCATCCAAGACATCTGTGAGGCGGCCGGCTGGTCTTCGCCGTCCACCTTTGTCAGGTTCTATCACCTCGATGTCCCGACCTTACAAGCTCGGGTCCTGTCGGTGTGATTAGCGGCTTCCAACAGGTCCCGCTTCACGCCACCATAGGAAGTATCTTCCTTCAGTGTAACCATGGGTTCGGTTAGGCTTTGCCTCCGCTTGTCCTTTTTGCCCCCCTCTGGGTGGCCAAATGCAAGCTATATCGTTCCCAGCCGTGGCACGGCGTGGTTGAATTCGTTCCCCATACGCAGTACGAGTGAAGTATCGAAAGGGAACGTGCTCGGTTACTAACGTAACCTCGGTTCCCTGAGATACGGAACGAGTACTGCGTCACTTGCCGTGCCACGAGGCTGCGGCTCAGGGTCGTCGCTTCAGTCGATTGACACTGAAATCCTATGGCGAAACGCCTGCTTATATAGCCCTATACCCCGCCCATTTCGGCGGGAATATTCGCGCGCTTTGTCGCCATAGGCCGCGCAGCTATGCCGCGCCGCCATTGGTTCAACAACTTGTCTATGAGTGAACCAATGACGGTGCAGTTACACTGCGTTATTGAAAAAGGCTTCAGCAGCGGGGAAAAAGGGAGACCTTTCCCCATACGCAGTACTCGTTCCGTATCTCAGGGAACCGAGGTTACGTTAGTAACCGAGTACGTTTTGAACAAAAAGTTGATAATGACAGTGTTTTTTTTATATACATGTTAATGTTCAGCATTCGAAATACAACTAGTTAGTTTTATATTTCACATTAGCATTTTCTTAAATCAACAATTAGAATTTAAAAAAAACTTTTTAAACCCCTTTGATGCAGATATTTGTCTGGTATTAAATCACATGTTGATCTGCAGATTTAATGTCTTTTATCTTCAGTTCATCTAAGGCTGTGGCTGAAGAAAGTTGTAGTTTGTGTTCTTATTTCTCTTTCTTTCAGTGTTTGTTCACAGCAGGTGTTTGAATGATTGAAGGAATGTTTCAGGAACATCACACTAACCTTTAAATAACATTCTACTAACATTAAGGAAACTGAACATTTTCATGTTCTTTGAATGTTACAAATCAACGTTTCTACAATGTTGAATTTTAGATCAAAATTAAGTTGAAAGAACGTTTGAGGAACATTATACCTTATAGAAACGTTCCTATAATGTCAAGAAAACTGGACATTTTAATGTTCCCAGAACCAACACTGAATATTTAGAGAACATTCTTATAACAAAATTCTGTTAGCTGGGTATCTATTTATTGATGCTTTCTGTTATATTTTGAATAATGTGGCGCTTCCATTACGGGTCCAGTACAGCTTTGTTACAATAACAGAGATGTAATGCGATGTTTCTCTGGCATTTTCAAAGGTGCATAAATTATAATACTCTTGCTTGGCTTGATATATATAATGGTGTAATGAAATAAAAATTTTAAACATCTATTACTGTACCCATTTGTATGGACCTTATAGGCTTCTTCCTATTTGAGCCATTGCAGAATAAGCAAGTTGTTTCAGGGTGAGTCGACGGCCCTGAGTCTAAAGCAAATTGTGATTGGTTAGAGCAAGAGCATGCTAAGATTGGTCAGTGCAATGTGGTTGTTATGATTGGCTTGAGTAGACGGTGGGTGGATTTCTCTGCACTTCTTGACACAAGAAATGTTTCAAAATCCACAAATGCCTGTGGTGATCCACAAATGAAAGCAATTTACAAATGAATTCCAAGCAGAGTTGTGTTTGAGACATAAAACATATTTGTGAATGTTTTTATTGGCAAATCTCATTTTATTTATTTGTGATTTTTTTGTAAAACTCATAATATATATTTGTGGATCTCATTGTGTTTATTTGTGAATATGTTTAATGTTTCTGAATCTCGTTACAATTATTTATGGATCATAATCTATTTATTTTGAATAATGCAACAATTCTATCACCATAGTTGAGCCATGTCACTAGCATTTCAGCAATATTTCAGCATTTCAAAACAATTTTTTAACTGAATGCTTAATTTGTCTTGTTTTTCAATATATTGTGATTTAATGTACAGTGTGTGTTACTGAATTTAGCCTTTTTTCTGTTTGTTAAGTCCTGAAACCAATTACTAATTGTTGTTTAAGGTACCTCACAGATAAACTGCGCAACTGAAACTAATGACATAGTAGGGATTACTACGGAGGAGTACGAAGGTGAGAAATGTCCACAAAACTTAAAAAACTGAACTAGTCTAAAATATTAATTTCACATTTACAAGTAAAAGAAAAAAAATTGATTAGTGTAATATTAAAGGGGTCATGAACTGATTAAATAATAATGATATTATTTCTAAATATCATAATTTAGAAATAAAAGAAATAAATTATTTAGAAATTTTATTTAGAAATAAAAGGCAATTTTCTACCTGATTTTAGCCTGTGCTTTGAAAGCGCTGATGGAAGGGGCGTGTCTGCTGTTTAAACGCCTGCTGCTGTGATTGGCTGACATCGTTGCATACGAAATAAGTTTTACATGTTGAGCTCTCTTGAATTTGCTACATTTTTACTATTACAGCTGTCAAACTAATCATGAAAATTGTTGATTATAGCATTATAATAGATCTCCCATGAAAGGTTGCAGCGATGAATGTTGTAGCCGATGACAGACATGTCTATTGAGCACATGCAGTGACCTAATTTTTGCAACTCGATTTCTGTACTCTCACGAATGATTTCATCATTATTACTAACAGTGCAAACACAATGTAAATACAGACATGATGTGAGAAACAGATATTCACTAAAACAGAACAGCCAGTATTTAGCCTAATATAACAGAAATAAACAACATTCTATATCAACATTCTGCCGTATCATGGGTGCAGCAGATGCAATGATATTACGTAGTGCCTGTGACTCTCTGTTTGCACAGGGAGCATGCCTTGCAACCATAGAGACATTTGTGAGAGACACTGCGTAATATCATTGCATCTGCTGCACCCATAGTACGACAGCAAATTATCTTGATTATTACGCTGGAATGAGAGTATAGTTCCTAGCCATATTGGCTTAGAAAATCACAACTTTTCATTTTCCGTCAGTCTTAGTACACAATGTAACTACAGAGGAGTCAAGTTTTAAATAGGAAAAATATCGAAACCCTTTGGTCATTTTTGAGCGAGATGCTAACAATCTAATCAGATTCAATGAACTATGCTAAGCTATGCTAAAAGTGGTACCGCCAGACCCGTAGATCGGCTGAATGGATTCAAAAATGGCAAAACTCAACTGTTTAACTCTAGGGGAGTTGGAAAATGATTTTCAAAAAAAGTGGAGTGCTCCTTTAAGTATGTTCAACTTGCCAAAAATAATGTTGTTTGAACTTATAGGGGCGGTTTCCCGGACAGGGTTTAAATTAAGCCAGGATAGGCCTTAATCTTGAATAGTTAATCGTGGCTTACAAAATGGCTTTCTGAAACACAGATTAAGTTCAGATTACTAAAACCTGGACTATGGAGTCCTGAATTAAAATAAACTAGATTAATTTAAAACCAACTGTGCTAATCTGAATTACCATGAGAGAGGCTGAATGTAAAACATGGAATGAACCAAGAAAAGCTTAAAATTGCATGGAACTGAGAAGCAAATCCAAGGAAAACAATGGCAGCAGAAGAAGACTGCAATCTCAAAAAAATAAATAAATAAATAAAAATAAAAATACTAAACAAGAGACTATTCTTTTAAAGTGAGCAAAATACATCAACTGTAGGGGAAAAAAAGAGAAATACCTGGAAATCTGTTTATAATGAATTCTATATATATAATAATCCAATGATTATTTATGCTTTTGTTTTGTCTTTTACATAACAAACTGAACATAACTATTTACACAATGTGATAATCAATGTTGGCAGTCTAGAAATTGATTTGGTAGAAATGGGCTGGTTTGATCCAAAACACTACTATAGTAGTTACTTCATTATATAATAGACAATTCTTGTTAGCAGTTCCTCAACCCAAGCACAAGCTCAACACTTCACCACAATGGTAATCTCCAAAAACACTATCATAACAAAAACTTTTACATAATAGAACATTAAACAGTAAGAATGCACTTTCTAAAAAATGCATACAATTTTTCAACATTTACTCTCCCACTTCGGCCTGGTGCAAAGCATGATGGGAAGTGAAAGTCCTGTTTGATTTCAAAATGAAAACTTCAAGTGAGTTCTAGTAACCATTTCAAGTTAATTTAACATGAAACAATCACATTTTAACCAGAAACAATGGTGTTAAAACAAAATAAATTGTTTAAATAAAGTGAACAGCACCGAAAAAAAAAAGAAAGAAAAAGAAAGTTTAAGAAAAATAATATTTATATCGCTATATATATATGTAATACATGTGTCTTCTTTGAAACACAACGTTAATCTGAAGTTAAACCTGCCTCCTGGTAGGTTTAATTTAAGCCTCAATTTAGTCCTGGAGTCGCTCTAGTCTTCCTCTAGGAAATCAGTTTATTAAACTCTGGACTAGACTAAAGCCGGGGACACACCTAACGATTGGCTGAAACATTCTAAGACTGAACTGAACACACATACCGATTGTTTCCTTCAACGAGAGCTGATTTATATACTCACACATGGAATTTGAACACCAACTGTAATCGCAGACTGAACGCAACTGGCTCTGACTGGACACGTTTGAGCGCGATCAGTCATAAGTATCAATTTACATTCATAATCGGCCTTACAATTGTTAAGTGTGTGCGCGGCTTAAGTCTAGGACTATTTTAAACCATGACAGAGAAAGCAGATTTCTGTTAATCTGGCTTAAAAGGCCATTTTATTCCTGGACTAGGCTTAATCTCTGTCCGGGAAACCGCCCCATAAAGTTTAGTTGGATTAACTTTATGAAAGTAAGGTGAACTTACTTTTTTAAGTTTTTAGTTCAAACATTCTCTGTAAAATGTTTTTTGTTCACTCAACAACTTTTTGAGGCAGCCTACTAATTTCCACTGACTAATTTAAGTTTTATTTACTAATTTATTTATTATTATTATTTATTAATTTTAAGTACTTTCAACTTGACAAATAGTTTTTAGTATTTAGTAAAAAAACATTTTAGTTGGAATAACTTTACGAAAGTAAAGTGAACTTACTTTTTAAGTTTTCAATCAATACTACATCTTGTTCATTTAACCTAATTTGACATTTCTTATTTAAAGCAAACAAAAAAAATGTATTTAAATTGTTCTTATGTCAATAGTAAAAGATTTTTTTTTTCAAATGTTTCAGCCATTTTTTGATCAGTTCTTTTTCATTCGCACACAAATCAAGCAAAGCTTCAGAAGGAGATAAAATCTTCAACTAGATTAGATATGCTACCACTTTAAGTACACGCTACAAAATAGAAAACATGTTTTACAAACCCCAGCAGGAGCAATAACAACAAGTTCCCTTTCCCTATCTACAGAAAATCTAACTATCTCACCCCTAATCTTCGTGTGGTATTTAAGCTCCAACTCCCGCTGGTAAAAGAAAAGCAACCAGCACGCTGGTGACTCACTCATATCATGGATGTGCTCCCGAGACAACTGCTCTACTCACGGTCACCAACACAAAAAAAAAAAAAACATTACATTGCTCCACTCGTTCTAAAAGGGAACGAACACCAATACTATTCAAAATTCCCCCACGATAGGATTTGCTAAATCACTTACATTCTAAAACTTCGCATGAAAAAACAGCCAATCTACGGATACAGCAATCAATCGCACTCCGTGCTTGAAACAGCCAAATCCAATGTGTATTTCCTTCAAAACGATGCATAAAACATCTCAAACAATAGCGCTATAGCAATCGCTCTTCCAGTTTTACATTCGGTTAATCAACATGCCGAATTAATTTGCCATGACAAATGGGGGCTCGTCCGGGATCATTTCCACAAAGGTGTAAGTCTTCAGTAATGATGACGTCACTCACCCTAACACCATCCTGCAAAACAAGGAAAAAACAAACCACCAACAAATATGACCCATACTGGGTTCATAACAAAAGTAATTTCTATTACAAATAATAGTTAATCTGATGTCAGCCACTGAAACATCAACTGAAACAGCTAAATTAAATATCTCAAGATCTCAGCAGAGGATGATTAAACAACTGAAAATAAATAAATAAATAAATAAAAAACAGCTTTGCCAGCTTCACTTATTTATTTATGATTGAAAATTATATATGTTTTAAGTCACCATTTTGGTGAATAACATTTCCTTTAGTTGTGCTTTTGATCCTTGAAATTTTAATTTACCTTTTTCAGTTTTTGGTTGTTTGAAACACACAAAAAACAAACAAACCAAAAAAAATAAATAAAAATTTTTTGCGTTAATGAAAGACTGAAATCAATTATTAAGAATGTAAATATCATAAAGTGTGTTGTTTCATTGCCCACTTCTAAAAAACTCATCACTGATTGTAATGGTTTAGTGTCGTTAGACTTAGATGTTGTTAAACTTTAATAAGATACTGGACAATAAGTTTTGATCTCTTCCAGACACACATTGACATCAACAATCATTGTATGAATCTCAGCAATGGTGATAATCCACAAAAAGTCTTCATGCTGCAGTGCATTCTGGGTGCACCAATGAAAACTCATCCATGGCTCCCAGTAAGTATTGCGGTATGTCTTATACAGTTGTTTTGTCACCATTGCTGAGGTTTGTATGATGAGTGTTAATGCAATAGTGTATCTATGCAGTACATTTTTTGTAAGAAGAAAATATTTTCATAATTCAATAGGGCCTCAACTTTACTACTACTTTATTTGTTTTTAAACAGTAATTTAAATCACTGTACAACAAGCATTTGAATGTGTAAGCAATTGTGTGGTGCTTCTGCTTCTTTTTAGCCTATACAGAAGTTGAGTTTTTGCCTCTACTAAGCATTTTGCCTTGTCTGTCCAGAAGGTAAACCTGCGCCCATAGCTTGCAAACTATAATAATAAAAAAAAAAATATATAGGAATAATTAAAGGGAAAAAAAAAAAAAAAAGAATTGTACTCAAATTCAAAATTTAAGACCACCCCACAGAGCCCATACAGTCAAATTTCAGTCAATACAAATTAAAACAAGGAACCCCCCAAAATAGGCCAAATGACACATTCTAGCACACATGTTAATACCATAGACTGGTTAATACATTGTGAAGGCATAGTAAATTTGATTATTAGGCAATTGTATGAGTTTTAAATGGCTGGCAACAACTTCATATCACAGTTAAATTAATATTGATCCATTTTAATACTTACATTTTATAAACTAATTTAAGTAGTCTACATAAATTCTATAAAGTAAAATAATTACTCCGGGATTAATTAATTCAGTTTATAGTTTTAGGAGAAAAGGTCCAAAAAAAAAAAAAAAAAAAAAAAAAAAAAAGGTAAAACTGATTAAATAATTAATGATGGCATTCTTTGATATTAACACACTTAATGTATTTAATTGGTCTACTTTAATGTCAACTAATTTTAATCAAATTTTTACAATGGCTTGTCTACAAAAAGTCCAAGCTTAGCTATCAAAATATATTCAGGGGGAAAATGGCGCAAAACATACATTAACGGCTCAAATTTTGTTACAAACTATCTTTACAAATATTAAATAGACTATTCATATGTTGGTGTATCGATGAGCTATAAAGTAGTTTGATTAAAAAAGAAATAATTGAATACAATACTCATGCTTCGATTCTTCACGTGTATATCCATGTGTTTATCCGATCCAATTTGATAGGAGGCGCTGTCTCGAAAAACGAGGGGACTGAGAATGCTGGACTCTGGGTGCGGGACTGTAGATGCAGCAGAACCGTCCTGAGCGCGTTCACAGCGAGTCCGCAATTGACCTTTCGCCGGGAGTTTGATTGACAAGCGATCTAACCAATCAGAACGCCGCATCCGCCATTTTGTCCGACAAAGCAGCCAGTAGTTAAAAGATTAACCTCGGTGGAAGTAAACTTGAAAAATGGTGTGTATTGACGTCTTTCCGCGTTTGAAACAACATTCATTCTCATGCTCATGGACTAATAGGAAGAGATGATCGGTTTTTACGAGCGGTTGAGCTGAGGATCTACAGCAATCTGTCACGACCATGGTCACGACACATTAAAGAGCATCAAAACGGTTTTTATTGTTTGCATTTCTTTAATAACTACACGGTTTGAAAGCTGGGACTTTGTTTAATATCATAAGTAACCTGCTCTGTCTTGTCTGTCGATGTGTGGTCAGTATCCTCTTTGTTCCGCGATGTATTTTTCACTGCGTGTGGAGTGACAGCGCCACGGCTTGTCGGACAAAGCAAAAGTAACTAAGGGGGGCGGGGCTCGGCGAAAGGCTAATTACTGCACTGACGAGAATGTGTCCAAGCGTTTTAGGTGTTCTGTGTTTTGATGTTTATTTATGGAGCATAGACGACAGGTAAAGTTCTCAACCGAAACATGGCTGAAACATTTGAAATAAAATAATTACTTACAATTGACATAAAAAAACAAAAAAGACAATTGAAAATAAAGCCACATTAGGTTACATGAACAAACTTAAATAAGTCAGTGGAAATTAGTACCTCAAAAAGTTAAGATGTGTGAACAAAAACATATTTTACAGAGAACGTTTCTACTGAAAACTTAAAAAAAAGTAAGTTCACCTTACTTTCATAAAGTTATTCCAACTAAACTTTATAAGTTCAAATAACATTAATTTTGGCAAGTTGAACAAACTTAATATTCTATGTAAAGACAACTAAACTGAGCCAGTGCAAAAAGATAACTCAAAAACGTACGTTGAGTGAATGGATTTTTTTTTTTTTTTTTTTTTTTTTTTTACAGTTGAAGACCTTCATTATGGAAAACTTGAATGGCCAAATCCACAGAAATAAGTTTATTTTTAGCTTTCAATAGTAAATTTGTTGAATGACCATATGGGCAGTTGGGGAAGCACATTAAGTCATCTGCAAGGTCATTGCCCCCAATGCACCCACTGGCTCCAGCCATTATAAAGAGAGCATTCTTTATTCACTTTTTGCATATAATTTAATAACAATTAAAATAACAGAATATTTTCATGCTACTAAGAGAAACAATGTAAAGTTAACCGTTTAGTCACTGGCTTGATTTACTAAAAACAAAAAAAAGAAAGTTTTGAGTTCTTAAACTAATAGTTTTTATAATACATTACCTCATACATGTCAAAATGTTTCTCAATTCATGACTCCTTTAATGTTTTATTAATGCAATAAAATGTTTTAATGTTGTGGTCATTTAAAACACCATTTCTTCTGGGAGGAGTATTTCAAGAATAGTAATGCAAGAACAATACTTGCATTAGTATTTATGTTTAAGATGTGTATTAAGAGTATTTAAATATGTTTAAATATATTTGATCTGGCCTTCAGGAGATGTAGAGATTATCACAGATATCAGATCTGATGATCGTCTGGAGCTGCAGCCACATGGTGATTCCATTGGTGTGACATTTCTGGAGCTGGTTTACACTAATGGAGACTCAAACGCTACTGTACGAACCACCAAACCACTGGATGCAGATCAACTTAAGGAGGTTTGTTTCACTATTAGATTTGTTATATCAAGTAAATAAATATAAAATGAGCATAAGCATAACTACATATTCATACACACATAGGCCTATATATTACTTTCATAAAGAAAGAAATACTGTATGCCACATACTATATGTCTCAGTGTGTTTTATTTTTTCCAGTCAGGAGGAAACTTGTTTTATTCAGTCACCTGCTCAAACACAGGGGTATGTTTATTTAAACACTAGCATAATCCGATCATTTAATAAGCATTATGGAAATAAATATATCAGCACAATCCTCTTCACAAATATGTCATTGTGCATTTCAGATGAGAAATAAACGGGTGTTATATATTCAGGATGTCAATGACAATCCTCCGATCTTCCAGAGTAAATCATACAGCGTCACAGTGTCAGAGGTGTGTGTAATGTCATCTTTATACAGCAGTAGTGTGTTTGGTCACTCAGTTTGACTAACATCTCTTTTTAAACTGTATCTTTTGCTCCAGGCGACGGCTGTGGGTTCAGATGTGCTCAGGGTGACCGCTGAAGATGCAGATGTTTCTCCAGAAAACAACAGAATTACATATTCTATAGTGGTGAGTCTAAACTGAGTCTCATGTATTCAGAGGTGGAGATTCCAGGGGTCAGAAAGTAAAAGTCCTGCCATATTTTCATTCCACCCACTGAAGCATTAATGAGATAATTAAGTGATTAATTGAGTGATGATTGCCCATTATTGAAGACACCTGATGATAAAAAGCAGAATCACCAAAGGAGAAAATCACAATTTTTAAGTTACCATCATCGAGGTCAGGGTTTGTTTTAGTTGAGCTCTTGATCCTTGACTTTTTAATATTAGATTTTGTTTGGGCAGTTTTAACAGCATTAAAACCAAACAGACAAGCAAAGTTAAAAGATAATCAGGTGTTGTTGGTTAAGTTTTTACATAAACATTATTTGATCTGAGTCACTGAACTCATTTAGAGCCCAATCTCTGAGTTAGATTTACATTATTGATTACAGCAGAACTGTGATTCTACAGCACAAGATCAGCTTTTACAATACATTTTTTTTTAAGAGTTCTGATTTAAAAAAAAAAAAAGCAGAGCTCATTTAAACACACAGACATCAAGAATCATCCTGTGAATCTCAACAGTGGTGGCCATCATAAAGCATGTTGCAGTGCATTCTGGGTGCCACCAATCAAAATTCATCCATGGCTCCCATCATGCATTGCTGCATGAATAAATTATGAGCTGAATTGTCTTAGTAATTTCATTTATTCTCACTATTAAAATTTTGCTGTTTTTCTGTGACTTTTTAGTAGCTTGTTTTCTAATGTTCAGAGTTGATCTGTTGATCAGAATATGTTGCTTGTCACCGTTGTTGAGATTCACAGGCTGATACTTGATGTCTGTGTGTGCCTAAAATAACTTTTTTTTGGACAACTTTTTTAAAAAAAAAATTCTGTATTGTATAAGCTGATCTTCTGCAGAATCACAGTTCTGCTGTAATCAATAATGTAAATCTAACTCAGAGATTGGGCTCTAAATGAGTTCAGTGATTCAGATCAAATAATGTTTATGTAAAAACTTAACCAAAACCTGATCATCTTTTAACTTTGCTTGTCTGTTTGGTTTTAATGCAGTTAAAACTGCCCAAACAAAATCTAATATTAAAAAGTCAAGAGTCAAGAGCTCAACTAAAACAAACCCTGACCTCGATGATGGTAACTTAAATATTGTGATTTTCTCCTTTGGTGATTCTGCTTGTTATCATCAGGTGTCTTCAATAATGCTCAATCATCTCTCAATTTATCACTTAATTATCTCATTAATGCTTCAGTGGGTGGAATAAAAATATGGCAGGACTTTTACTTTCTGACCCCTGGAATCTCCACCTCTGCATGTATTTGATATATTACAAACACAATAGACATTTACAAAACTGAATTATTGGTGACCATGATAATAGACGTTCCTGGAAACACATTTCTCTGAAAACATGGACTATGATTTGCTACTTAGCTGGACAATATGAGTAAGTGCACAATTAATCATCAATAATTTAATAAAAAATGAAATAAGAGAAAGACAAAATTGAAGACACTTCAATTTAAATGCTTATGTCTTCTAAACATTTTCCAGCTAAGAGAATTTTGTTATAAGAACATTCTCTAAATATTCAGTGTTGGTTCTGGGAACATTAAAAACATCCAGTTTTCTTGACGTTACAGGAAAGTTTTTATAATGTATAATGTTCCTTAAACGTTCTTATAAATAAATAAATCAGAGATTTAATGTCTTTTATCTTCAGTTCATCTAAGGCTGTGGCTGAAGAAAGTTGTAGTTTGTGTTCTTATTTCTTTCTTTCAGTGTTTGTTCACAGCAGGTGTTTGAATGATGGAAAGAATGTTTCAGGAACATCATACTAACCTTTAAATAACATTCTACTAACATTAAGGAAACTGAACATTTTCATGTTCTTGGAATGTTACTAATCAACGTTCTTAAAATGTTGAATTTTAGATCAAAATTAAGTTGAAAGAACGTTTGAGGAACATTATACCTTATAAAAATCCCAGCCAGCACAGCATGGTGGGGCCCAGATGGGTGTCACCTGGGCTGCCTAACTGGGGCCCAGACATTTTTGTCCACGGTTTCCATGGAGACCCCACATGGGTTAGCCCAGATGAAGTGAACACTGCTCAGTGTGAACACTACAGGCTGTTAAATGTAACACTGAAACATGCTGGAGTTAATGAGATAATTAGGTGATAACGAGCAGAATCACTGCAGGACAGAGGAACAACAAGAACTACGACTTCAGCCACAACCTTCGATGAAATCAACTGAAGATAAAAGACATTAAATCACTGAAGATCTGATTAAACATCTCCACAAACAGCTTTACCAGCTTCACTTATTACTAACCAGACTGACTATATTTCTGACATACATCTACTAAAGTTGTTATTGAGAATTACCAGAGGTTTAGATGTTGATGATTTGTTGAAAATAAGTTTGGTTTGATGTCACCATGATCGAGGTCAGTGCTTACTTCAGTTAGGCAGTTTGACTTGATTGTTTTAGTGTTAGTATTTCTCTGGCTGCGCTCACTGCTTGTTATGGCCACAAAGGCAAGATAAAATACGTTTAGCTGTTGTCAGCTGTTTGATAAGAATAAAACTTTATTATGTTGTAGCTTTATTCACTGATCTATTCACTTGAGCTTTATATGATTTTTTTTTATTAAATTTAATGCAGGTAGTGATGGGACATTTGAACCGAGACTTCGGAGCTTGTGTCGAGCATAAATGGGCGTGTCAGATGAAACGTTAATTCGAGGCTTGTTTTGGGAATGTAGAAATCATGTGACCGATGACAAACGAGGCCTCGGTTTGTGTGGAATACGTCATTGGTTCGGTTTGAGTGTCGCTTCCGGATAAAGGGGGTTCGAAACACACGAAACCTTGTGGGTGTTTCAGGAGTAGTAGAACTAGTAGTAGAGTGTCGGAGAGTCAGAGTTAAAGAGTTGTGTCATTGTTGTTATTGTATTATTAGAGCTATATTATTACATTAAATTAGGCTATATTAGGTTTGTATGGTATAATTTATGAATAATTAATTATCTGTGTGTGTGTGTGTGTGTGTGTGTGTGTGTGTCTGAGCCAGTTGTCTCTGCACAAGTAAAGTCAGACAGAGAAGATACATATTTTATTTTATACCCAGGCAATGCACAAATGTCTGTTCAGGTCATAGGCTCAGGATTAATTTTGTCTGCTATTTCTTTGCACAGTAGCTAGATGTCACTACTGAGCAATGCTGAATGAAGCTTCGGGTAATGAACCTTTTGGTGAAGCAATGGGTTGCGAAGCCTAAGTGCTTCATGAGGCTTCATTTGCCCATCACTAAATGCAGGATCTTTTCAAGAATAAAAAAAAAAAATTACAAAATTCAGACCAAAATAATAAACCTGAAAAATGCAATGTACACTAAACACTTTAAAACTCCTGCTTGATCTCTTCACACACAGACATCAAGAATCAGCATATGAATCTCAACAATGGTGACATGCTGCAATGCATTCTGGGTGCCTCATACAAAATTCATCCATGGCTCCCAGAATACATTGCAGCATGAAGCATGTCACCATTGATGAGATTTATACGCTGATTCTTGATGTCTGTTTGTGAGTAAATCTTACAGGAGGTTTGATTAGTGAACAATGTGTTTTTTCAAATTTTCTGATTAAAATTTTTATTGTTGTAATTCTAGAAGAGATTCAACGCAAAGTTAAACACATTTTGCTCATAAAAAGCTCAGTCATTAGCTTTTTTTTTTTTAATCATCTAGCAGCTGACCACATTGTTTCTTGTTTTTCTTGCCATAACAAACAGCAAGAATAGCCTTAAAAACACTAAAACAGTCAAGAGTCAAACTGCCTAACTGAAGTAAGCGCTGCCGTCAATCACGGTGACATCAAACCAAATCAACAAATAATCAACATCTAAACCTCTGGGGCCAGTTGCACCAGCTGTGCGCAAGTTACAACGTAGACTAGTTTTGACGTAAATGGGCACTAAGTTACAACTTACGAACTACTAAATATTTTTGTGTTGCACCATTAAACTTAGTTGAAGCGTAACTCTACGTATACACTAAATATTTACGGAAGCCTCCTATCAGGAGTAACGGTTGGAATAAAATAGCAGACTGACTGAACTGCATCCATAAGCTCTTGTTTTACCTGACAGACTTCATTCTTTACACATATATGATGCTGCTGACATTTACACTCTCTTAAATTTTAAGAGAGAGAACATAATGTGAAAAGATTACTTTGTTAGACACTCTTCAACACGAACCCGTTAAACAGCGCACCGCTGTGTGCATCGGTCCTATCACTCCGTGTTGTGCATGTCAAATAAAATCAGTCATAATCAATAAATGTAATTTCTTATGTTTTTGTTGTTGTTTCAGTATTTATTTATTGATCCTTATTAATTTCGTTTCAAATACAGTTTCTTAATGTTATTTACATATAAAAACATTTATGATTAAGTAGTAGGCTATTATATTTAATGGGAACTTATTTTTACTGTTAGCTACGTGAGGCAAAATAAGTCAGAATGAAGGATAAACTGAAATTCACGGAATTTCAACAACTTCTGCTCCTGTATTTGAAGGATAACTGAAGGTAAACGTCATATTATGCGACTACGCATTACTTTACGGAGACCTTACGAGCTACTAGCTACGTTCTGCCTTAAGAACAAATGGTGCAACCGAATAAAGTACAGAGTTAGTTACAAACTAGCTAGTAGTTACTAAGCCACTAGTGTGGACTTTACGTTCCAATTTAAGAAAGAACTTACGAATGGCTGGTGCAACCCTACCCTGGTAATTCTCAATAACAACTTTTGTAGATGTTTGTCAGAAATAAAGTCAGTCTGGTTAGTAATAAGCAGAGGTGGAGATTCCAGGGGTCAGAAAGTAAAAGTCCTGCCAATTTTTTATTCCACCCACTGAAGCATTAATGAGATAATTAGGTGATAAATTGAGAGATGATTGAGCATTATTGAAGACACCTGATGATAACAAGCAGAATCACCAAAAGAGAAAATCACAATTTTTAAGTTACCATCATCGAGGTCAGGGTTTGTTTTAGTTGAGCTCTTGATCCTTGACTTTTTAATATTATATTTTGTTTGGGCAGTTGTAACTCCATTAAAACCAAACAGACAAGCAAAGTTAAAAGATGATCAGGTGTTGTTGGTTATGTTTTTACATAAACATTATTTGATCTGAATCACTGAACTCATTTAGAGCCCAATCTCTGAGTTAGATTTACATTATTGATTACAGCAGCACTGTGATTCCGCAGAAGATCAGCTTATACGATACGGAATTTTTTTTTTAAAAAAGTTGTCCTTATCACAAAAAAAAAAAAAAAAATTATTTTAGGCACACACAGACATCAAGTATCAGCCTGTGAATCTCAACAACGGTGACAAGCAACATATTCTGATAAACAGATCAACTCTGAACATTAGAAAACAAGCTACTAAAAAGTCACAGAAAAACAGCAACATTTTAATAGCGAGAATAAATGAAATTACTAAGACAATTAAGCTCATAATTTATTCATGCAGCAATGCATGATGGGAGCCATGGATGAAGTTTGATTGGTGGCTCCCAGAATGCACTGCAACATGCTTTATGATGGCCACCACTGTTGAGATTCACAGGATGATTCTTGATGTCTGTGTGTTTAAATGAGCTCTGCTTTTTTTTTTTTTTAATCAGAACTCTTAAAAAAATCTGTGTTGTAAAAGCTGATCTTGTGCTGTAGAATCACAGTTCTGCTGTAATCAATAATGTAAATCTAACTCAGAGATTGGGCTCTAAATGAGTTCAGTGATTCAAAACAAATAATGTTTATGTAAAAACATAACCAACAACACCTGATTATCTTTTAACTTTGCTTGTCTGTTTGGTTTTAATGCAGTTAAAACTGCCCAAACAAAATGTAATATTAAAAAGTCAAGGGTCAAGAGCTCAACTAAAACAAACCCTGACCTCGATGATGGTAACTTAAATATTGTGATTTTCTCCTTTGGTGATTCTGCTTGTTATCATCAGGTGTCTTCAATAATGCTCAATCATCACTCAATTAATCACTTAATTATCTCATTAATGCTTCAGTGGGTGGAATGAAAATATGGCAGGACTTTTACTTTCTGACCCCTGGAATCTCCACCTCTGGTAATAAGTGAAGCTGGTAATGCTGTTTGTGGAGATGTTTAATCAAATCTTCAGAGATTTAATGTCTTTTATCTTCAGTTGATTTCATCGAAGGCTGTGGCTGAAGTTGTAGTTCTTGTTGTTTCTCTGTCCTTCAGTGATTCTGCTCGTTATCACCTAATTATCTCATTAACTCCAACACAGATTCAGTGTTACATTTAACAGCCTGTAGTGTGCACAATGAGTAGTGTTCATTTCATCTGGGCTAACCCATGTGGGGTCTCCATGGAAACCGTGAACAAAAATATCTGGGCCCGTTAGGCAGCCCAGGTGACGCCCATCTGGCCCCCACCATGCTGTGTTGGCTGGGGTGTTCCTATAACATAAAAAAAACTGGACGTTTTTAATGTTCCTAGAACCAACACTGAATATTTAGAGAACGTTCTTATAACAAAATTCTGTTAGCTGGGATATACCTCAAAGTTAGTAGCATGAAAACCAACAAATTTTGATTTCATGAGGCATTAAAAATCTGAAGGGAATAACAGTTGGAACAATATTTTCCAGGTTTGATGAAGTTTGTTGTATCCTAAAGATAATTGGAAATCCGAACTTCCACTTGTATGTCCCAATCTTCACTGACATTGTTACCGTTTTCTGCTCCCTGTTTAGGCTCTGGATGTCATTTTTAAATTTTTTCTGTTTCTAAGTTAAAGGGTTAGTTCATCCAAAAATGAAAATTATGTCATTAATGACTCACCCTCATGTCGTTCCAAACCCGTAAGACCTCCGTTCAATCTTCGGAACACAGTTTAAGATATTTTAGATTCAGTCCGAGAGCTTTCTGTCCCTCCATTGAAAATGTATGTACGGTAGACTGTCCATGTCCAGAAAGGTAATAAAAACATCATCAAAATAGTCCATGTGACATCAGAGGGTCAGTTAGAATTTGTTGAAGCATCGAAAATACATTTTGGTCCAAAAATAACAAAAACTACGACTTTATTCAGCATTGAATTCTCTTCCGGTCTGTTGTCAATCCGTGTTCACGACTCCGCTTCTTCTTCTTCTTTCCTGTTTTACGGGGGTAGGCATCCAGTTTATTGGTGCATTACTGCCCCCTTCTGCTCCGGAGTGTGGTTCACGACACCGCAGTGACGCTGCTGACGTGTTATCCGGTGCACCCGAGCTTCGTTTACAGTCTGAGGGAGACGCACGCTGTAAACAAAACAGCCTTCGCAAACATGCCTAAGGATTTCGACACAGAGGAAGACTTGCTTTTTTTTGCTCAGCCATGTTTATTTGAACCTGAATACATGGACGATGAACTAAGAGCGATGGAAGAAGCTCCTACACAGCAGTAACCGCTGTCACAAGCTTCGGAAAGGCAAAGAGCAATGGAGACCTGGTGGTGTAAATGTCTAAATGTGTAAATGGTGGTGTAAACAGCGTGCGTCTCCCTCCCTCTTTGGACCAAAATGTATTTTCGATGCGTCAACAAATTCTAACTGACCCTCTGATGTCACATGGACTACTTTGATGATGTTTTTATTACCTTTCTGGACATGGACAGTCTACCGTACATACATTTTCAATGGAGGGACAGAAAGCTCTCGGACTGAATCTAAAATATCTTAAACTGTGTTCTGAAGATGAACGGAGGTCTTACGGGTTTGGAACGACATGAGGGTGAGTCATTAATGACATACTTTTCATTTTTGGGTGAACTAACCCTTTAAATTTCTAATGTGGCTGTCAATTAATTTATTTTTAATTTTGACTCATTATAATAAATATTGTAGTTGTCAGTCAATTAGAATATATTTAAATTTGAATAAGCACATAGATAGATCATATTTAAAACATTAATTCATTCAGTTTTTAGAAAACAATCAATTTGAGTGTAATAATGTGTGAGTTCAGTATGTGTCATTTAAATCATATGTCCTGACAGCCTTCAGCACCAGATGAATTTGAAGTGAGAGATGACGGAAACATCAGGCTGAAACAACGGCTGAACTACGACAGTACTCAACAGTACATCTTCACCGTGCAAGCTAAAGTAAAGACAAACTCTCCGACATCCTACCAGTCCCACATCCACGTTACTAAACATTGTAGTATGTTGTTACAAAGGATTAATTTACCCAAGAGTGAAAATTATGTCATCATTTACTCACCCACATGTTGCTCCAAATATGTACACTCTCAGAAAAAAAAGCTGTCACTGGGGCAGTACCCTTTCAAAATTTACACATTTGTACCTTTTTTAGCCCTTAAAATTCAACATTGTAGGAACGTTGATTTGTAACATTCCAAGAACATGAAAATGTTCAGTTTCCTTAATGTTAGTATAATGTTATTTAAAGGTTACACTCTCAGAACAAAAAAAGTACATAATTGTACCTTTAGGGGTACAATGTTACAAAGGTACAAATTTGTACCCTTGTGATTTGAACCTTAAGAGACCAGTTTTGTACCTTTGGTGACAATTTTGTACCTTTATTTAACAGTACAAAAATTGACCCTTCAAAAAGGGTATAAAATTGGCTTTGACAGCGTACAATCGTTGACTATAATGAGATATATATATTTTACACACACACAGAGACTGAATTAAAATCAGAATTTATTGAATCCTTTTCATTTTCACATTTTACAACATTTCATTTTAAACACATTTTTAAACATTCCCAGAGGTGGGTAATCCGGGGGTCAAAGAGTAAAAGTCCTGCCATATTTTTATCTCATCCACTGAAGCATTAATGAGATAAATAAGTGATTAATTGAGTGATGATTGAGCATTATTGAAGACACCTGATGATAACAAGCAGAATCACCAAAGGAGAAAATCACAGTTTTAAAGTCACCATCATCGAGGTCAGGGTTTGTTTTAGTTGAGCTCTTGACCATTGCCTTCATAATATTAGATTTTGCTTGGGCAGTTTTAACTGCATTAAAACCAACCAGACAAGTAAAGTTAAAATATGATCAGGTGTTGGTTATGTTTTCACATAGACATTATTTGATCTGAATCACTGAACTCATTTAGAGCCCAATCTCTGAGTTAGTTTTACATTATTGATTACAGCAGAACTGTGATTCTACAGCACAAGATCAGCTTATACAATTCTGATTTATTTTATTAATATTTTTTTTTAATTTGTCCTTATCACAAAATATACATATTTTGCTGTAGGCACACACAGACATCAAGAATCAGCCTGTGAATCTCAACAACGGTGACAAGCAACATATTCTGATCAACAGATCAACTCTGAACATTAGAAAACAAGCTACTAAAAAGTCACAGAAAAACAGCAAAATTTAAATAGTGAGAATAAATGAAATTACTAAGACAATTAAGCTCATAATTTATTCATGCAGCAATGCATGATGGGAGGCATGGATGTATTTTGATTGGTGGCACCCAGAATGCACTGCAACATGCTTTATTTTTATGTATTGATAAAGTTGATCTTGTGCTGTAGTATCACAGTGCTGCTGTAATCAATAATGTAAATCTAACTCAGAGATTGGGCTCTAAATGAGTTCAGTGATTCAGATCAAATAATGATCATGTAAAAACATAACCAACAACACCTGATCATCTTTTAACTTTGCTTTTCTGGTTGATTTTAATACAGTTAGTGCAGAGTTTTGAAGTGTTTAGTGTACAATGTGTTTTAAAACTCGTTCAGCTTTTTTGATTAAAACAGTTTTATCATTGTATTTCTAGATGTGATCTAATACAAATTTAACATTTTATTCACATAAATCTCAGTCATTAGATCAGGGAATTAAGCCACTACAAGACAATAAAATTTTTATCATAAAGCAGCTGATCCCATTTTGCCTTATCATTATTGCCATAACAAACAGCAACAACAACCACAGAAAAACTAACACTAAAAAAGTCAAGAGTAAAACTGACTAGCTAAAGCAAAGTCTGACCTCAATCATGGTAACATCAAACCAAACTATTATTTTCAACAAATCATCAACATCTAAACCTCTGGTAATTCTCAATAACAACTTTTGTAGATGTATATCAGAAATAAAGTCAGTCTGGTTAGTAATAAGTGAAGCTGGTAATGCTGTTTGTGGAGTTGTTGAATCAGATCTTGAGAGATTTAATGTCTTTTATCTTCAGTTGATTTCATTGAAGGCTGTTGCTGAAGTTGTAGTTCTTGTTGTTCCTCTGTCCTGCAGTGATTCTGCTCATTATCACCTACTTATCTCATTAACTCCAAGACCAATTCAGTGTTACATTTAATAGCCTGTAGTGTGCACACTGAGTAGTGTTCATTTCATCTGGGCTAACCCATGTGCTAAACAAGGGTGTGCTGGCTGGGAGGCGTCCGGCCAGCGGGACTGTGACAGTTAAGGGGTTAAGGTACAAATCACAAGGGTACACATTTGTACCCTTGAGGGTACAGCCCCAGTGACAAGCCATTGTACCCCTAAAGGTACAATTATGTACTTTTTTTTCTGAGTGTAGTATGATGTTCCTGAAACATTCTTTCCATCATTCAAACACCTGCTGTGAACAAACACTGAAAGAAAGAGAAATAAGAACACAAACTACAACTTTCTTCAGCCACAGCCTTAGATGAACTGAAGATAAAAGACATTAAATCTCTGAAGATCTGATTAAACAACTCCACAAACAGCATTACCAGCTTCACTTATTACTAACCAGACTGACTTTATTTCTGTCACACGTCTACAGAAGCTCTTACTGAGAAGTAACAGAGGTTTAGATGTTGATGTCTTATTAAAAATGTTTAGTTTAATTTTCAAAATTGTTTAGTTTTCAAAATTAAGTTGAAAGAATGTTTGAGGAACATTATACCTACGTTCCTGTAACGTCAAGAAAACTGGACATTTTTTATGTTCCCAGAACCAACACTGAATATTTAGAGAACGTTCTTATAACAAAATTCTGTTAGCTAGATAGTAATAAAACACTCTGTTTCTTTGCAGGATGTAGGAGGACTCAGTGACATCACAACAGTTACAATAACAGTTGAAGATTTCGACAATCTGAACCCTTATTTTGATCACAGTCTCTACGAGGCATCCATTGAGGAAAATCAGGTAAATGACATTGTGATCAATAATTTAAACTCATGTCTGATCAAACAAATCAAACCCTCCATGTCTTTTCTGTTCATGAACAGGTAGGACAGTTTTCAGACGTCACTCCTGAGGCCATAAAAGCTCAAGATGGCGACACGGGCATCAACGAGCCTGTAGTTTACAGCATAAAAGCAGGTAACAGAAGATTTACAATACACTTACTGTAGGTGACATGCGTCCTAATCTAAAATAACCCCCTTCATCTGTTCCCAAATAAAGTTTCTAGATAGAGGTGAAGTTTCTGATAATAACAAAGCATATATCCACATTTCTGTTTCAGTCTTTCCAAATGAATATCAGAGCAACTTTGAAATCGATGAAAGCAGTGGAGTCATCTCTGTGACATCGGCACTAGACCGAGAGGAAATAGACCAGATAACTGTCCACATACAGGTATCAGACGTTTCTTAAGGTGTTATAGATCTGAAGAGGTTTCAGTATTGCTTATATATATATATATATATATATATATATTCTTTTCATGATTTCCTTATAAACAGGCAACTCAGCAGGATGATGCCAGTAAGACGGCTAACGCTGTTGTGTCCGTCACCATTGAGGATGTGAATGACAACCCTCCAAAATTTGACCAGGATGAGTATACCGTATCTATTCTGGAAAATTCACCTCAGGATCAGTTTGTGCTTCAGACTAGAGTCACTGATCTAGACCTGGTACTGTTCCTCAAAAAAAAATTTTTTTTTGTAAAGTAGATCAAATAAATAAACAAAAAAAAAAATACAGACCTATGAACACTGAAATGGTGAACCTCATGAGAAGTGTAACTTTTGTGACTTGTCTTTGTAATGTTAGAGTTTCTTTGGCTGCTGTAACTGAGTTTGTTATAACTATAAAAAAACTAAAGAAAACTCAATCTGATGCTGTTGCTGCTTCAAGTTAAGAATATAATCATTGTGTAGTGGCTTAATTCACTGATCTTATGACCCAGTTAAATATAAGCAATATCTTATTAATTTTATTATATTGTGATTTGTGTAAAGATCCAGCACAGTTTTAACCAGAAAATCTGAATGAGTTTTAAAATAGATTGCACATTTAACATTTTTAACTACTTTGAGATTTACTCACAAACAGACATCAAGAATCAGCATATAAATCTCATCAATGGTGACATGCTTCATGCTGCAATGCATTCTGGGAGCCATGGATGAGTTTTTGTATGAGGCACCCAGAATGCATTGCAGCATGTCACCATTGTTGAGATTCATTTGCTGATTCTTGATGTCTGTGTGTGAAGAGATCAAGCAGGAGTTTTAAAGTTTTTAGTGTACATTGCATTTTTTAGCTTTATTATTTTGGTCTGAATTTTGTAACTTTTTTTATTCTGGAAAAGATCCTGCATAAAATTAATAAAAAAAAATTCATATAAACCGATTCTTTCTAACGGCTCAAATCATTAGATCAGTGAATAAAGCTACAACATAATGACAATTTTATTCTTGTCATAATGCTAAACACATTTTATCTTGCCTTTGTTGCCATAACAAACAGCAAGAGCAGCCAAAGAAACATTATTACTGAAACAGTCAAGAGTCAAACTGCCTAACTGAAGTAAGCGCTGACCTCGATCACGGTGACATCAAACCAAATCAGCAAATCATCAACATCTAAACCTCTGGTAATTCTCAATAACAACTTTTGTAGATGTATATCAGAAATAAAGTCAGTCTGGTTAGTAATAAGTGAAGCTGGTAATGCTGTTTGTGGAGTTGTTTAATCAGATCTTGAGAGATTTAATGTCTTTTATCTTCAGTTGATTTCATCGAAGGTTGTGGCTGAAGTTGTAGTTCTTGTTGTTCCTCTGTCCTTCAGTGATTCGGCTCGTTATCACCTAATTATCTCATTAACTCCAGCATGTTTCTGTGTTACATTTAACAGCATGTAGTGTGCACACTGAGCAGTGTTCACTTCATCTGGGCTAACCCATGTGGGGTCTCCATGGAAACCGTGGACAAAAATGTCAGTTAGGCAGCCCAGGTGACACCCATCTGGGCCCCACCATGCTATGTTGGCTGGGTACATGGGTGTGCTGGCTGGGAGGCATCTGACCAGTGGGACTGTGACAGTTAAGGGGTTAAGACACATTTGTTGTGGCAAAAAAAAAAAAAAAAAAGCCAACAAAAAATGTTCTTGGTTGTTGGTTATGTTTTGATTATGACATAATCATCATCATCATGTAATGCTTGGTTTGCTGAATTTCTGCAGTGTCTAATCCCTTAAAAGGAATGTGTTTAATATATAAATGAAAATTTATCTTACTAACACTACAGCATAAGATGAATCCATTATGAAGAATTTTTAAACTCATTATTTATAAACATATGAACTATTGTACGTTTTAAATAAACAAAGGCATCAAGAATCAGCTTTTGAGTCTCAACAATAGTGACAAACAATAAAAAAGCTAAAAGATCAACTCTGAACATTTTAACACACACTACTAAAAGTCAACACAAACTCAACAGTAAAAATAAAGGTAAACAGTAAGAATTAAAGAAAATAACCAGGCCATTCAGCAACAATTTATTAATGTTCAAATTCAATGAGACGATTTCTGTTCAATGCTGGTACCCAGCATGCAGTGCGGCATGAAGCTTTTGATTGTCACCATAGTTAAGATTCATACGCTGATTCTTGTGTAACTCTGAATGTTCAAAATGTTTAGAGCACAAACTGTTTTCCAAGTCCTCCATATTGTCTTGTTCTCACAACACTGATGAACCCATGTTAGTGAATCACAGGGATATAATAGAAAAAAAAGCATATATAACTATAGATTAGACTCTAACAAGAGCAATGATTGTGACCAATCACAAGGCAGCAACAGCAACCAAAAAAATTTTAATATTAAAAAAGGGAAGGGTCAAGACAAGAGCCCAACTAAAGCAAACCCTGATCTCCATCATGGTACTGCCAAACAAAACAATAAAGCAACATCTAAACCTCTGTTAATTTTCAATAAGAGCTGCTGTAGACTTGTGACAGAAATAAAGTAAAACTGGTTAGTTATAAGTGAAGCTGGTAATGCTGATTGTGGAGTTGTTTGATCAGATTGAAGAATTAATGTATTTTATCGTCAGTTGATTTAATCTTATTTCTGTTCTTGTTTCTCTTTTCTTCAGTTATTCTGTTTGTTAACAGCGGGTGTTCATCAGTGTCTGAATTCACTCAATTGTTTTCATTCACTGTCAAGTGGACTATATTAGTGAACTAATATAGGGAATAGTGAATGAGGGTATAGGGTGTGATTTGAAACACAGCCTATGAGTGTCGATTTTGAGCGATGTTAACTCATAGAATATTGCTGTAGGCTACTTTCTCGAAAATGTCAAATATTACCCATAATGCATTGTTTTCTACAGTATATTACTGTTTTAATGGAAAACAGCATGTTGCTGTTGAAATTTGGCCATTTTTTACAGCAGTTTTTTACAGTTTGCAGCCAGTGATTCCACTTTGCATTCCGTGTTGAAATGTCTGTTTTTGTTATGCTCTGTGTGATGATCCTGCCTGCTGCCAATTTACCCACATAGAATTTTGACTGTCTGGGTTTATCAGTTGGTGGAGACCAAATTTGACCCAACCTAAAAAGCCTCGGCATCCATCAAAACGTTCTATGTCCAGAGGCATGTTAATACATGGATAAATCAACTCATCAACTTACACTGTAAGCTTATCACCTTCCATTGTCAGTTGCGCTTGTTCCTGTTGCATGTCCATCGAGTCTGAGGAGGAGGTACCCATGCAGTACCCATTTTAACCACTAGCTGTCAATACTACATACTGCACCAATCTCTCTTCTAACTACCCAAGTCTTCAACATTAAAGCTGTTATAAACTTCTGTGTATGTAACAGAGGTGGAGATTCCAGGGGTCAGAAAGTAAAAGTCCTGCCATATTTTTATTCCACCCACTGAAGCATTAATGAGATAATTAGGTGATAAATTGAGAGATGATTGAGCATTATTGAAGACACCTGATGATAACAAGCAGAATCACCAAAGGAGAAAATCACAATTTTTAAGTTACCATCATCGAGGTCAGGGTTTGTTTTAGTTGAGCTCTTGACCCTTGACTTTTTAATATTAGATTTTGTTTGGGCAGTTTTAACTCCATTAAAACCAAACAGACAAGCAAAGTTAAAAGATGACCAGGTGTTGTTGGTTATGTTTTTACATAAACATTATTTGATCTGAATCACTGAGCTCATTTAGAGCCCAATCTCTGAGTTAGATTTACATTATTGATTACAGCAGCACTGTGATTCTGCAGAAGATCAGCTTATACGATACAGAATTTTTTTTAAAAAAAGTTGTCATCACAAAAAAAAAAAAAAAAAATTTTAGGCACACACAGACATCAAGTATCAGCCTGTGAATCTCAACAACGGTGACAAGCAACATATTCTGATCAACAGATCAACTCTGAACATTAGAAAACAAGCTACTAAAAAGTCACAGAAAAACAGCAACATTTTAATAGTGAGAATAAAGGAAATTACTAAGACAATTAAGCTCATAATTTATTCATGCAGCAATGCATGATGGGAGCCATGGATGAATTTTGATTGGTGGCTCCCAGAATGCACTGCAACATGCTTTATGATGGCCACCACTGTTGAGATTCACAGGATAATTCTTGATGTCTGTGTGTTTAAATGAGCTCTACTTTTTTTTTAAAATCAGAACTCTTAAAAAAATGTATTGTAAAAGCTGATCTTGTGCTGTAGAATCACAGTTCTGCTGTAACCAGTAATGTAAATCTAACTCAGAGATTGGGCTCTAAATGAGTTCAGTGATTCAGATCAAATAATGTTTATGTAAAAACATAACCAACAACACCTGATCATCTTTTAACTTTGCTTGTCTGGTTGGTTTTAATGGAGTTAAAACTGCCCAAACAAAATGTAATATTAAAAAGTCAAGGATCAAGAGCTCAACTAAAACAAACCCTGACCTCGATGATGGTAACTTAAATATTGTGATTTTCTCCTTTGGTGATTCTGCTTTTTATCATCAGGTGTCTTCAATAATGGGCAATCATCACTCAATTAATCACTTAATTATCTCATTAATGCTTCAGTGGGTGGAATGAAAATATGGCAGGACTTTTACTTTCTGACCCCTGGAATCTCCACCTCTGGTATGTAAGGCTTTTTCAAGCCAATATTTAAAGTCTGTTTTGATGTACTTACCTTTTCTAGTTTTCTGTCTGATCAGGGAGGATTCTCTAAAGGTCATTTTATCATGGATAGCGATACCTTCATTATCAACAGTCAAGGAGTCATATCACTCCGGAGTGACGCCACCTTGGATAGAGAAACTGTAGACAATTACAATATAGAGGTATAAAGCAATCACATTCATTTCTTAAATCCAACTATTTACAAAATGTTCAGGATGACTATTTATTCTGAATGGGATGCTTGAATTGTCTTTCTCAGGTAATAGCTGTAGACCAGCCTGTCGATGGTTTAAGCTCCACAGCTCAGGTCATCATCACTGTTCTGGACGTCAACGACAACAACCCACAATTCCTTCCTCTCCCAGAGCCCATTGAGATTCAGGAAGGTGTGTACACCCCCTCATCACCTGGAGAGGTGTGCAAAATCTTAGTCACAGATGCTGATATTGGAGACAACGGACGTGTCACCATCACTACATACTCACACACTGAACTATTCAGATTCAGAGAGGTGAGGGGACTTAACGAGTACATGATACACAGTATCCCAGGTAGCAATATTGAATTGGCCCAGATCCGGCCCACATCTGGCACATTTAGCAAAGAAATAACCTGGTGATGTAATTTGAATCTAACCATGTTGTTGTGCCATTAACACATTTATATTACAAACCCTGCATTACTACAGTATGAGATCTACCAGTATTATAATAATAATCTGTTAGAGAACATTAACAAACATGAGCATTGAAATTAATCTATGATGGCACACACAGACATCAACAATCAGCGAATGCATCTCAACAATGGTGACAATCAACAAAATATTTAAACAGATCAACTCTGGACATCACAAAAAGCTACTAAATGTCACAACAAAAACAACAGCAAAAATAAAATCAAGTATTTTTAATTAAACTATATTGTAGAACAATTCAGCTACATTATTTACGCTGTTATATCACATGCTGCAGTAACACAGGATGTGTAATGTAAACATACTAATAATACAACAATATCGTTAAAATCAAATGACACCAGGCTATTTCATGATGATTTTAAAACCATCAACAGGTACCCATTATCAACTGATAACAATTTGTTTTAGCTTCTATTGCTACTGCAAATGTGTTTGACAGACACACTGTCAAAACACCCAAAAAAGACAAACAATATCAGAATAAGAGTTAATAGCACAACTAATGGAAACACTTATCACCGCTATGGTGACTTCAAATGAAAGTTAGAACCTCTGTTAGAACTTTTGTAGATGTCGACAGAAGTCAGTCTGGTTAGTAATAAGTGAAGCTGGTAATGCAGTTTGTGGAGTTGTTTAATCATCCTCTGTTGAGATCTTGAGAGATTTAATGTCTTTCATCTTCAGTTGATTTCATCTAAGGCTGTGGCTGAAGTCAGTTAGTTCTTGTGTTTCTGCTCGTCTCTTTTTCTGTTCTCTTCTTTCTTTCAGTGATTCTGCTTGTTAACAGGCTTATTAAAGCTCAGATGACTCCATAGTTAATATACACAGATTCTGTGGCTCAGATAAGGTCCAGTTCTGGTTTATTTCTTTGCTCTCAGCTGACATGTGGCATTGCTGTGGCCTGATTGTGGCTCAGATCTGCACTGTTAGACCTTGCTGTAGAAAAAGCAGCCAAGTTCTATAGTTTCCTCTATATTTGTTTCTGCCATAAATGTATGAATATTTTAAGCAGCCAGAAAAAAAAAATGATGTATGAATATTTTAAGCAGCCAGAAAAAAAAATGATGTATTTAAAGGTCATGGGTAAAGAGCTCAACTAAAGCAAACGCTGATCTCCTCGATGGTAACATCAAACCAAACATTTTCAACAAAATATCAACATCTAAACTTCTGTTCATTCTCAATAAGATTTCTTTTGTTGAAATCTGGTCAGTAATAAGTTTAATAATGTGTAATGGCTGGAAGACAGTTGTTGTTCTTGTGTTTTTTTTGTTCTTGTTCCTCTTTTCATTGATTCTGCTTGTTAACAGCAGGTTTTCATCATTAATGCTCAATCATCTTTTACATATTAACTTAATTATCTCACTGCAACACAGCATCAACATTACTTTTACTCTGTAGTGTGGACACTAGATGATGTTCCTGTGGGGTTGAAAGGGTTAAGGGTGTGAGATAAAAAGACACACCCACAAAATGTATTTTAACAGTTACAAACTGTTTGTTAAAAAACAGTTATATACTGGCAACACTGATGTGTGTAGTTTACTATAAAATTTTAAAAGTTTTGTGGGTCACCACTGTGCTGAAGAATAGAGTCTGTGCTTAAGTTCAGGAGAAGATCAACAGGCACTGGAGAAATGCTGCATGTTGTTTTATTTAACAAATGGTGATTGTGTAGTTGCTGGTGCAGTAAAAATCTTTTTGTTTAAAATGCTTGTATTGAACTCTAAAGAAAATAAGTTCATAGTAATGATATGCTCATATTATTAGCCTATAATAAAAATTAGTTTTTATTAGTGTTTTAGTTAGGCAGTTGGTTTCTGCAAATGAAATGAGGTAACATAAGTTTTATTTTAGTGAATGGTATCTTTACAGTAAATAACTGTACAATCAACAGTAAATTACTGGCAACAGTGTTGCCAGTATTTTACTGTAAAAAAGCCCGGCAAGGTCTAACAGTGTGGCTAACAGTAGTGGGGCACTCAAGGGCCATAATTCCACGCAGCATCTGGGACTACTCAATGTTTCTACCTGGGATATGATATCATATTTTAATAAACTTGACATTGTAATGTTCAGATCTTATATAAACATGTTTATTTCCTTCACTTGTAGGATGGGACTCTACTAGCTATTGAGGAGCTGGATCGGGAGACACAGGATGTGTATGATGTGGTCATTGTTGCCATGGACCATGCAGTCCCACAGAGAAATGTACAGTTTTCAATTATGTTGATTTTTATTACTGCATGATGTAAATATGTGTAGTTCAATACAATTTGTGATTGTATTGATTGGGTGGCAGCCAGTTGTCCTCAACCCAGGAGCATGGCAGCGAACTCTATGTCCCACTTGGTCTTCCATCGCTCCAGCACCACTGCCTCGGGCAGCCACTGGCAATCACTGCTCCTTCGTGCACAATCGACTCTCTGACAGCGTGTCCCTGGATATTTGGCACCAATGCAACAAAGTTCATGTTCAACGAAGAAGGAGGCGGGAACTGGCAAATGTTTAAACATGTAGATCATAAAATAAACAAACTCAAAATGAAACTGAAATGGTAGCCCCTCATGGACGACTGCTGCACAAACATAAACAAAACACAATGTAAAGTCCAGTCCTGGTCATCTCTCATTCTTCACTGCCATCGCTTCTCCTTTTATCTTTCCTAGCTTCTCCATGAGTAACTTGAGGCTGGTGCGGGGCGCAGGTTAGCACTCACGGCACCAGCCTCACTCCACTCTCATGGCTCTCGGCTGCGTCCTGCCTGCTGCACTTTATACTTTAAGAGGATAAAGTAGGGGATTAATTCTTAATTAATTGCCACAATAACATTTTTTTTCTCCCCATATGTCATCTGGGTTTTCATAAAAGGTCTCTTAAAATGCGAGTTTCTTCTTATTTGCAGGCTACATACATCAGAAAATATGATTGTAAAGGCTTTTATCTATCTGCCAACAAACAAAGTTACAAACAAAGCTGTGCAAGTGATTCCATAGGGCTAGTTGCCTAATTTGCCATAGTTTCATGGAGTATAAACTTTGAAAGATTTTCCAAATTTTGTCTGAGACATTGTTTAAGTAGCATGACAACCTTGAGCCTGGGTGCACAGTCATTTTGTCCTTAAATTTATATTGAATTTAAATTTGGGATTTATCTATCCCTAAATGACAATATGTACTAGATTTTATGCAGATATAAAAGGATACTAGACATTGTAAATATGAACTTTTAGTCTGAACTACAAAATTGTTGTTTGGGTTCATTTTCTGCAGAACATCACCACAGTGAGGGTCAGTATCACAGATGTCAATGATAACGCTCCAGTTTTCAGCTCCGACACCTACAGCAAAAGCATTCTCGTTAAAGATGCCAAGGTTGGAGAGGTGCTGCTGACACTCTCAGCCACAGATAAAGATGCTGGAAGCAACGCGCTTATTAGCTACAGGTAAGCTTAAGACTAAACTTCCATTTCTTTAGGATCAATAATGTGAAGGAAAAACAATGAACGCCAAGGCTTGACATTAACACCCGCCAAATGCGGGTAGATTTCAGCTGTGGCGGGTAAGACAGCCCCACTAGCCACTTTGGCAGGTTGAATTTAATTTCATCTTACAGCCAAATGATCGTTGAAGATCGTTGTATCACAAAATTACAATTCAGTTACAATTCTTCATCAATTAACTTGCTGTTAAAGCCTTGTGAATCACACTGAATGACACGCAATAGAAGTGCTTTCACAATCAGTTCTCCTTGCTCCTGAATAGTCAAAATGCCAATCGTGTAGAGTATCTCGCGTGAATACAGTCAGTTATGGCTTAAGTGGACGTAAACAGGTGGGTAATAACTGGATATGTGTCAGTATATTACGTCCATGTATTCAGCAGCCCAGTTAAATACCTGTCTGTCATTAATGTTAATCAAACAACAAAAAATGGTAAATAAATGTATACATGTTAAATAAACCTAAGCTTTTTTTAATTTACTATTTACTATTTTTGAGCGGCTAGTAACTTTGGAAATCCACTAGCCACAGTGGCTGGTGAGCAAAAAAGTTAATGTCAAGCCCTGATGAACACACTTACCTACATGATACCTTTTTTAAGGTGCATGAATGTTGTCTTTCTGTAGGTTCTCTGAAGTCTCCTCAATGGTCGCACTGGATGCTGAAACAGGAGACATCACTTTGACCTCTGACCTTAGCGGGGTCATAGAAGACACGCTGCTAAACCTTACTGCTATAGCAACAGATCATGGAACACCACCAGAATCTGATGAAGGTTTGGGTTTCATAACAACATTGTTGATCTTTCTTAGCAGTAAGAAATAAAAATCTCCAGTATAGTGTGATCCCACCTAAATACTATACGAGTATGTCCACAAAGAAGCAGAAAATGCTGGTGCTAATGCAGTGCTAGTGTTAATGAGGTTAATGCCAATATTTAATATTTATTGAGTTAAAATTGGGGGGCAATTTCACATGACTGGAATAATAACTGACCAAATAATTGTATGGAGCTACAATAGCCTCAAAATTAGTTTATTTACAAAATACGATCAACAAATGCATAAGCTTATATCATAGACTGTAAAAATATATGTCCGTGACGTCACCCATAGAGTTCTGAACAGCAGTTTTGAAGCGAAAATGAGGCCGCGGCCATCTTAGCTGCGCGTCACCGCACGTCACTCCCGGATAACTGAAAATGGGCAAAGAGGCGGGGAAGTGGTTTGAGCTGATGTGATTGGTTGCTGAAACCACGCCCGCTTAGCTCGACATGACCACGTTAGCAAGCAAAGGAGCTATATATCTAGATACTATCTAAATTATTAATAAACATAAGTTTTAACATCAGAAAGTTCTAAAGGTTTACTGTCAATTTACGGTGTTTTTTTAAGATATAGATGCTCCAACACCAGTAATTTGTGTTGGGTGTGCAAATAACAACATGGAACATCAAATGGGACTTCATACCTTTATAGAGATCACGAGATGAATCCAATCTGTGGCACTTGGGTAAAATATAAATGTCCATTGCAAAACAAAAAAAAAAAAACATTTCACATTTCTTCTGAATGATCTGCTCTCTGTCATCGTTCTTCAAGAAAGGATGCAATCTGAGCAGCGATCGTATCTAACAAATGAGCCTGTGTCCAAAGTATATTTTTTTCAAAATAGTGCAGCAGTTTTAGTTATAATATCCAAGCAGTGCTGTCAGAGTTGTATATCCTCCCGCCATTGTCATTGTAGTTAATCTCGCAATCAAAACTTTCAGCCAATGCCACGATCCAACAACGTGTGTTCTGTGTCTCTTCCCCATGCATGCACACAGACACACATCAGTCTCGAATATTATGCAGCAAGCCATATTTTATAATTGTATAAAATAATCGAGAAAAAAAGCACAAAAACGGCTGAGATGCCAAATTCAGCGGCAGCTGAGGTAAAGTGACGGCTCACAGACAGCAGCGCACTCTACCTGTCACTCAAGTGACCACGCCCTTAATTATGCAGAACTTTAAGGCTTAATATAATTTAAACGGAAAAGTTATAAAAAAATTCACCCCCCTCAGAGTTGTCATGAAGGGCAAAAATAGCAGTATAGACCAAAACCACAATTTGAACCAACTTGTAAACATGTTTTTTTCTGCTGTAAACTTGGCCAATTTAACAGGGGACTCTATGAGATTCTGCTCTCTTTTGGAGCCTGTCCCTAGCGGCCAGTCGATGAATCGCAGTTTAAGTTACTTCCGTATTGGCTTCACGAGAGAAAGGGGGAGGTTGCCGCTTGGCTTATACATACTATATATTTACAAACTCATAATTCTATTTCAAAAAACACTATATGCAAATGCACAACCAAATTTACATTTGGAAAATAAGAAAAATTTAAAAATTCACAGCAAAATTCCCAGTGTTAAATTAACACTCCTCAGTATACATAAGTGTCCACACTACAGGTTGTTAAAAGTAACACTGAAGCAGTGTTAAAATTAATAAGATAATTAAGAGATTAATTAAGTGATGATTGACCATTATTGAAGACACCTGATGATAACATGCAGAATCACTGAAGGAATGAGAAACCGCAAGAACAGAAAAAAAGAGACACACAACAACTAAAACTGACTTCCACTTCTTGCACTTATTACTGATCATTTTAACGTTATATCTTATTGAGAATTAACAGAAGTTTAGATGTTGATGTTTTTATGTAACGTTTCGTTTTAAATCGACATGATAGAGGTCAGGGTTTGCTTTAGCAGGGCTCTTGACCCTTTTCTTTTTAATATTTGTCTTTCTTTGGCTGTTTCAACTTTGTGTTTATGAAACACATTTGTTGTGGTAAGAGAAAATATGATCAGGTCACAATATATTTGGATGATGACGACATTATCATCATGTAACAATCCGATTCATTCTTGATATGTAATTTTAGGTGGTTGTAGCTATGTGATTTTACAGCTTGAGATCCAACAGCAATATGAACAATTTCAGCAAAAAAACAGCAAAACAAGCTAATGTTACAACAAAACAAAACAACAGCAAAATAAAAGCAAACAGGAACAATCAATGAAAATTACAGCTGCATAATTTATTAATGCAGCAATGCATGATGGGAGTCATGGATGAGTTTTGATTGGCTCTCATCATGCACTGCAACATAAAGCACTTTAATTGTCACCATTGTTGAGATTCATATGCTTCAGATATATAAAACTTCAGGTTATAAAAGCACTGCTGAATCTTAAGCAGAAAAAAAATAAATAAATAACTGCAGTTAAAGGCAATGCATGATGATTGTGTCATCATCAAAACACATTACAACAAACGTTCACATGCGAACAACTCATGCTTACGATGCTTTTGGGAAACACAGCCCAGATCAAGGTTTCTCTAACCATAACAAATGTGCCAAAGAAAAACGTGTATTAAAAAGTAAAGGGTCAAGAGCCCAACTAAAGCATATACCGATCACCATCATGGTGACTAAAACTAACCCTTCATTAAAACATTAATATCTAAACTTCTGTTAACTGCTCGTCGTCAAACATTTCAAAAATATTCTTATTCCCCTGAAAGATTTGCGCACGTCTCTGTCTCAGTCTGCCTACTGGCAACTCGTAACCACTTGAGAGACCTCTCGAGCTGGGAGAGTAAGAGTGATTCTTAGCTTTAAGAAATTTGATAACTTGCTTTTATGCTTATGTTTGAAAGTAGGAGTAAATTTCATGAATTCTCAGCACTTAAGACTAAAATGACACTTTGAGAAGCTTGATAAATACGGGCCCAGTTTGACTATTTCTGTCATCTACAAAAGTTCTTATCAAGAGTTAATCAAACGGTATCTTTTGTACAGAGTATCTTTTCGTAACAACAGCCGAGCAGCTGATCTTTCATTTCCAATGTGTATATCAAGGTATTCTCTTGAAAAGTCTTTACTGTCAAATATGTGTTGAATGTACACTTTTAGGAATTTTACTAATTATTGTGAATTTATCTGAGAATATTCTTAAATAAGGAAATCTATTCGGTGATTGGTCCATGCCTATGTCGTGTGGACACATATGTACACTGAGGGTTGTTAATTTAACACTGGGGATTTTGCTGTGTACAAGTATATTTGCACATCTCGGAATATTTCTATGTATACAAATTGATTGTTGAATCTGGATTTGCAAATTGTGTGTATTTGTGGATCACTGTGAATTTGTAGGTGTATTTTGTGAGTGTGAATTATCTTATTGATTTGTAAATTATATTTTAGAATTGAATACATTTTTAGACCATTTCAGCTCCATAACAAACAGTTTAATTTATTCACTTTAGGATTTTAGGCTTTTGATATATTTTGTTTAGATATCAGCACAAATTAGTTCTGAAATCTGCTAAAACACTGCCTGCACAGTCATTCAAAGCGGTGCACTGCAGCTTGTGGACATGTCGTGGTACATTTGTGACCTAAACGTGCCCTTGGTTTGCATGTAAAAATCAACTGGGCTCAATGGAACTAACATGTCAAGATTAACATCTTTTTTCTCTCTGTAGCCGAAATCTTGATCTACTTCAAAATTGCTCCTTTCACTGAAAGTGTGGCTTTTGAAAGCTCCTCCTACAACTTCACAATAAAGGAGAATGAACCTGAGGCCTCAATAGTGGGCAAGGTCAGGGCATTAACAGGTAATCCAGTGGTTATGGTCAGATATAACATGAAGTCAAACAAGGATGTCTTCTCTGTGGATGGTGAGGGAAGCATAAAAGCTCTCAGACCGCTGGACAAGGAGGAAGAAGAGTGGTACATCCTTACAGTAGAGGCCATAGACTCCAGAACTCCTCCAAACACTGCAGAGACAATGGTATTATTCTTACTTCAAATTAAGGCCAGAAACAAACAATTACACAATTTATGTTAATGCACAATGTTCTTTGTTACAAGTAAAAAAATTATGTAAATGCTCACTGTATCCTCCATTACTGCATCACTGGGAATGCAATTTACCTTGGATTTGCATTCTGACACATTTCAGAATATGACACAAGCTTGTGCTAGAAATGTTAGTGTTCACATGCTTACATAGAGAATCTTTCTGAAGTCTTACTCTTCAAGCACGTCAGAGCCAAAGTTTCTCTTCTCAAAAGAAAGCTGGCACAGAGAATTTGACTTACTTTCTCTCACAATCTTCAGGTCAGCGTTCAGGTTGAGAACGTGAATGAGGCTCCCGTGTTTGATGCTGAAATATATAAAGCAGAAATTTTCAGTATCTCTCCATACAAATTCCCTATAGTGAAGGTCCAGGTAAGTGTGCTTTGGTATAGACATCAGTTATCAAATGCAGTGGATGTACTCAGATCTATTTTGTAATTAGTGGTGTTCACTAAGGCAAACATTACAGTTATTGTTGCTTAAGACACTCTTAAAAAAGGTTCAGTGGGGTGGGGGTTCTTTGAACATTGTGTAGATTGGGCTCATATAAGTAGTCTTCACTGAGGATTTTGCTGTGTCTATTACACATTTCAGCATCTACTGTTAAAACTTATAACAGTTACAATATCTTATCCTTTGGATTATTTAGAACAAGCTGATCTTCTGCTGTAGAATTACAGTGCTGCTGTAATCAATAATGTAAATAATGATTATGTGAAAACATAACCAACACCACCTGATTATCTTTTTCTTTGCTTGTCTGGCTGTTATTACTCATTTACAACAACCCAAATATAACATTAAAAAGTCAAGGGTCAAGAGCTCAACTAAAGCAAACACTCATATCCATGATGGTGGCTTAAAAATGGTGATTTTCTCCTTTGGTGATTCTGCTTGTGATCATCAGGTGTCTTCAATAATGGTCAATCATCACTCAATTAATCACTTAATTATCTCATTAACTTTAACACTGCTTCAGTGGGTGGAATAAAAAATATGACAGGACTTTTACTTTCTGACCCCTGTACTTTACACCTCTGGTTATTTAAAATTGTTTATAGTGATAAAGTATGTTTACAAGCTGTTTAATTCATAAAATCTAAAAATGAATTAAAACTAAATCCATAAAATGGTCCCATGATGGGAACCCCTAAAAAGTTCTATATATTAAGTGCCTGACAGAACCTTTTAAGGTTCTATATAGAACTTTTTCTTCTAAGAGTGCTGTCTATCAAAATATTACCAAACAGTGAACTTACCAAATGAAGATAGATAACCAGGCTCAGAATTGTATATTTAATGGCTATTAATAAACTTGAATTGTTAATCACAATTGATTTGATTTTTTTGTAATAAAAGTGGTTGAAATGTGGTCTTGTGTCCCTCAGGCATCAGACCCTGATGTGGGCGAGAGCTCAGAACTGCAGTATTCCCTGCAGGAGTCCACAACTCTGCTGGATGTAGAGCCAAACACTGGTCAGATCTACGTACTGGATGCTTCTAGCTTTGGAGGCAATCTGTTCACCTTTCATGCTAAAGCCACTGATAAACATGGACTGTCCACGACTACAACAGTACAGGTGAGAGAGAGAAAATAAGAGAAAGCTTTTGGAAGACTGTTTCAAATGATTAATGGCATTTTGATTGAGAACTGAACAAAAACAGAGTAAAACTGAGTAAAACAGAGCAGTCAATGCAAAGACTGAGTTCTTGTGTTTGTTACCTCCAGATCGAAGTGAAACAAAGTGTACATCGAGACAGCGTCTCAGTAATCTCTCTAAACCAGCCCGTATACATAGTGGAGAAGATGATACCAGAAATGGAAGAGTGAGTAATCATTATTGAAACGTGTTATTGAGACAGAAAAAGAGCATTTCCATTTGTGAAGTGAAGCGTTAATGTGTTTTGAGCTAAGAGTTCTATTCCACGAAAAAATAAATATAATACTAAATAAACAAAAACATGAATGCATATGACATTTCCAAGTCTTTTTAATCACCTTGTCTGTAGAACAGACTGAAATTTACTCCATTATTTACTGAAAAGCTTCTTGTGAACTTATGTCAGGGTAATAAATTAAAGAACTAGATTGATCATGAGGAAAATATTGTTTTAAAGGTTTAATTCAACCAAACATTCTGTCATTAATTACTCACTCTCATGTTGTTCTACACTGGTAAGACCTTTATTCATCTTCAAAACACAAATGAAGACCTTTTTGATGAAATCTGAGAGGTTTCTGTCCATCCATTGGGAGCAACACAATTTACACTCTCATGGTCCACCACGGTAGTAAAGACGTCATTAAAGAAATCCATGTGACTCCAGTGGTTTAACCTCAATTTTATGAACCACTGGAGTCACATGGAGTGCTTTAATGATGTCTTTCCTACCTTTCTGGACCTTGAAAATGATACCCAGCTAACAGAATTTTGTTATAAGAACTTCTCTAAATGTTGTGTTGGTTCTGAGAACGTAAACAACGTCCAGTTTTCTTGACGTTAGAGGAACATTTTTTATAAGGTATAATGTTCCTCGAATGTTCTTTCAACTTAATTTTGATTTAAAATAAAACATTCTAGGAACGTTGATTTATAACGTTCCATGAACATGAAAATGTTCAGTTTCCTTAATGTTAGTAGAATGTTATTTAAAGGTTAGTATGATGTTCCTGAAACATTCTTACAATCATTTCAATCAAAAAAAATAAATAAATTCTGTTTTAAAAACTGGACTGAAGTCAGGGAACTACACTAACCTTTTCCACTGGTGGCACTTGCGCTACTAACTTTTTCAGTTACTGGCGCAAAACATGATTTGGTTGCACAAATTATTTATAGTAAGCCACTCTGGATAATAATGAACAATAATGAAACTGTATTGCATACAGATGTGCTTTTTATTTTACATGCCATCTTTTAAACCACATGCCTTCTTCTTTTCTTTAACATTGGTTGGGATAGATTTACTGCAAAAAAAAAAATACAGTACACAATAAAGTGCAAAATGAATTTCTTTTAAATTTCAACATGCTATGGTTAGCACAGATGGGCAGACTCCTGAACTCTTAAGGAAAAATAAAATAAATATAATCCATAAAATAATATAATAATAGATTTTCAGCAGCTATTGGCTTTTTTGTATTAAAGATACAAAAAAAAGAAGAAATTTTGGCACAGGTCTTTTGCTTGAGAGTGTCTGAGATTACTCCAATAAATTCAGCACATGATTTGTGGTTAGCGTATGTTGGATTAATGGCCACCCCGTTCTTCTTCAAAAGAATAATTTGCGATTTAAGTTTGGTTAAAGGCATTTCCTCTTTGGCTATATTATAAGCTACATTGAACTTAATTATCAATTCAGATTCTTCACTTGCTCGTTTTGCTAAATCTTGACGCCAAAATGCAGTGGGGAGTGCTGCTGCGTCACGGGATATGTACCTGTCTCTACACTTCACGTGCTTCATACGGTCATTGTGAAGCTTCAATGATTCGTGTTTGAATTGTTTTGACGCAGTTACAAATTTGGACAGTCCAGCAATTGAAGGCCCACAGAATTTACAGTACACACAGTGCATTGCCCTGTCTTGGTACCTTAACCACTGGTATTCTTCGAGCCACTGGTGTCGAAATTCATATGTCCGTATCATTTTTCCCGCGTGTGCTTTCCCTGACGAATCCTTCTCAGCCTCATCATTCTCACTCACAGGCTCCGTTTGACACGTCGCATCGACATGGTTCTGTTACACTTGAACTTCCCTTCTTAAAATAGGAGTCAATTGTCCGCTTCATTTCAACACGTACAGATTGTAGGCTATGTTGAGATATATATGCGATTGCTGCGTGTGTCTTAACGAGAGGTATATTTTTTTAAATCAACGTTAGGCTACGCCTCGCCTACACCATTCTGGGAGGGGGCGGTCACGGGGTTGAAGCCAACTTGTGTTGAATGCTCAGAGCACGTTATAAAACGTATTCTTAAAATACACATTTCTGTTTTAATAAATGCTCATAGTAAATCATAGCATATTGCCTAAAACATAAGGTAGGTACAAAAATAATCAGTGATACATTTGCGACCCCATAGAAATTAGGGTCGCAATGGCATTTCAAAAGGTCGCATATGCGATTATTTTGATCACAGTGTAGTTCCCTGGAAGCAGAGGTGGAGATTCCAGGGGTCAGAAAGTAAAAGTCCTGCCATATTTTCATTCCACCCACTGAAGCATTAATGAGATAATTAAGTGATTAATTGAGTGATGATTGCCCATTATTGAAGACACCTGATGATAACAAGCAGAATCACCAAAGGAGAAAATCACAATTTTTAAGTTACCATCATCGAGGTCAGGGTTTGTTTTAGTTGAGCTCTTGATCCTTGACTTTTTAATAGTACATTTTGTTTGGGCAGTTTAAACTGCATTAAAACCAAACAGACAAGCAAAGTTAAAAGATGATCAGGTGTTGTTGGTTATGTTTTTACATAAACATTGTTTGATCTGAATCACTGAACTCATTTAGAGCCCAATCTCTGAGTTAGTTTTACATTATTGATTACAGCAGCACTGTGATTCTGCAGAAGATCAGCTTATACAATACATTTTTTTAAGAGTTCTGATTTAAAAAAAAAAGTAGAGCTCATTTAAACACACAGACATCAAGAATCATCCTGTGAATCTCAACAGTGGTGGCCATCATAAAGCATGTTGCAGTGCATTCTGGGAGCCACCAATCAAAATTCATCCATGGCTCCCATCATGCATTGCTGCATGAATAAATTATGAGCTTAATTGTCTTAGTAATTTCATTTATTCTTACTATTAAAATGTTGCTGTTTTTCTGTGACTTTTTAGTAGCTTGTTTTCTAATGTTCAGAGTTGATCTGTTGATCAGAATATGTTGCTTGTCACCGTTGTTGAGATTCACAGGCTGATACTTGATGTCTGTGTGTGCCTAAAATAATTTTTTTTTTTTTTTTTGTGATAAGGACAACTTTTTAAAAAAAAAAAATCTGTATTGTATAAGCTGTTCTTCTTCAGAATCACAGTGCTGCTGTAATCAATAATGTAAAACTAACTCAGAGATTGGGCTCTAAATGAGTTCAGTGATTCAGATCAAATAATGTTTATGTAAAAACATAACCAACAACACCTGATCATCTTTTAACTTTGCTTGTCTGTTTGGTTTTAATGGAGTTAAAACTGCCCAAACAAAATGTAATATTAAAAAGTTAAGGGTCAAGAGCTCAACTAAAACAAACCCTGACCTCCATGATGGTAACTTAAAAATTGTGATTTTCTCCTTTGGTGATTCTGCTTGTTATCATCAGGTGTCTTCAATAATGCTCAATCATCACTCAATTAATCACTTAATTATCTCATTAATGCTTCAGTGGGTGGAATAAAAATATGGCAGGACTTTTACTTTCTGACCCCTGGAATCTCCACCTCTGCCTGGAAGTGGTACTTTTTGTTACCTCCTCTTAGTGTTATGAGTTATTTACACCAACTTATAGTGTGATCTTTTTCTCAGATCCATGGAGAAAGTTTTAGGCTGGACTGTGAAAATCCTCAGTGTGAGAGCTGAGGATGGGAATGAGATGCGCACCATTCTCAGAGAATCTACAGACAAAACTTATGTCAGTTTCATTGCCATGGACTCCAGTGGAGCTGTCATCAAAGCCACAGAGGTCAAAGTGTAAGTTGAACGAATATCAGTTTATTTAGACTCTTCTAATGTGAAAGCTGATGTGGAAATGTGTAAGTACAAAAAAACATGTTTACAATAAATACAGTTATAATTGTTGTGCTTTGACTTTGTCAATCGTAATTTTGATCAGATATAAAACTGATCTTAGATCTGAATACATTAATTTTCTTTTTAACTTTGACTGCCCACTGCTACTATCACATTCTGAAATGTCTACTAAATGTTTTTGAGTATTTTATGATTGCAAAAGAATGACTTGCCATTGAATAAAAAATATTGTATGTGAACTCTTCCTCTCCTATATACAGTATATAACAAAGATTTTTGACTGACCTAACACTATGTAAAAAAAAACAACCCAGCAAATGAGTTAATGTATAAAACCCAACAAGTGTTCTGTCCATGATCTTGCAAGGATACCAGTAACTGATTTGAATTAAGTGCAAGTGCTGCAATTGTATGATTACACATACCTATGACATCACAATACACAGATATCCACCTTGAAAAGTATTCCCCCTCAAAATTATGATTTATATATACTTATTTATATATACTTTATGTAAGTACAATATCAAAAGATATTGTGTTCACATTTCCAGCTGGCCAGCTTGTCTGAAGTATATCTGTTTTATAGCAAGTAAAGATCGAAACAACATTAACCGCGTTAATCAATATCACTTTTGCACCCGCAATTAATGTTGAAATGGCATTGAATCAATGTTATAATGTGATGTTGGTTCAACATCATGCTTGCACTCTCAGAAAATAAAACACAACTACAACTCAACAAAGGATGTATTTTGGTAAACACTGTTACAAAGACCACAAACTCACACAAAAAGCTAAGAGTCAAACTGCCCAACTAAAGGCAACACTGACCACCAAAATGGTGGCCAAACATTTTCAATAAAACATCAACATCTAAACCTGTTAATTCTCAAAAACAACTTCTGTTGAGATCTTGAGAGATTTAATGTCTCCTTTTGCAAGCATGATGCTGAACCAACATTACATTGTAACATTGATTCAATGCCACTATCATTGTTTTTTGTTGAAATTTCATCATTTTTTTCAACATTAATTGCGATCAATTAATGAACATTAACATTGATTTAACTATATTTTGATCATTGCTGGCTATCTGGGATATAATTAGGATGAGAGTTTTATGAGCAGCATCTTAAATATGTTCACTCCAACAGGAAACTGGACACTGAGCACAAAGTTTTAAAGTCTGAACTGGAGAGCGTTTTTGGTCCTGGTTTGGAAATCAAAGTGGAGGACAGTTCTGGAAACTCTGAAGTTCAAGCAGATACAATCACTCTAGGTGTTCTGCTGGTTATAATCGGTGTGACTTCAGCATCAATTATTATATATCTTGTCAAGTAAGTTATTACTGGCCATGTAAGTGCTATCTATCTATCTATCTATCTATCTATCTATCTATCTATCTATCTATCTATCTATCTATCTATCTATCTATCTATCTATCTATCTATCTATCTATCTATCTATCTATCTATCTATCTATCTATCTATCTCGGAAAATAAAGTACATAATTGTACCTTTAGGGGTACAATGGCTTGTCACTGGGGCTGTATACAAATTTGTACCCTTGTGATTTGAACCTTAAGAGACCAGTTTTGTACCTTTGGTGACAATTTTGTACCTTTATTTAACAGTTCAAAAACTGACCCTTCAAAAAGGGCACAAAATTGGCTTTGACAGCGTACAATCGTTGACTATAATGAGATATATATATATTTCACACACACACACGCTGAATTAAAATCAGAATTTATTAAATCCTTTTCATTTTCACATTTTACAACATTTCATTTTAAACAGAATTTTGTCATAAGAACGTTCTCTAAATATTCAGTGTTGGTTCTGGGAACATTAAAAAAAGTCCAGTTTACTTGACGTTACAGGATCGTTTTTATAAGGTATAATGTTCCTCAAACGTTCTTTCATCTTAATTTTGATCTGAAATTCAACATTGTAGGAACATTGATTGGTACAAAGGTGTAAAGTCCAGGGGTCAGAAAGTAAAAGTCATGCCATATTTTTCATTCCACCCACTGAAACAGTGTTAAAGTTCATGAGATAATTAAGTGATTAATTTAGTGATGATTGAGCATTATTGAAGACACCTGATGAAAACAAGCAGAATCACCAAAGGAGAAAATCACAATTTTTAAGCCACCATCATGGAGATGAGTGTTTGCTTTAGTTGAGCTCTTGACCCTTGACTTTTTAATGTTAGATTTTTCTTTTTACTAAGTTATTACAGCTGAACAAGCAAACAGAAAAAATGATCAGGTGGTGTTTGTTATATTTTCACATAATCATTATTTGATCTGAATCACTGAACTTAGAACCCAATCTCTGAGTTAGATTTACATTTTTGACAGTAGCACTGTGATTGGTCGCATCACAGCCTGCCTGACAGCCATTTCTGCCTGGATGAAGGACCACCACCTTCAACTCAACCTTGCAAAAATGGAACTGCTTGTGATCGGTGCAAACCCAACACTTCATCACAACCTTTCAGTTCAACTTGGGTCTTCAACCATTACTCCTTCCAGGACAGCCAGAAACCTTGGAGTGGTGATGGATGATTGTTTAAGCTTCTCAGATCATGTTGCTACATCGGCCTGGTCCTGCAGATTTGCCTTGTACAACATCAGGAAGATTAGACCCTTCCTATCGGAGCATTCCACACAAATTCTTGTCCAAGCTCTTGTTCTATCCAGACTGGACTACTGTAATGCTCTCTTGGCTGGCCTTCCAGCATGCACTGTCAAGCCTCTGCAACTGATCCAGAATGCTGCAGCAAGACTGGTCTTCAACGAGCCAAAGCGCATGTCACTCCTCTCTTCATCAGTCTGCACTGGCTGCCAGTAGCTGCTCGCATCCAATTCAAGGCTCTGATGTTTGCCTACAGAACGGCCGCTGTCTCTGCACCGGCATACCTTAACTCACTACTTCAGACTTATGCACCCTTCAGAAACTTGCATTCTGCAAGTGAACGGCGCCTTGTGGTGCCATCACATAGGGGCAAAAAATCACTCTCACGGACCTTCTCCGGGTCTGTTCCTGGCTGGTGGAATGACCTATCACGCTCTATCCGAGCAGCTGAATCTTTAGCCACTTTCAAAAAAATGCTAAAGACGTATCTTTTTCGTCAGCACTTGACCCAGTAGTAGTAGCACTTACCTTGACTAATATTCTTCTCCTATCTGTGTATTTATTTATTTAAAAAAAAAAAAAAAATCGCTATGAGCACTTTACTGTCATAACTGTGACTTCACTCAGCACTTACTGTTGTTCTCATGTTGATTTGATTGATTCTAACTGTTCTCATTTGTAAGTCGCTTTGGATAAAAGCGTCTGCTAAATGACTAAATATAAATGTAAATTCTACAGCAGAAGATCAGCTTTATCAATTTAATCTGAATAATTTCTTAAAAGTTATTCATTTAGACACACAGACATCAAGAATCATCCTGTGAATCTCAACAGTGGTGACCATCATAAAGCATGTTGCAGTACATTCTGGGAGCCACCAATCAAAATTCATCCATGGCTCCCATCATGCATTGCTGCATCAATAAATTATGAGCTCAATTGTCTTAGTAATTTCCTTTATTTTTGTTATTTTCTTTCTGTTTTTATGTGACTTTTTAGTAGCTTGTTTTTTTAATGTTCAGAGTTGATCTGTTCATCAGAATATGTTGCTTGTCACCGTTGTTGTTTTTGTTTTTTTTTGGATCAGAACAAATTTTGAGAAATCCTTCAGATTATATTGAGAAAGCTGATCTTGTGCTGTCGGATCACAGTGCTGCTGTAATCAATAATGTAAAACTAACTCAGAGATTGGGCTCTAAATGAGTTCAGTGATTCAGGTCAAATAATGATTATGTGAAAACATAACCAACATCACCTGACCATCTTTTTTTCTTTGCTTGTCTGGAAGTTACGAGTCAGTGACAACAGCCCAAACTAAATCCAATATGAAAAAATCAAGGGTCAAGAGCCCAACTAAAGCAAACACTCATCTCCATGATGGTGGCTTAAAATAGTGATTTTCTCCTTTGGTCATTCTGCTTGTTATCATCAGGTGTCTTCAATAATGTTCAATCATCACTCAATTAATCACTTAATTATCTCATTAACTTTAACACTGTTTCAGTGGGTGGAATGAAAAATATGGCAGGACTTTTACTTTCTGACCCCTGGACTTTACATCTCTGGATTTGTAACATTCCAAGAACATAAAAATGTTCAGTTTCCTTAATGTTAGTAGAATGTTATTTAAAGGTTAGTGTGATGTTCCTGAAACATTCTTTCCATCATTCAAACACCTGCTGTGAACAAACACTGAAAGTAAGAGAAATAAGAACACAAACTACAACTTTCTTCAGCCACAGCCTTAGATGAACTGAAGATAAAAGACATTAAATCTCTGAAGATCTGATTAAACAACTCCACAAACAGCATTACCAGCTTCACTTATTACTAACCAGACTGACTTTATTTGTGTCACACGTCTACAGAAGCTCTTGTTGAGAAATAACAGAAGTTCAGATGTTTCGTTTGAGGTCATCATCATTGAGATCAATATTTGAGTTGAGCTCTTGACACTTTTTTGTGTTGAGTTGCTTCTTTATGAGCAATTGCAGGTGGTTTCAGAAAACATTTTTGCATTGATAGATCTGGGGCCGTATTCACAAAACATCTTAAGGCTAAAAGTAGCTCCTAACTTGCTGATTAAGGAGAAACAAAAAAAGTAATAATTAAAAATAATGAGCGTGTCAGTCCTAATTTTATGACTCCTAAATTTTTGCTCTAAGAGTATTTCACAAAGCATTTTAGCACTAAAACTAGCTCCTAAATCTGTGAAACGTTAGGAGTAGTCAAGAGGACTCCTAAGTCACTACCCCGCTAGAAATTTTATGTTCCCAGAACATTCTCAGAACGTCCCCACTGGTGTTGAGTAACATTCCCACTATGTTCACAGACGGTCACGATGTGGAGTTCTTTTAAGGTTTGGGGGACGTTATTTGGTGGACCTTCAGGGAACATTCAAGACATTCTCTGAACGTTTAGGGAATCATACTTTATTTGGAAATGTTCTCAGTACGTCCCCGCTGCACTTGTCAAAAACCTGACTAATAAAAGTGGCTGTTCAAACAAAAACTATTTTCACTTAAAGCTCTTTACAGGTATTTCCAGGATTAATATTATGAAACCTTTTCTTTAAATTGCAAATCTCTTGCATTAAATCATTAGCTGACAAAAACACACACATGAGCTAAATGTAACTGCTGTATCACTGCACCAGCAACTACACAGTTATTGTCTTAGAATAAAGCAACATGCAACAGAGCATCAGTGTTTCTGGATCATCACTGACTGAAGCACAGGAGCTACCCTTCAGCACAATGGTGACACATAAAAAACAGATAACACAAACAACATTAAACAATAACTGGGGTCGCATTCACAAAACATTTTATCTTACCACTAAGAATTCTCCTAAATAGCAGTAAAAATTCTTAGCTAAGAGTTTTCTCTTAAAACCTACTCACAAAGCTGCTGAAACAAACTTTTACGTCAAGAGTCAGGAGCCCAACTAAAGCAAGCGCTTACCTCTGTAATGGTGACATTTAAATTTTGATAAAACATAAACACCTCATTAAGAAGATTTGTATGAAAGAAACAAAGTCAGAGTGGTTTGTAAGAAGGTGCTGAGATCTGAGTTTTGTGAGGTCACCATTGTGCTGAAGGGTAGCTCCTGTGCTTCAGTCAGTGATGATCCAGAAACACTGATGTTCTGCTGCATGTTGCTTTATTTAAAGACGGTAACTGTGTAGTTGCTGGTGCAGTGATACAGCAGTTTCATTAATCCAGGCATGTGTTGTTCTCAGTTAAAAGTTAACAACGTTATCAGTTAACAACGTCCTTAACACCAGTGGGGAAGTTCTGAGAATGTTCTTGTAAAATGTCTAGCGGGGATAGCGCCACTGCCATACAAAGAACCCGTTAAGCCTCTGTATAGTTCTTTAAATGAGAACCACTGCTGGTGCTATATGGCACCTCTTGTGGTTCTACATAGCACCATATGACAAAGGTGCTATATAGCACTTAAAAAGGTTCCCCTATGATTACGAGCCAAAGAACCATTTTTGGTGCTATATAGCACCATTTTTGTTTAGAGTGTGTGCCAGTGGTTTTCATTAGTTAGTGTGTATATATATGTGTATATATATATATATATATATATATATATATATATATATATATATATATATATATATATATATATATATATATATATATACTATTAACTGTATATACTAGTTTAATTAGTGACACTTAGCCTATATTTTAAAACCTTTATGGCAACAATATGGCAACATTTTATTTTGAATAGGGCAACATTTGTATTTTTAAACCTTTATTTTAATATGGAAACATGACACCTCATATTTCTATGATTAAATCGCTGACTCCTCCCCATCAGCCAATCACTGTGTGTTTACTCCATAGCAACGAGGTCAACCCCGCCCTTACTCTTAGCTTAAAGGGCATATTGCAGGTTAGAGCTTTAGTGATTCAATGTGTAGAAAAATAATGTATGAAATAGATTTTCTTGAAAAAACACGCATAAATACGCTACATAGGCTTCTGGAGTCGTTTTTTGTGAGAGAATTTTACTTCTGCATCTGAAAAATGCCAAATCGGACGTGACGTCACTGAAGGGAACGCGATCAATATAAACAATGGATCGCAATGACAGTTCGGATGCTGAGGAAATTGTAAATGCTTATTTATACTCGTATAACTATCCACAGCCATACAATTAGCCTGCTATGTGGTCAAGAGAGCAGGGACAGGCCAGAATTAGACAGAATAACAGTCAAAAGAGACAAATTGAGCTGTTGTGTGAGGAGAAGCAGTGGAGAACAGGACAAAGACCGGTGTTAACTTCTAGATATAACGTTAGGTAACGACATGTGCTCAGATCACAATATTGTACAGATTATTATCATTAATCAGGCAACAGCAAAGCCATTGGTCATCTAGGAGTAACTGATTACTAATAACAAACTAAACTTTGATCAAGCGTATGTCACACGCGTTAATATCCGTCCACACTAACGTTACGTGATATAGCCGTTTCTCATCACGACTGATTTGGTAGTTAGCAAATGTAATAATCAAACACAAAACTTAAAATGTGCACCGTAAGTCTTCATTGAGCTGCATCTCTGACGGATCCGTGATCATGTCTCCCACCGGCGGCTAAACATATAGTGTTATGTGTTTCATGTTATCCTTTATTCATTAATTCTGTGTTATGAGTTTATTCCGTGCCAATTCACTGATAGTGTGAGGATGACGCCGTGATTATGTAGTTGTGTGAACTTATGTATATATAAGTTTACATAAAAGGCATGCATGAAATTGGAGTATTTACATTACCAGCACATCATTCAAAACTGTTTTGTGTGAGTGTGAGACTGTATGCATGTGTAACGTTACATAATTTGCATTCATCAGTGTTGAAATTGCTTCAAATAAAAACGGTGAAGAAGCATAGCATGTGTAAGTTTATTAATTTAATATAATCATTTACAGAAGTATTACAATGTTGAACTCCATCATATCGCCAGGATGATAATCCTCCAGTCTAAAATGAACGCGTTTTTCGACGCAGATGCAGAAGTGAAGTCCCGTCTCTTCACCTGCACAAAACAAACCCCGGCACGGAAGATAGCAGCATAGTTTTTCTTGTTAGTAAACCTCTGTACTCGATGTCCTGACAGACTGAAGTTTGTGCAAACTCCACATACACAATAATTTACCATTACAATGATAAATAGAATACAAAAACTACCGAAAACAAACTGATTCACGGCCGCTGTTGCTAAATACCAATATATTCTGCACTGAATCAACACTGAGCTCTGCGAACATCTCCCTGTAGTGACGTAAAATGACGCGACACAGAAAAAAAAAGCGTTTTTTACAGAGACCGTCACTTTATCTACGAAATTAATGCCCTTATGTCTCGCAAAACATTTTTAAACCCTGCAGTACCTTTTCATATGGTATTTTTGTACAAGGTTATATATTCATCTAAAAAAAAATGTTAAACCTGCAATATGCACTTTAAGACTTCAGTCTATACCTTAGTAAAAGTTTGTCTCAGCAGCTTTGTGAATAGGTTTTAAAAGAAAACTCTTAGCTAAGAACTTTTACTGCTATTTAAGAGAACTCTTAGTGGTAAGATAAAATGTTTTGTGAATATGGCCCCAGATCATCATGTCTGTTTTAATACTAGATTAAGGACTACATTAAAATGGTTTCCATAACTGCTTTTTTGTGTTGTGTTAGATGATGTTCTCAAGAGCTCAACTAAAGCAGACAATAATCTCCATGATGGTGACTGAAACAAAAACATTTTCAATAAGAAATCAACTAAACTTCTGTTAATTCTCAATAAGAGCTTCTGTAGACGTGTGACAGAAATGAAGAAATAATCTGGTTAGTAATAAGTGAAGCTGGTAATGCTGTTTGTGGAGTTGTTTAATCAGATCTTCAGAGATTTAATGGGGCGGTTTCCCGGAATCAATTTAAAATGAACCAGATTAATTTAAAAACCAACTGTGCTAATGAATAAGCATGAGAGAGGTTGCCTGTAAAACATGGAATGAACCAAGAAAAACGTAAAATTGCATGGAACTGAAAGCAAATTCAAGGAAAAATATAGCTGCAAGCAGCAATTCGGGGCCAAGCCCCAGAAGGGGCAGTAGCGCAATACGGAGCAGGAAGAGCAAAAACAGCAGAAATTGAATGTACATGCTAAACAGCTCGTTCAGAAGGACAGGTGGAAATGAAATGAAAATTAATAGAATTTCAGAGAATGAACACGGAATGAACTAAAAACACTTGTATCTCATTCAAGAGGAATAAAGATTAGTACAATGCTTATTTGGATAAAAAAGGTATCAAAATGACTCATTACACACAATTGTATAAAGGAACCCCACACGGGATTCAAACCCACAACCTCCGGGTCCAATGTCCATTTCTCAACTCATTGCGCCACTGTGCAGGTGAATGTTGGCACACCTGCCGAAGTTCATTAGTTCATGTGAAAATGAACTCAAAATGAAGAATTTTTATAAAACTGCACTGAATGTTATATTTAATAACTACTTTAGATCATTCTGCAGCTCATCATGCTGTAGCGCAATACAGAGCAGGAAGAGGAAAAACAGCAGAAAATGAACAAACATGAAACAGCTGGTTCAGAATTACGGGCGAAAATGAACTCAGAACTTATGTATATAAGCTTAGATGAAAATGAACACAGCATGAAACAAAAAGCATTTATTTCTAATCCAAGAGGCAGTAAAGGAATCAAAACACACTATTTCATAAAACCACTCCACCTGGGATTCGAACCCACTATCTTGGGGTGCAGAGCTCATCAGGTAACTGGCTTTACACATTGAGCTACTTGAGGATGCACATTCAACAATCTGTGGAAGAGAACTTTTAGTGTAAGAAAGAATTTACAAAAAAGCATTACTTAGCATGCTATCCATATTAGCATGCTAAGCTAACTTAATGCTAATGAAGCTCATGGTTAACTTGATAGCTGAAGAGCCACATTAAAGAGAATGACAACTGGTTAGCAAAAAAAAAAAAAAAAAAAAAAAAAGACAACTGGTTAGCATGCTAAGCAATTAGCATGTTAAGCTAACTAGCATAAGACAACAAACACAAGCAAGGTCACATTCAGAGATGAATATCTTGGGAATGGTAGCGAATATCAAAAATCCATTCAGTCATTTCTGTGCGGCTCGGTCCAAAGATCACCTGAGCTGATTTTGGATAAAATTGGACAAAAATTGTAGGAGGAGTAGTGAAAAAATGGAATACTGTACTTTTCAAAATGGCCACTACTGTACTGGGTGGAGTCTTAATGTAAGATATTGAATGTGATCAGTATGAAGAGAGGAATCAGTTGTATTGACATTCATTTTTCTGGAACAAAGGGTTCAAAAGTTATAACCTTTACAAAAGTGAATATTTGAACTGGTGGTGGCGCTATAGACTTAGTCCTAGATACTCCAAAGTTGGTCAAATTACTTTTAATTACTATCACTACAAGCATGCCAAATTTGATAATTTTCCTTCTTATGGTTCATTGATTACCATACAGGGGGAAGAAGAATAACTACGAATTTGGACATAAAGGAATTGCATGTGATAGCTTCAGATTAGACCAGTTTTAGGCAGAATGCCTAGAACAGACACAAGTTCTGCATCTTTTCCTGCCACAGTACCTCATGCGGTCTGGGCATGTGTCACACTGAGTTTCGAACCCACGATGCAGAGCATTCGGGATCCGTGGCGTAACACATTGAGCTAATCAGCCATGCAAGTTCATCAGTATGCTAAGCAGAGGTTTCAGTGTGAGAAAGAGTTCACAAAAAAAAAAAAGCTTCATAGCATGTTAACCATATTAGTATGCAAAGTTATTTAATGCCAACTAAGTTTTGGTTAACCTATTGACTGAAGACCACATTAGAAAGAATAGCAATAGTTTAGCATGCTAAGCAATTACTGTGCTAAGCTAACTAGCATAAGACAACAAACACAAGCAAGGTCACATTCAGAGATGAATATCTCGGGAATGGTAGCGAATATCAAAAATCTGTTCAGTCATTTCTGTGCGGCTCGGTCCAAACATCATCTGAGCTGATTTTGGACAAAATTGACCAAAATTTGTAGGAGGAGTAGCGAAAAAACTGTTTTTCATTTACTTCAATATGGCAGACAGGTACATTTAAGGAAAATGGCAAATGATACATTGTCGGAATCGGCATAAGCCAGGGAATAAAATGACATGAAGCATACACATTTTGGAAAGTGTTTTCAAAAGTTATAAGCGTTTTTGAAATAATCATTACATCTGTGGAACAGTAGGTGGCGCTGTGCTGAAACTTCTCAGGTACCTTCACGACCTTCTAAAGGTCATACATACCAATTTTTGTGAAGATATGTCAAATTGTTTAAAAGATATCGCAATTTATGACAAAATTCAAAATGGCGGACACGTGATACATCCAATATTGACAGAATCGGTATCGTCGGATTCGGCATGATCCAAGGAATCCATAGACACCAAGATCTTGATTTTCTGACAAACTGTTCAAAAGTTATTGGCCAAAATAGCCATTTTTCATATCTCATGACCTGTAGGTGGCGCTGTTCCCAAGTTTGGCATAGACCCTCAGACCATGGTTCTGATGAAGCGTACCAATTTTTGTTTCGATTGCTCAAAGTTTGGCCGAGATACAGCCTCTATACTAATTTCGGGTCGACCTCGTTAACTTCGTGACATCATAACCTTTGAACAAAGATGAATAAAAAAAATCTGTTCAGTCATTTCTGTGCGGATTATCCAAAGATAATCTGATCAAAGATTGGACAAAATTGGACAAATTTTGAAGGAGGAGAAGCGAAAAAAAACAAATACTGTACTTTTCAAAATGGCCGCTACTGTAATGGGTGGAGACTTAATGTAAGAAGTTGAATAGCATCAGCATGAAGAGACGAATCAGATGAACTAAATTTAATTTTTCTATGACAAAGAGTTCAAATGTTAAAACCGTTAGAATGTTGAAATTTTGAACTGGTGGTGGCGCTATAGAGTTGGTTCTAGAGACTCCAAATTTGGTCCAATCACTATTCATGAGCATCTCTACAACTGTGCCAAATTTCATCATTTTCTCATGTTCCGTTGATAGGGCTGCCATAGACTCCCATTCGGGAGGAAGAATAATAATAATAAAAGGGAAAACGTACAATTACAATAGGGGCTACAGCCCCTTCGGGGCTTGGCCCCTAACTATGGCAGAAAAAAAGACTCCAATATAAAAACATGACTAGACTAGAGACATTTATTTTAAAGCAAGCAAAATACATCAGCTGTGAAAAAAAGAAATGCCTGGAAATCTGTTTGTAAGGAAAACTTTTTAAATAGATGAATTCTACATATATATATTATATATATATATATATATATATATATATATATATATATATATATATATATATATTAAGCAAATTATTATTAATGCTTTTGTTTTGTCCTTTAGCAAGAAACTAAACATAACTATTTACACATGCGATAATAAGTGTTGGCAGTCTAGAAATTATACTGGTTTGATCCAAAGCTCTGTTGGTTGCTTGAATACAAAAACATTCTCACACAGAGACCGTTTTCAAAAACTTGCACTTTGAAACCCGTTTTTAAAAGTTTGCAATTTCAGGCCACCAAAACGCTGTTGTTGTGTAAATGAATGGCCAATACGCATAAAACGTTTTCTGAGTTTAAAACAGTGCTGTGTAAACAGCTCCTTAAAGTGTTAAAATAATAGTGCTAAATTGAAGTAGTTTGAAAGAAGTGATGATTGACCATTATTGAAGATACTGATGTTATCAAGCTGAATCACCAGAGGAGAAAATGTCAATTTTTAAGTCACCATCATAATTATCAGGATTTGCTTTAGTTGAGCTCTTGACCCTTGACTTTTTACAATTAGATGATGTAGTTGTAATACATATTTTTGTTGCTTCAGGAAAAAGAAAAATGGCACAGATCCTGACACACCAAGTTTAAATGTTGGCATTGGTTTATCCAAGAGGAGAAGAAGTATTGATTCTCCTGCTAACTTTAACATGTAAGTGCCAAAATATTGTTAAAGATCAGATACAATCAGTCAAACTCATTTGTGAAAAGATTGTTCTCCAATACAATATATGCATCAGTTTCCATGTTTTTATATGCATTGGTTTGTTCTGAGATGTTTGAATCAACATGTTTCGTCTTTTGTTAACAGAAACCCAGAATCCAGAGAGGTAAAGTACCATGCTGTAAGTCATAATTCATTAAGTATAATTTTGTCATTTAACAAGGAATCTAAATTCTTACTTAATTTTTTACTTTTTACTTTTGTCCAGTCTTTTCCCCAGGATGAAGTTAATAATAGATTATGACAGAGAATCTGAGAATGGAAGTGATATCAGTGGAAACAGAATCTATGCCCTCTGAAAGCACCCTGATGGATCAAAGCTCCTCACTTCTTCTCAGTAGTGCACAAGGCTTCATGAACTTATGTCTTGATTGAGGCACATTTACAGCCCTAATCCAAACTTGAGATGACTTTGTAGGCAGCATTTTAAGGGTTGTGTTCCCAACATGGAGGAAACGGCACAAGTATCAGGGCTTCTAAAGACAGAACCAGGCTCTGGGTTACAGCATTATAGGATTAACATCTTTGATCATGTGCACTCAGTTCCAAGATCAGGTGTCATGTGACTCACGATGACATACTCAAGTATGTCAACATATACAACACAGGGTGAATTCCCTTCAAAGAGGAGAGCATCACTCTGCTCCACTCATTACATGTTACTGTCTCATAAGTGACTGTATGGATCACCTGACATGAAGCCAGACGTCACTGACACTTTATTCTGAATTGGAGTGTTTCTTTTTTTAAAGCAGATTTCATACTGAAAAATACAGCTGTTAAAACAGATGTATCTGTCCTGTAGCACAAATAGGAGAACATGGTGCTTGCAACACCAAGATCATGGCCTCTGTGTCTTTGATTTGCATTTGGTAAAAATAACAAAAAATAAAAATGTGTTATGTTATCGATATTTAAATTTGTTAAATTTCCAGGTAACTTGTCAACTAGAGTTGTGACGTTCGCGAACGAACTGATTCTTTTGAACGGCTCATAAACATGAACGATGGGAGCCGAGTCGCGGCTGGAGGGGAGACGTTCTTTCTGTCGTTCATTTTTCCTATGCGTGTTTCACACAGATGCACACAAATGAGCTCCTCCGCGAGACAGAACAGTTATAGGGGGAGGGGCGCACCCAGCGCAGGCCAACCCTTTATAGCGTGATGATATTAGTTATTAGTTGTGCACGCATCCTTCACGTGACTTGAAGGGGCTGATGTCCTATTTGCAAAGTTTACAGTAGTAATAGTATGTAGTATGTAGACATTTCCATTTTATTTATTCTAATTTTATCTACTTTAAATATTTTTTGTTTTCTATCAAAATGTTCTTGTGTGGAAGTGTTTGTAGTAAAAGCTGTTTTGCACAGAAATTCATTGCAGCCGGCTTTGTTTTTGATGTTTATTTGTGAGTAGGTATTGTATGAATACAACGTAGCTTTACACACACACACACACACACACACACACACACACACACTTTGTACTAAAGGTAAATCCAAAATAGTGATGTCACTGTCTAAGCAGAGGGATTTGTGCAACCCTATGGAATATAGTCCACACACGACAAATGAGGTAATAATCAATATTTCAGAATAATTCAAACACAGATATTGGTGTGTGATATCCGAGTTTTAATTATTTGACTACAAATCTCACCTCATCATTCCTCCCAGTGATTATTTCCAGGATAAACTGAGATTCTCCCAAGCTGGCTTCTTAAAACTGACTAAATATTTAAAAAGAGCCAAAAGACCCGTTCTTTTGAACGGCTCTTTGAAAGGAACAGATCGCGAAGATCCGGATCCCCTCAAAGAGCCATAAATCCCATCACTACTGTCAACTTGTCCCATCTAACACTGTTGTTGAGCTTCAGATGCTGAAAGTTGTGTATATTAATAGTGTTTAAGTAACTCAACAAGGGTCAAGAGCTCAACTAAAGCAAACACTGATCTATATGACGGTGACCTCAAACTAAACATTTTCAACAAGACAACATTTAAATCTCTGTTAATTCTCAGGAAGAGCTTCTGTAGACGTGTGAAAGAAATAAAGTCAGTCTGGTTAGTAATAAGTGAAGCTGGTAAAGCTGTTTGTGGAGTTGTTTAATCAGATCTTCAGAGATTTAATGTTTAATGTTTAGATGTAAAGTTTATCTAAGGCTGTGGATGAAGAAAGTTGTAGTTTGTGTTCTTATTTCTCTTTCTTTCAGTGTTTGTTCACAGCAGGTGTTTGAATGATGGAAAGAATGTTTCAGGAACATCATACTAACCTTTAAATAACATTCTACTAACATTAAGGAAACTGAACATTTTCATGTTCTTGGATTGTTACAAATCAACGTTCCTAAAATGTTGAACTTTAGATCAAAATTAAGTTGAAAGAACCTTTGAGAAACATTATACCTTATAAAACTGTTCCTCAAATGTCAAGAAAACTGGACGTTTTTAATGTTCCCAGAACCAACACTGAATATTTAGTGAACATTCATCTACCTAATTATTAAATGTACAGAAAAAAACCCACAAAGGAATATTTTTGTATGAGTTTTAAAATCAAATAGTTTTTTCATACATTCTTGCTGCCAGTTTAAACATGCTTTACATAAAAGAAAAATAATAGCACACTTCTCAACAAGCTGCGTATCATATGCCTCCGCAGTCATGTGAATCAAGTCATAAGAAGTGTATTTGTGTGGATTGCTAATGTAAAGCATGTTTGTGTAACATTAAAGTTTCGCTTTCAAACCTTTTATTATATAACTATCAAGATAAGATAAAATCCCCTGTTTGTTGTTCAATGGTCTCTAGCGTACCAGGAAACTGCTGTGCAGAAGTTCACAGTTAGACCTTGCCAGGCTTTTTTGCTACTGCCAATAATTTACTGTTGATTGTAAAGTTATTTACTGTAAACTACAGTATGTTCCTGTAAAGATTAACAGAAGAAGAAACAGACTGTCTTTAATTGTCCAATTGTCATTTAAATTTATAAAATAATATTTATATAATGCTAATAATGTGAGCATATTAATAAATATTGTATAAGTTATTTAATTAGAGTTCATTATAAATATTTTAAATAAAGAGATTATCACTGAAACAGTGAAATATAGCAACAAACAGCATATGAATTGATGAAGATGCATAACTATCATATAGTCTCTTAGTTCAACAATCGGTTACAATTAACTCTTTAAAACCATTTAAAAAAAAAAAGGCTGTATTGCTCTATAGACACAGATATCAAAAATCAGCACATCAATTTCAACAATGGTGACAATAAAAAAAGCACCATTCAGCTGCATAATTATGAATAAATTATGCAGCTGAATGGTCCTTTTTTGTTGTCACCATTGTTGAGATTGATGTGCTGATTTTTGATATCTGTGTGCATGGTGGTAGCTTTTTTTAATTATGCTGGCACCAAGCATGCATTGTGACATTAAACCTTTAAGTCTCGCCATTGTTGATATCTGTGTGTGTCGCTACAGGCTGTTAAATGTAACACTGAATCAGAGTTAATTAGATAGTTAAATAATTAATTAAGTGATGATTGCGAATTATTAAAGATAGCTGCTGTTAACAAGCAGAATGAACGAAGGAAAAAGAAACAAGAACAGAAAAAATCGAAACACTAGAAATACAACTGACTTCAGCCGCAGCCTTAGCTAAAAGATGACATTAAATCTATCCAGATCTCAGCAGAGGAGGATTAAACAACTCCATATACAGAAGCTCTTATTGAAAATTAAGAGTTTTTTTTGTAGATTTTTTATGTTACCATCATTGTGATCAGTGTTTTCTTTAGTTGTGTAGTTTGACTTGTCTTTGTAATGCTAGAGTTCCCTTTCTATACTTCACTCGTACTGCGTGTGGGGGGAAAAGTCTCCCTTTTTCCCCGTTACTGAAGCCTTTTTCAATAATGCCAGAGTTTGCGCGCTTTGTCGCCATAGGCCGCGCAGCTAAGCCGCGCCGTCATTGGTTTAACGACTTGCAATTAGTGAACCAATGACGGTGCGGCTTAGCTGCGCAGCCTATGGCGACAAAGCGTGCAAACTTTCCTGCTGAAATGGGCGGGATAAAACCCTATATAAGTGTAATATAAGTATATAAGTGTATATAGGGTAAAACCCTATATTCCCCCCCGAAAGCTTGCTCGTGCATACTCCTCTCTGCCTCGTTTAACTCCGGGCACGGGACGAATGCAGTCTGCTGTAAAAGGGCCCACACATGCTGCATCCTCAACAACCGCTGTTATCACAGCGACCAATTTTTTACACTCTCCTCAAAAGAGCTTATTTCCTCTTCCTCCCATATCGGTGTGCGACCCCCCCTCTACGCGGGCCGCCATCCAATGTCATTCTACCCCTTGCTACCCGGGCCGAGGCTTGGCAGGCAATCCCCAGCGTATCAAGTTGGATTCTGAGAACCATAAGCCTAGGTTACTCGCTCCAGTTTGCCAGAAGACCCCCGCGCTTTGGCGGGGTTATTCAAACTACGGTACAGCCGGACGATGCTCACGTCCTCCGGGCCGAAGTTTTAACTCTTCTGAGGAAAGGGGCTATAGAAATAATTCACCCTTCGCAGAGCGAGTCAGGCTTCTACAGTCGCTACTTTCTGGTTCCAAAGAAAGACGGCGGTCTCAGACCCATTCTGGACCTCAGACTTCTGAACCTTTCCCTCATGAAGCGAAAGTTCAGAGCGCTAACGCTGAAGCAGATCCTCGCACAAGTATGTCACGGGGACTGGTTCTGCTCGCTGGACCTGAAAGATGCTTTCTTTCTTTCAGATAGCCCCCCAGCACAAGCAATTCTTGAGATTCGCTTTTTGATGTTCTCAGTTTGTGTAAATCCACTTGGGGTTCAGAGTACCTTTTTCCATGTTTATACATGTCTAGTACAATTATGTGATCTTATCTTATCTTATCTTTTCTTTTTTTTTTTTCTTTATTTATCTCACAGGTGGGGCATGTTGTAACATGTCCAGATATGACAGTTTAATGTTATCTGATCTAATAAAAAATATATATATACAGTACAAGACAAATTAAAATATTTTGTTAACAAAAAACAATTGTTTTTCATATAGAATAATGCCATTTTTTAAATAATTAAAAATAAACTAATTTTGGACTTTGACAGTGAACACACTGCAAAACAGAGCCTGATCACACGGAAATGCGTATCAATAGTACGAGTTTGTAATCTCGTAGAATATATACGGCAAAATGAGTTTTGGCGTGCTTATGGTACGCACTTTATGGCGTATTATACGTACAAAACCCCCCCACCTCCATCCTACCCAAGAGCGTATCATATACACGCCATAAAGTGCGTATCATATGCATGCGAAAAAAACACGTACCATAAGCACGCCAAAACTCATTTTGGCGTATATATTCTACGAGATTACAAACTCGTACTATTGATACGCATTCTCATGTGATCATGTTGAAAAACACAGTTATACAACATAATTTAAAACAATGTGGGCAAGTAGATGAAGAAACATTCAGAAAAACACAGAGCTGAACACAGCACACACCTTCCCCGGGTTGCGTCAACAGACGATGATCATGTTTCGACCAAGCGGCAACCTCCCCCTTTCTCTCGTGAAGCCAATACGGAAGTAACTTAAACTGCGATTCATCGACTGGCCGCTAGGGACAGGCTCCAAAAGAGAGCAGAATCTCATAGTCCCCTGTTAAATTGGCCAAGTTTATAGCAGAAAAAAACATGTTTACAAGTTGGTTCAAATTGTGGTTTTGGTCTATACTGCTATTTTTGCCCTTCATGACAACTCTGAGGGGGGTGAATTTTTTTATTACTTATCCGTTTAAATTATATTAAGCCTTAATGTTCTGCATAATTAAGGGCGTGGTCACTTGAGTGACAGGTAGGCGTCATGTTACCTCAGCTGCCGCTGAATTTGGCATCTCAGCCGTTTTTGTGCTTTTTTTCTCGATTATTTTATACAATTATAAAATATGGCTTGCTGCATAATATTCGAGACTGATGTGTGTCTGTGTAGATGTGCATGCATGGGGAAGAGACACAGAACACACGTTGTTGGATCGTGGCATTGGCCAGGGGCGTAAATTTCATCGGACAGTAGGGGGGGACAATAAACATAAAATTTCTCAAGAGCAATTTTTGAAGGGGACACAAATAATACAGCCACAATTTTACTTATAAAGGATATATGCAGGGGTTAAATTGAGCCGGGGCCGTCTGGGGCTGAGCCCCGGCACATAGGCTTATCAGGGCTCGACATTAACGCTTAATTTTTTGAAGGGGCAAGAGAAAGAGAGCTTTACTTGTCCTGATTAAAACATCAATAACAAAAATAGTTAGGGAATCACCAAAATGCAAGCATGATTCTATTACATTTAGTGTAAGTGGCGATTGATAATGGATAATATTATTAATGATATTATTAATGAATGATTCAGCATTTTGAACGAATCGGTTGAGTCAAAGATTCAGTAATAGCCTATTCCAAAACACCTGCCTCATTCTTGAATGAATCAGCCATTTGAACAAATCGTTTGAATGAATGACTAGGACAGTCACTTGCCGCCACCTACTGCCAGTTCAGTTTCATGTTTAAATTTTCCCAACATTTCTTATTTGTATATTCAAAAATATTTAAAGAATATCATAACATTATTTAATGCAGTTGTAATTTTTCAGTGTAAATTATTTAATTTGATTCATAACAGTCCTGCTTTATTTTTCTTATTGAATTTATTGATCAAATGTAAAAAAAAATGAAATAAGATTAGGGGAAAAAATGCCCTTGGGGTAAATATCACAAATATGCAGATATAAATATGCAAAAGCTGACGGAACACTGTTGAGTATATAGCTTCAGAATAAATTATATTTACACCAAAAAAATTTTTTTCCAGACAACTTTTTTGGTCGGACAAGTGACCAATTTACTTGTCCAAAGGACAATACCCTGTATTTTGTATTGATATGCTCTCCTTTAGGCCTACAGAAAGATTTTGTTATCAGATGTAGCTTTGCACACTGCCAACATCTAGAATGATTTTGATCTGTATTTTAGTGTTCATAGCAGAGGGCTCTGTCGACTTATTTTTGGTTTGTCAATTGATAAGATTTTGTAGGCTTTGCATACTCATGTGCACTCCTCGAAAGCCAAATATTCAAAATCATTTATTTATTGAAATATTTTTGAAGTTTTTTACAACCAAGTCACCAAAATACAATGAATATACTTTGAGCAAAACCCAACACACAACAGTAAATCTTCTAGCCTTATTACAGTTCACATATTCTTATCACACTGTTAATTGTTGTTGGTGTGGGTGACATAGTATCCAACAAGCTATTGTAAACAAGCTACCAAACACGCTAGGTAACATTATAATTGCTAAAATAGCAGACTCACGGAAAAAAAAAACAAACATGTTATCATCTTGCTTTTTTTGTCATGACTAATTACTCAACGTCGTCAGCATTAAAGCAAAAATAACAACTTCATCCGATGTTTTTGAATGAAATAGCCTTAACAGCCGACTTACTAGAGCTCCTCTCAACTAACGTTACCGTCTGTCTTCTCTCCCGCCGGCGCCGCCGGATTTCTACACGCACGAGTGTGACGTGCGCGGTGGACCAAACCACTGTGAGGCAAGGGAAAAACGCCTGTTTGCGTTTGTATTGCTTTACTTCTTACACAATTATTTTAAATATATATATTTTATTTACAATACTTAGAGTGGTATTTGATTATATTTTTTTGGGGGGACAGCACTCAGATAGGGGGGGTCATGTCCCCCCCGTCCCCCCCGCGATTTACGCCATTGGCTGAAAGTTTTGATTGCGAGATTAACTACAATGACAATACCAGGAGGATATACAACTCTGACAGCACTGCTTGGATATTATAACTAAAACTGCTGCACTATTTTGAAAAAAATATACTTTGGACACAGGCTCATTTGTTTGATACGATCGCTGCTCAGATTGCATCCTTTCTTGAAGAACGATGACAGAGAGCAGATCATTCAGAAGAAATGTGAAATGTTTTTTGTTTTGTTTTGCAATGGACATTTATATTTTACCCAAGTGCCACAGATTGGATTCATCTCGCGATCTCTATAAAGGTATGAAGTCCCATTTGATGTTCCATGTTGTTATTTGCACACCCAACACAAATTACTGGTGTTGGAGCATCTATATCTTAAAAAAACACCGTAAATTGACAGTAAACCTTTAGAACTTTCTGATGTTAAAACTTATGTTTATTAATAATTTAGATAGTATCTAGATATATAGCTCCTTTGCTTGCTAATGTGGTCACGTCGAGCTAGGTGGGCGTGGTTTCAGCAACCAATCACATCAGCTCAAACCACCTCCTCGCCTCTTTGCCCATTTTCAGTTATCCGGGAGTGACGTGCGGTGACGCGCAGCTAAGATGGCCGCGTCCTCATTTTCGCTTCAAAACTGCTGTTCAGAACTCTATGGGTGACGTCACGGACGCTACGTCCATATTTTTTTCCAGTCTATGGTTTCGACGATAAACAGAGATATTGTCAAAAGCATCAAATATTGGCAATATTAAGAGGATTTGGCATTTCCAATAAATGTAAGCCTGTTACATTCTATTTTATTACTATTAGTACTATTACTATTACTTTTATTATTAAATTAATATTAATAAATTTGGCTCACAATAATTTCATAGTGCATAACTGACGTACTGTGAGGATAATAAAAGATTAGGCTTTTAGCTCCTCTTTGAAAATGTTTTAAACATTTTTTTAGGTCTATTATACAATAAATTATGGGCCTATAATTAAAATGATTATAATATTTCCTAAAACTGACTGCAGTCATCAATGAAAATTAAGAGCTACTTCAAGCACCGACTTAAAAAATAGGACCTGTTTAACACGAAATACTATTATTCTCATTAGTTTCACAATTTACAGGCCACAATAAAAAGAATGGAAAAAAATTAAGACAGTTATATACTGTTATCAGCATATTATGTTGAAATTAGTCTCTGAGAGAATATGTTCCATTAAAGCAGTGTCAGACAGCTACATCACTTTTTACTTTCACTTTGAATAGCCTACTGACTAAGCTTTCAATAACTCTTGCACAAAGATTGCACGTTGCTTCTTGTGTGATATCCATTTGCTCCCCTTTTTGGTTTAAAACAAAGATTTACAATATTGTGACGTATCTCTCTTTTTTTTTTTAATTCATTTATGATTAATGCATGCTTGAGTAGTCGATTGTTTCCGACAGCGCCGACTAAGTAGTCGATCTCTCGACTACTCGACTATGCAAGCCCTACTCTCTTCACAAAGAAGTGTCTAAAGTCATGACATGAATATGTCTAGTCATCAACTATATTTTTGTCCTGTTGTTTTATGTTCGAGGCTTTTTATGTTTTATGTTATGGTTTATGTTACACTAATCACTTTTCATAACGGTCAATATAAGCTAAACAAGAGAATTAGAAGGAAGTAAATACATTTTTGGGTGATGTAATATTATAATTAATCATATATTAAGATAACCCATGTTACCCACACTGAATTTTAAATTGTTCATAGAACTCTAAAATGTTGATTGATTGTTCTACTTACTTTTAATGTGAGTACATGTACATGTATTTTGATTCACAGTAGAAATCAAATGCTTTGGCAACACATTGTACCAATTGTCATGCCAATAAAGCACACTTTGAATTTTAATTTGAATTGAGAGAGAGAGAGAGAGAGAGAGAGAGAGAAATGTTAATCATCTGCATCTGTGCAGCATCTCTCTACCAGCAATGAATCTGTGAGTTTAATTACTTCAGAGGCATTACCACCTCCTTGCTGAGATACTTAATGGTGTAATTCACAGGGCAGTGTAAGGAACCCCGCATCGGCCCAAAATCAGAATCCGACATGCCTGGGCGAAGGTTAACGCGTGTATGCCTTTTCAGCGTCTCTGAATGTTCACTTAATTTCACTCATTTAAGCTGACTCCAATTTCAAATGATTATTACTCTCAGGTTGTGTTTCCAATTAGAAATTAATCATTTTTTATGTATTAATTTAGATATGCGGTTATTCTGATTACGTTATATCTTCAATTATTTTGTTCACTGCAGTCCCGGTATCACTTTAGAAGAGTTACTTTGGCTGACTTGAGCACTCTTCCCGGACACAAACTCGTTAGTCTGACCTTAAACATTGGATGCAAGGTAAATATCTACCTTTAAGTCGGTCGCGCTCTGCTTACTCGTAACAAAAAGCATAGTTTTTTATATATTTACGAAAACTGCAACTTTTTTAAGGCAGTGATTGTCAGAAATCGAAATGGACTTAATTGACGTGCCCCATGCTCCATCTATTAAACCTTCCGTATGAACAATCCTGAACACAGATTTGAGGTAATACCTTCGCTTTGATCTACTAGAAATAATGAATAACGAATAATACAGAATCAACCAAATATAACATTTTATTTGTCAAGTAAAAATGGATCATGCCAATTACATTACAATTAGACAATTAGAAGCCAATTCAGAAATGATAAATGCATAACATCGATTACTCAAAGAAATGCATATACACACAGTGATACATGAATGTCTTCAGACATTCACCCATCTCTGTATGGGGGTTCTGGTTACAGAAGGTCCCACATTTGCTCTTTACCTTTTATACCAGGACCAGAACAAAAGGATCATAAATGTTTATTACATCAACACCTGTTTTGGGGGAGAGGAGAAGAGACACCACCCAAAAAGAGGACAGAATTTTCCTTAGTTTTCCATATTCTTCATAATTCTAGTGACTGCTGTGAAATTGAGACCATTTTACCAATCGCACCTGAGACATTTAAAATGATACCAAACATGAAAAGGGAAAAACAATAGATACACAAGTTACATTATACGTGTTGAATAACTTTCAGTCAGGGTGAAGGAGAGTTTGTGTGTGTGTGTGTGTGTGTGTGTGTGTGGTGGGGGAGGCGTTGTCCTTTTGGAGTTATAGGGCAAGGCGTTGCCCGTTGCTATTTCTCTGAGATCTTCTTCTCTAGGTGAGTTTTATTGCTTTATTTCAGAATGCTTGATCTCAGTTTTCGTTTAGCAGGAAAATCAAGCCTTACAGCAGCATTAACAAGTTTTTGTGCTCCTGAATGTTTCTGTGTCTGTGCAGCACAATCTCCAGTCTCTGTGTGCGAGTGATGTGTGTGATTCTGAATTAGGTTTCTGAAAATAACAAAGCATGTTTCCACATTTCTGTTTCAATCTTTCCAAATGAATATCAGAGCAACTTTGAAATCGATGAAAACAGTGGAGTACTCTCTGTGACAACGGCACTAGACCGAGAGGAAATAGACAAGATAATTGTTTACATACAGGTATCAGACGTTTCTTAAAGGATAAGTCCACTTTTAAATAAATTTTTCCTGATAATTTACTCACCCCCATGTCATCCAAGATGTTTATGTCTTTCTTTAGTCAGTCGAAAAGAAATTAATTTTTGATGAAAACATTCCAGGATTTTTCTCCATATAGTGGACTTCAAAGGCTACCAACAGGTTGAAGGTCAAAATTACAGTTTCAGTGCAGCTTCAAAGGGCTTTAAACGATACCAGACGAGGAATAAGGGTCTTATATAGTAAAATGATTGGTCATTTTCGAAAAAAAATACAATAAAACCGTTTATGCTCTATAAACACAAAATATCACCTTGAACGTACTTCCCGTTTCCGCATTCTTCAAAACGCTTACGCTGTATGTCGTACGTCTTTCCTATTCTACTAAAGTACTTTTTTGAAGTCCACTATAAGGAGAATAATCCTGGAATGTTTTCACCCTAAACCTTAATTTCTTTTCGACTGATGAAAGAAAGTCATGAACATCTTGGATGACATGGGGGTGAGTAAATTATCAGGAAAAGTTTATCTAAAAGTGGACTAATCCTTTAAGGTGCTAAAAATCTGAAGAGGATTTGGTATTGTGTTTGTTTAAATTCTCTCTTCATGATTTCTTTAAAAACAGGCAACTCAGCAGGATGATGCCAGTAAGACGACTAACACTGTTGTGTCCGTCACAATTGAGGATGTGGATGACAACCCTCCAAAATTTGACCAGGATGAGTATACCGTATCTATTCTGGAAAATTCACTTCAGGATCAGTTTGTGCTTCAGACTAGAGTCACTGATCTAGACCTGGTACTGTTCCTCAAAACATCACTGTCTGATTGTTAAAGAAAATAAGTGAAGTTCCTAAACGTAATTTAGGGAGGAGCGAGCCCATCTAATCTTCCAATCAACAGCCAGAGTATATAAGCAGCTGCTTACCTCTCTTCAGTCTCAGCTGTTTCAGCATCCGGTAGTGCCGTACTGAACAATGTCCACGGAAAACACCACGGAAATTCCACCATCCCCCTTCAGACGACGAACTTTCCCCGAGACACCAACAGTCACATCTCGCGTAAGATCGGATCTCACAGATCCAAACACGGATGCTCTTTCTGAGTGCTCATACAGACCACGCTGCGGATAGCCACTCTCTCCTCCACGCTCAGGATCGCCCGTTTAACTGCGCCTCATCTGTCTTCTTCACAGACTTCATCTCTTCATTCTACCGCCGCTAATACACTGATTCTACCCATTTCAAATGGTCCGCCAACAGCCTACGTCAAGTCCTCTCCAGCTCTGGAATTAATTTCTTCCGCAGATCATCAAAAGCTAAACTCTACGATCTTCTTTAGTTCTAACAACAGTTCCAGCATGCCAACAAACACTTCAGCATCATAAAAGCAAGACTCAGAAGTTTCTCTTCTGACCTGATGTCCTGAACATAAACATTTACAGCACGCTAATCCACAGTCCGTTGCCGCCGCACGCACTTCCTCGTCCGCCGTTTTTCCGCCCGATCAACAACAGCTGCCGCAAAAACAGTCCCGCTTTTCCAGCTCTTCCCATATGCAGCTCCACTCCTCAGGCAAGAACTATCCAAACTTACTCCTGTCTCCCGCACTTTACTTCCTTCTATGGATTATGAAATGAAGCCTCTTGAATCTTGAAGCTTTAAAAAATAAATACATTTACAGCAGCCATAAACCAGCCAGTGCAGCCAAAGAATATAGATGTACAGCTCAGTCATTCCATTAAGCAAATTAAAGCCTGGCAATGTTAAACGTGTAGATTTCTGATAATATATTTTCCATACTAATGTGTTGCAATAAACTTAAATATAACAATAAAAATACTAACAGAGTTTGATGCAAGTAAATCATGCTCTAATTATGATAGGGTTTTATACTGTCTTTATGGCAGAATGTACGATCATGTAATGTAATGTAATGTACCGTAATGTAATATATATATATATTAGTAAATGGACTTTAAATTCCGTAAACCTGTAGAGTAGTGGTCTGGGTTCAACATTCTGAAACGCACGGCATTCATGTGACTGGAAAGATAGTTGAGACGTCTTTCATTTATCACCACTCCTCTGAAAACATATGCATTCATTATAATTGAGCTGTGTATTCGATATGAGATTTGAAGCTTCAGTTTCATATGTAACATCACTAATTACTTCTGCTTTTTCAGTTCTTTTTCAATCTTCATCATGATAAACCCATGCGCCAGGATGCCCTCGCAGATGGTTACTTCTCGCTCACCCAGGAAGCGGATCCTAGCGTGAGGCTGCCTCCGCTAGTCATCCCTCACCCTCTATCCGTTTACAACTTACCTCATTCCTCCCCTCCCTTCTGTTCCCCAATTTCTTCTAACATTCTTCTTGGCACAGATCCTAGCATGAGGTTGTCTCCGCAAATGATCTCAACACTCTTTTTGCCCACCAACCCCTTTCTCTCACTTCAGCCATCTTGGACACTAGTCAGTAATGGAGCCCTCCTCCCAGCATCCATCTTTTTCCAACACCAAACACTTCTTCAGGTCTGAGCCGCTTGCCAGCCCATTCTCTCGCAACAGCAGTCCCTCTTCCAGCTCCTCCCAACGCAGTTAACATGGAACAACCAACATTCTCAACCCATAACTGTTCCCTAATTCCATCAGGTGCAGACATTTGATCTTCTTCCTTTGGAGCAGTCATTTTTATATCTACCTCAAGCTTTGCAGCTAAGTGAGCAGCCTCTCTCTTCTTCAATCATTATTTCCCAGTTAGTTAGTGAAATGGACACCATCCAGACAATTTCCAACCAGTTCTTTTTTCAGGCCTGACAGAACATTTCAGCCGCAGTCTGGAAAGTATACCTGACTCCAGCTTGATCTGCAATAACTTATAATCTGCAACAGCTGGACCTGATATAGTGGAAGGCCTCATCAAAAAGAACTAGATTCCAGATTCATGATCGGCCCATTTTGATTCTCCACCTTATTCTGCATAAGCCCAATTGGAGTAACCAAATTAGATGAATTCTCCACCACCACAACATAGACCAAGCAATCATTCTCATAAACCTGTATCCCATAGTAGTAACAGCCAATCTATGGGGTTCCGAAATGTTAATTGCCCCTTAGAATTTCCGCCTGTTACCAGTTCATCATCATAGATGAACATATCCCAGGTCACCAAAATAAAATCACAGATGTTTTATCTTCTTTTTCAAATTTAGAACATTGGCTCTGGAAGCAGACTCCAATCAACTTCAATTCCTCCTGATTCAGAACTCTCATTCGTCTGGTCCATTCCCTCAAGACCTCTTCATAACGCATCCACAAATACCATACTGCAAGCCGTTTCTCTCAGAACACTCCAAACCTACTGGACAGCTTGGAGTTCCTTCAAAAACTTCCACAGAGCTTTCCAGGAGTTTTCCCTCCTTTCAGTATCCTTCATCTCTTACCTCCATCATACCAATTTAATTCAGGAACAATCAAAATCTACCTCAGTGGCATACATTGCTCTCCAAGTTCATCCATGGCCAACAGTGCCCCGACTCTTCAAGTCCCCAGATATCCCTCCTCATCAAAGGTTTACAAAACCAATCCCCCTCAGCCAAACTCCAGACAACCTTGTAACCATCCATTTTTCTTATCTTTCTGCAAAGGTGCAGCCATCACAGCAGCCCAGAGGGGCCTATCCGAACACCAAATTAAAATGATCGGTCGATGCCCCGCCTTTAAAACAACATATGTTCGATCATTTCTACATCACAAACACTAGCATCTTTCTGAGTCTGGACCGCTTCTCCCTACTATTTTTGCATCTCCCCGCTTACCAAGCCCCGCAGGGCTCATATTCATTTGGATGCAGTGAGAGCTCTCCCTTTTCGGATGTGTGTTAGCTACCACTCCTGGAGTGGGCTTTCCCATTCGAATTGCTGTGTGGGCTCCCCCGTCCAGATACTGTGCAGGCTCTCCCGTTCGACTTGCAGTGTGGGCTCTCCCGTTCGACTTGCAGAGTGAGCTTCCCGTTTATTTTATCGGGGGCTCTCTCCTTCGAAACGCAGCGGGAGCTCTCCCGGTCGAATCGCAGTGTGAGCTTCCGTTCAGGCGCCGTGGGGGCTCTCCCTTTCTGAATCGCAGTGTGATTCTTCATGTTCTTAACCATGGAGGCTCTCCCGTTCGGATCGCAGTGTGGGCCCTCCTATCTGAACAAGCGGACTGGAGGTACCAAGGATCGTATGTCCCATAAGGATTGCAGTGGGCCCTCATGTCCTTATGTGATCCAAACCACCTTGGAAGGATGGTAGCTCTGCGTTTTATCTATATACCGTAGGCTCCCTTTTTCTGCGGCAGGCAGGTTCGCTCTGGATATCAGTGGCCCGTTTTCCCTTTTGGGACGAGGACCTCCTTCCCCCCTGTTGGCAGCTGGGGGCCCCATGTACTTCTGAATTCATGGGCCCCCATGTTGCAGACGTTGCGGCGGGACGTTCTCCAACCACGTACTCAAACCTCCAGTCCCAAAAAACACTCCCGCAGGAGTAATTTTAGAAGTCACTGCCGCAGCAGTGCAGCGGCGAGATGCATCCTAGTCAAACTCACACAGCAGCAATAAACGCAAGCTCCCGACAGAGTTCCTTAAATAACATTGCCGCAGCAGAAGCCTGCTCATAGCTCCACATGGTGGACATAGTAGGGCGACGCGTTCCAGCCCAGCTCCCACAGGAGCCTTATTAAATATCACTGCCGCAGCAGTATTCATTCATGACTCCAGGCCAATTAATCACAACCACCTTGTGTTCCGGCATAGGAAACACTAGTGCCACTCCTCACCTCAACTCTATTCTTCATGTCGCTTTAATCTTTCGCTCATTTTGGGGGGTTAACAAGCATTAAGCATCTGGGTATCCCATATACATTAAATCCTTAAGCATTTTCAACCATCCAACTTGCTGTCCCAAATTTATTCTGCACTTTTTGGGGGGTGTATCAGAGCTCGAGTTGAAGATGCTTCATCGAGCCCCTCCTCAGTGGACAGCAAGCCAAATTAGCTAACCTAATATCCTAAAGATTATATGGGCAAACGAACTCGTTAAGTGAAGTTCCTAAACGTAATTTAGGGAGGAGCGAGCCCATCTAATCTTCCAATCAACAGCCAGAGTATATAAGCAGCTGCTTACCTCTCTTCAGTCTCAGCTGTTTCAGCATCCCTCCACCTCCCCAAACTCCACCTTCATTTCAGGTACCTTGCCCTATGTAATCACATCCTATATTTATTCACTGGGGGGTGTATCAGAGCTCGAGTTGAAGATGCTTCATCGAGCCCCTCCTCAGTGGACAGCAAGCCAAATTAGCTAACCTAATATCCTAAAGATTATATGGGCAAACGAACTCGTTAAATAATATAAAATGAAATAAAACACATATATAATTTATGCATATTTTTAATTAAATAGTTTATTTTTGCATCTTTGCAAATTTGAAAATATGACATGGACAAGAATAAAAATAAATAAATTGGAAAAGAACTTAATTAAGTGATTAAGTGATTTCTTTTCTAGGGAGGATTTATGGGAACATTCCAGATTATTCCAGAATCCGTACATTTTTCCATCAGCCCTGATGGAACAATTCTGGTGAAAGGTTCTGCAGACCTAGACAGAGAAACCACAACCAGCTTCAGTTTTCAAGTAACAACAAATCTCATATATCATTAGAAATCAATATGACTTTTCATAAGTGTAGAATTATAATAACATTATGTTTTCAAACACCACTGCATTATAAGCATGCCAATTTTCTCTTCAAAATCTAAAGGTTGAAGCACAAGAAAAGCCTCCTTCCACCAACAAAGCAACAGCCGACGTGACCATCATCCTGCTGGATGAGAATGACAACAGTCCACAGTTTACAACTTCTAAGTATCAGGGCAACGTTTACGGCAATCAGACTGTTGGAATGCAGGTTGTCAAGGTGATGAATCTTTGTTTTGTTGAGTTATTTAATCATTTTCCAGAAAATTCAATATTTTAGTAAATTTCTGGAGATTATGGAACCAGTATGTCATAATAAGATGACTACTATACCATAAACATTGGAATAAAGTTACTAACTAAACTTACTGTACATATATTTTCATGTAAGGTTGAAGCAACAGACCTGGATGAAGGTCCATATAGTGAAATCAGTTACTCCATTGAGTTTGGAAATGAGGAAGGTTATTTTGGCATTAATGAGAATGATGGAGAGATTACGCTAGTTCAGACAATCCCTCTGGTGGAAAACAGAATCCTTCAGTTTTCACTCTATGTGACTGCAAAAGATGGTAAGTTATATCTGTGTGTTCTGGAAGACATTTGATGGAAGTATATATGGCTGTGGATACATTACTGTAGGCTTAAATACCATTTCACTTCCTTTACATTCATTAGGGGACGGCAGATCAACTTCTGCAATGGTGGCTGTCCAGGCACTTGGAGATTCCCATCCTCAGTTCCTTCAGAAGACCTACCAGGGACAAGTAGAGGAGGATCAGTCAGGGGCAGACATTGTGAAGGTCCTTACAAGCACAAAGGGTATTTTTATAAGATTTTCTATGAGGGATTGCTTCTGTAACTGATATAAAAACTATTTATGACACAAATATGGTCTTTTAAATGACAACCAGCTGACTAACAAATGTTTATTTAAAGTAATAAAAACTGAAGAGATATTTTACCTTATCTTGGTACACTTATGTAAAAGACCAGCCTGAGGACACATGCAAAAAATGGCAGAAAACAGGAAAAATTATTTAATAATTAATAATTAATTAATAATTAGGTTGTTCTGATGGATTAGTGGTAGAAATTTTGTTAATCATGCTAGAGACAGGCAGGTAGGGCATAGGACCAATTTCAATGATTAGATAAACACTTTATGGTCCTCCGCCTTCCACAGACAATATATTTACATATAAATATATTTAAACCACTTAAAGGGTTAGTTCACCCAAAAATGAAAATTCTGTCATTTATTACCCTCATGCCGCTCCACACCTGAGACCTTCGTTAATCTTCAGAACACAAATTAAGATATTTTATTTGAAATCCGATGGGACTGTGAGGCCTTCATAGGGAGCAATGACATTTCCTCTCTCAAGATCCATTAATATACTAAAAATACATCTAAATCGGTTCATGTGAGCACAGTGGTTCAATATTAATATTATAAAGCAACGGGAATATTTTTGGTGTGCCAAAAAAACCAAAATAACGACTTATTTAGTGATGGCCGATTTAAAAACACTGATTCAGGAAGCATTGGAGCACAAATTAATCAGTGTGTCGAATCATGATTCGGATCGTGTGTCAAACAGCCAAACTGCTGAAATCACGTGACTTTGATGCTCTGCTGAACAACAGATTTGATACACTGCTTCAGGAAGCTTCAGAGCATTATGAATCAGTGTTTTGAAATTGGCCATCACTATATAAGTCGTTATTTTGTTTTTTTTGGCGCACCAAAAATATTCTTGTCGCTTTATAATATTAATATTGAACCACTGTACTCACATGAACTGATTTAAATGTTTTTAGTACCTTTATGGATCTTAAGAGAGGAAATGTCATTGCTGGCTATGGAGGACTCACAGAGCCATCGGATTTCAACTAAAATATCTTAATTTGTGTTCCCAAGATCAACGAAGGTCTTACGGGTGTGTAACAGCATGAGGGTGAGTAATAAATGACAGAATTTTCATTTTAGGGTGAACTAACCCTTTAACTTAATGATTGCTATCAGAATGTGAAGAGACTTTGAACCAACATAACAAAAAAGGTTTCTGGAACAAATTTCCTACCCTGCTTTTAAATGTCAATCCATTTTGAGTTCTCACATACAGTAACAAAACTCTTAGAAAGGATGTGTTACAACTGACTCAAACTGTGTTCAATTCTTACACATCAGTGTGTGAGTTTAGGGAAAACACTAGTTGTGTTAATTCTGACACATTCATTGAGTCAATGATTTTCACACAGTGAATGTGTCAGGAAGGTTAACCAGAGTTGTAGTCAAGACCAGACCCTCCAAGACAGAGAACAAGACCATTCAAGAGGGAAGTTAATGAGATAATTAAGTTATTAATCAAGCAGTAGTGATGAACACCTGCTGTTAACAGACAGAATCATTGAAGGAAAGAGGAAAACAACAAGAAATAAAACACCTGTGCTACTTCTGAACATGAAGACCAAATTTGCAATGATCTCTTTGTCAAGTCCAGTCAAAAAAAGTCTTACATATCAGTGCTTGTGTTTTGGGACAACACTTAATTTTGTTATTTTGTGTTCATTTTTTTTTTTTTCTTTTTTTTTTCTTACATATCAGTTTAGGGACAACACTCATTGTGTTAATTTTGACACATTCACTGTGTGATGATTTTGTTGCAGTAAATATTTCAGGAAGGTGATCTGATAATAACAAGCAGATTCACCAAAGGAGAAAATCACAGTTTTAAAGTCACCATCATGGAGATGAGTGTTTGCTTTAGTTGAGCTCTTGACCCTTGACTTTTTAACATTATATTTAGGGCTGTTGAAGTTTTAATTATAACAGCTGGACAAACAAAAAGAAAAGATGATCAGGTGGTGTTGGTTATGTTTTCACATAATCTTTATTCGATCTGAATCACTGAACTCATTTAGAGCTCAATCTCTGAGTTAGATTTACATTATTGACTACAGCAGCACTGTGATTCTACAGCAGAAGATCTGCTTTTTAAAATATAACCTTTTTCAGATTATATTGAAAAAGCTGATCTTCTGCTGTTGAATCACAGTGCTGCTGTAATCAATAATGTAAATCTAACTCAGTGATTCAGGTCAAAAAATGAATATGTAAAAACATAACCAACACCACCTGATCATCTTTTCTCTTTGCGTGTTTGGCTGTTATAGCTCAGTTACAGCAGTCCAAACAAAATCTAATATTAAATTGTCAAGGGTCAAGAGCCCAACTAAAGCAAACCCTTATATCCATGATGGTGACTTAAAAATTGTGATTTTCTCCTTTAGTGATGAGCACCTGATGTTAACAAAAAGAATCACCAATGTTCAATAGTCACACAATTAATTCATTATCTTGATTGGATTGAATTGTCTGGTTTTGGTCTTGGAAGGTCTGGTCTCAACCACACCTCTGGTCTTGAATGGTCTTGGTTTTGGAGGTCTGGGGCTGTATTCACAAAACATTTTATCTTACCACTAAGAGTTCTCCTAAATAGCAGTAAAAGTTCTTAGCTAAGAGTTTTCTCTTAAAACCTATTCACAAAGCTGCTGAGACAAACTTTAACTAAGGAATAGACTGAAGTCTTAAGCTAAGAGTAAACTGTGTGTTTGCTATGGAGTAAACACAGTGATTGGCTGATGGGGGAGGAGTCAGCGATTTAATCATAGAAATATTGTAGAATGAGGTGTCATGTTTACATGTTAAAATAAAGGTTTTAAAATACAAATGTTGCCCTATTCAAATAAATATTTTTAATAAAAATGTTGTCATATTCAAATAAAGGTTTTAAAATGTAGGCTAAGTGTCACTAATTAAAACTATTTAAAGTATATTACAGTTAATTGTCCGCCTCTAGGATGTCTTCATCTCAAGAGAATGCAAAATGCAAGTGGCAAATTATGTTTTATAAACAAAGTTTGGGAGAAACACATTCAAACGGTCTTTCTAATCAGCTTGAGAGGAGGAATATACACAGATGAGAGCCGACTCGCCTATAGTTACTTCAACAGTTTTCTGGATCCCTCTGCCAACCCGCTCCTTACTCTCGGCTGGGGAGAACTTTGGGTTTGGGATAAATTCCAAGCTCGGAGCCCTCGATCCCCTTGGACAGAACACACCAAAAATGCTTATTATATACTTTTTATATATATATATATTTTTTTATATATTTATTTATTTGTTAAATATTTATTTTTGGCGTCTCATTGTAGATTCAAATCTATAAATCAAAATGTATTGCATTTATGAAGTAAAAGTTGAGCACCAAAGACTCTATCGCTATTGCCTCAAAAGTGTTCAGTGTCTTTGGGTGGATTAGGACTGTTTGTGATTTGGTCTTAGTGACTTAGGAGTCCTCTTGACTACTCCTAACGTTTCACAGATTTAGGAGCTAGTTTTAGTGCTAAAATGCTTTGTGAAATACTCTTAGAGCAAAAATTTAGGACTCCTAAAATAAAGACTGACACGCTCATTATTTTTTAACACCCAGCGCAATGCGACGCAAGGTGCAGCGCAAGTGTGTTTGCTAGTTTGCGTCCAGCTCCGTTCATGTTTTCCCGTTCAGTGCCACGTCCTTAAATTAGTTAATGCATTTGCGCCAGTTAGTGCGCCCATGGATCGTTGGCTTATTACACACAGGGATGCGCATCACACAAAAATGCCAAATATTAAAAACAAAAGGATTACAGTGTAAAATAATATTATTGTGTAGGCTACATAAATATAAAAATGTAATTTTTCATTGCCTGTATTAGAATTAGGATACCTATTTTCAATTCAGCCTATTACTACTTATAATGATGAATGAAATTGGCTAATTAATTGAACAACCATACCAATACACACATATATATTAACTGACTCATCGCGCGGAACTATTTGAAAGCCTGCATCCAACGCAGACGACTGAAAGATTGACTGGCCACTTAACAGGTAATTTCAGCAAAACATCACTCGTTGAACTCCTCAGTTGAATCAGTGTGTTTAATAAGTCCGTGTATTTTATGTTACGTATTTTCGAATTGTTCAGCCAAATGGAAAGAATTGAAAGACAGAGGTGGCATAGGATCTACCGGCTGAGGTCCACATATCTGTCCCTGTCTGAGGTGGAGTGTCGCCAGAAGCTTCGTCTATCCCGCCAGGCAGTAACAGACCTTTGTCATCTTCTGGCCGATGATCTGTAGACAAATGCATATTGCCCATATGCACTCCCCGTTGCTGTTAAAATAGCTGTTGTGCTAAATTTTTTTGTGAGTGGATCATTCCAACATCCTTTGAGTTCGATTGGAGGCATATCCCAACCTGCCATAAGTTCGGCAATACATGCAGTGACATCAAGCCTAGTCCGACATGCACATAAATTCATTAAATTCCCCACACAGTAAAATCCCCAGTGTTAAATTAACACCCAAAGTGAACATATGAGTCCATCTTGCCGGGTGTTAAAAAGTAACACTGAAGCAGTGTTAAAGTTAATGAGATAATTGATTGATGATTGATTGATGATTGACAATTAGTGGTGACACCTGATGATAATAAGTAGAATCATTGAAGGAAAGAGAGAAAAAAGGTCTTAATTAAAGTTTTATGGAATGTTTAATTTCAAGTCACCATGAAAAAGGTCAGCGTTTGCTTTAGTTGGGCTCTTGACTCTTTACCTTTTGTTATTAATTTTTCTCTGGCTGCTCCTGTAAACAGCACACTGCAATAAGGGGACATGTGTTAAAAGACGAGCAAACACGTTGAGTTTCCTTCGATCAGTGTATTGTTCTGTTAATCTTCAAAAAAAACACATATACAAAACATGTAAATCACAGAATGCACATTAAAGTACATAGCAATTACATTTTGTTTCCACTGATAACTTATTTACTGCTGTAACAAATTAATAACAAATTAACTGCTGTAACCATTGTATACATCCTTTTATATGCAGCAAAACACTTTGTAAAAGGTTACAATTAATATGACAAGCAACTGAATATAATTCAATAAATGCCATGGTTCTTCACTGAATATTCATATAAATAGATGTAATTTCTCTCCCATAAACTCACACGCAGCATATACTCAGAAGTAGCAAATGCAACTATTCTCTCATTGAAACATACATAAACAAATGCAATATAATGCATATTAGTAGCACACATATGTGTACCATTTATATCATGAGCAGTGACTTTCAATTAATCACTTATATGGACGTGTATGACGATCGGATTCACATCAAAAATTGCTCGTTTCTTGTATGCCAGTCACTTAACACACTAGCTAATAGTGTGAACACGAACTATAAATACTGTTAAATACATGTTAACACTGCATCATCGTAACTTTAATATAAACAGATATAAATGGTAATTTAAATGACAACCTTATTCCAAAGTTAAGAGTAAGATGGGGGAGGGGTACTCACGCGCGCCATGCGTGACTTACTTTTCATTAAACACAATTTAACATTACTTGTTAAACAATAAAGTACATAAAACAAACCCATAATAATCTCACAACAGTCACCAACACATTTTGGTGATAAATAGTAGGTTTTGTAGAGTTTTTTACCTGCAATAAGGGGACATGTGTTAAGAGACGAGCAAACACGTTGAGTTTCCTTCGATCAGTGTATTGTTCTGTTATGCTAAAGGAACGCGTGCTTGGCCTATATGGGGAGGCTGCAGACCTGGAGCCGGTAGATATAGGCCCCAAGCAGTTTTACGCCCCAAGCAGTTTTACGCCCCTGTTGTTCCTCATGCGTCCAATAGGGGGAGAAGGAAATACGGCGAATAACACTATATTGGGAGGCTGCAGACCTATGACCTACTGTAAAATGTATTATTTATATTTATTTATAAACTGTTTTTATATACAGGAGACTGACTGATATATGATGTTATGAATTTATATTAAGCTACATTTAAATATTAACCATATTTAGGCCATTAGACATACAGTACTGTGTAGATCCTAAATGAAATATCTGCTGTATAATTCAAAATTGGTTGTCATACAGCTACAAAACATGTCCTACATAGCATTTTATGAAGACAAACACAATTTAACCCTTTTCTAAAATTCCAAGGGTCATTTAAAAGAAAGAGACAATATTGTTGTTCACAAAAAAATTTATTAACACCATGACTTTTATTTCTTAACAGCATGACTCCTGTAAATTCTGCATGACTCCTGTAGACTCTCCTATGGCTTGCCACTCTTCTTTAATTGTTTTTTTTATCCTGCTGTCAAAGTGCTCCCGCTCACTGATAAAAATAAATAAAGCAAAAGTTGCATAGTGGTAGAAACAATGGTTAATTATAAATATTTCCTTTATAGGATCCTTACAGTACCTTGCGTCAATGACAGGTCCTCGCAGGAATTTCTCCTCAGCCTCCAAGATGGACACATGTTCCACAACAGCAAGAGCACAGATGATGGACTACCAGAGAAAGAATTGAGATTTATCACAGCCCAAATAAGCCAAGCATCATTTTGCATGTTTAGTTTTTTGTTGTTTTTTTACAACAAAACCAAAAGTGCCTTTTCTATATTAAGCACAAAACTATTATTTTTAACGCAATGGTCTAACATTATGGATAAACTATTTGACATTAAAAACAATGTGAATATGACACCATGCTGAGCACAACTAACACATAAGTCCTACCTCTGGAAAAAGGACATCCATAATAAATCTGATCTGGTCACTGTGGGTGTGTGTGGGTGTACTGTTCAGAATTGAATTCAGGTGAGTGTAGATAATATCAATTTGTTCCCGATCTTCAATGAACAATGGCACAGGCACTTTCTTTATGGAACACTTGGAAAAAGTGTCAAGCCTGTGATTTTTTTTGTCCATTGATGATGGACTGTGCAGAGAAAACTGAAAATTACATTAAAAACATTTCCATGAATGTGTAAGTTGTTTACTAAACAAGCTATTGGTTTAGAATGCAGTTAAAAAAATGCATTCTTGATGCATGTACCTGAATGTGGTCATCAGTTCCTCTTGCCACAATGAAGTCCACCAGAGCCCGGTTGGATAACTTTCGGTTCCTCTCGGCAACATGTTGTGGAGACTTAGAGATTTGCATACATACATACATGCCTATTATAAATGTGTATTTTGTGTGTTCACATCATAGACTGTCAAAAAAAAAAAAAAAAAAAAAAAATTCACACATTTGTGATTATCCACTCTAATGTGCTCCAGAAACCATGTGGAGTATGTTTAAATGCAAGGAGTAAACAGGGTCTTACCAGAAGAAGCCATGTCACGCAAGCTAAAGACAGACAACAAGATAAAAATAAAAATTTAATTAATTTTAAAAGTGAGTGAGACAGAGCGGGTAAAGATAAGACTAAGGGCAGCTTAACCTACACGTGGTTAGCTAAGTTTGAGTCAGACAGAACATCTGACTCAATCAAGTACTTTTGCCTCTCGAAATAAATTATTGACCCATCTTTTGAATTGATATCGCATCAATCATTTATAAATAATAAATGTTGCACAATACAATCAACAACAATAACTTTAGGAGATTATTTACATACCTCAATTTGTATCGCTTCAAAAAAGGTCTGCTGCTATCATACAGATATGGTCTGCTGTTCTGATGACTAGGCTCATATACTAATATACAGCCTCCCCCTACTGGACGCATGAGGAACAACAGGGGCGTAAAACTGCTTGGGGCGTAAAACTGCTTGGGGCCTATATCTACCGGCTCCAGGTCTGCAGCCTCCCCCTACTCTGCTTGGCACCGATAACCTGTCCACGCCCCCTACTGGGATCTTCCAGTATTGCAGTCACTACATTCCTACATAACTCAAAATAAAGCTGCAATTTATAGCACTAATTCTAACTCAAAATAAAGCTGCAATTTATAGCACTAATTCTAACCTGTTACACTCCAACTTTGTGTTTGTAAAGCACATTTGTTATGGTCAGTGAAAATGGGATCTGGTCACAATATATTTGATTATATAATCATCATGTGATGGCCTGATATCGTTTAGAGTCTTTAGTATTAATGATTGTAGTCCTGTGTAGAGTTGTGACGTTCGCGAACGAACCGATTCTTTTGAACGGCTCATAAACATGAACGATGGGAGCCGAGTCGCGGCTGGAGGGGAGCCGTTCATTTTTCCTATGCGTGTTTCACACAGATGCACACAAATGAGCTCCTCCGCGAGACAGAACAGTTATAGGGGGAGGGGCGCACCCAGCGCAGGCCAACCCTTTATAGCGTGATGATATTAGTTATTAGTTGTGCACGCATCCTTCACGTGAGTACTCCAGTGGAAAAAAACCCTGCATTCCTCTGTCATTGCAGCCCACTTTGTTATTGTTCATTGACTTGAAGGGGCTGATGTCCTATTTGCAAAGTTTACAGCAGTAATAGTATGTAGTATGTAGACATTTCCATTTTATTTATTCTAATTTTATCTACTTTAAATGTTTTTTGTTTTCTATCAAAATGTTCTTGTGTGATAACAATGTTCTTGTGTGGAAGTGTTTGTAGTAAAAGCTGTTTTGCACAGAAATTCATTGCAGCCGGCTTTGTTTTTGATGTTTATTTGTAAGTAGGTATTGTATGAATAACATAAGTCAACGTAGCTTTACACACACACACACACACACTTTGTGCTAAAGGTAAATCCAAAATAGTGATGTCACTGTCTAAGCAGAGGGATTTGTGCAACCCTATGGAATATAGTCCACACATGACGAATGAGGTAATAATCAATATTTCAGAATAATTCAAACTCAGATATTGGTGTGTGATATCCGAGTTTTAATTATTTGACTACAAATCTCACCTCATAATTCCTCCCAGTGATTATTTCCAGGATAAACTGAGATGCCCCCAAGCTGGCTTCTTAAAACTGACTAAATATTTAAAAAGAGCCAAAAGAGCCGTTCTTTTGAACGGCTCTTTGAAAGGAACGGATCGCGAAGATCCGGATCCCCTCAAAGAGCCATAAATCCCATCACTAGTCCTGTGATTTTACTAGTGATGGGTCGTTCGCGAACGAGCCGACTCTAAGAGTCTGCTCTTTTATGTGAACGTCGGGAGCCGGCTCACATATCTGAAGAGCCGACTCTATTTTTCAAAATATAGCCTATAGAAATTAAATCATTATGTAATGAATGATTTTAATTTTATTTAAAACAATAGACTAATAATTCAAAGAACAACACAAAAAATTACAATTAGGCTATATAAGCACACACACTCTTTCGTTTCGACTGTCTGATCAGCCTCACGGTCATAGTCGAAACTCGGAGGAGAGGAAAAACAGCATTTCTGAATGCAAATCTCTCATAAAATAAAAATATGGCCAGCAGTGTGTGTGTGTGTGTTCATTATGAATAATATATCCTAACTAGTGAGAGCTCATATGGCAATAAAAAAAGAGAAAAAGAGGGACCTGTTTAATTCTTTCAGTTATTTATTTTTCTTTAATATTTAATATGGGTTCTATTATGTTGTTCAGATTTTATTTGTTTTGAATGTTGGTTCTATACATTAAAACGTTGTAATTTAAATACAAATGTTTAATAGCATTTTTTTTATAACAAATCAATGCATTTTTAAAGAAATTGTGAGACATTGTGAGTATGAGTTCATTTAATAATTTAATTAGAACTGTTTTCACACCTATCATAATCAAAGTCATATAAAACATGTATTATTTAAAGAGCCGTTTGTGAGCCAAAAGAGCCGGCTCTTTTCAGGGAGCTGAGCCAAACGAGCCGGCTCACGAAAAAGAGCCGGAATGCCCATCACTAGATTTTACAGCTTGAGACCCAACAATAGTATGACTTTTTTCTTTTTCTTTTTAGGAATAATTCATTATGCACTGTAGCTTCAGTGTTTAAACACACACAGACATCAAGAATCAGCATATGATTCTCAAGAACGGTGACGATAAATAAATACAAAATACTGACAAACAGATCAACTCTGAACATCACAAAACAAGCTACTGTCACAACAAAACAACAGAAAAATAAAGCAAACATGAACAATCTATGAAAATTACAGGACAATTCAGCTGCATAATTTGTTCGTGCAGCAATGCATGATGGGAGCCATGGATGAGTTTTGATTGGTGGCTCCCATCATGCACTGCAACATGAAGCACTTTGTTTGATTGTCACCATTGTTAACCTCTTAACTGTCACGATCCCGTTGGCGGGACGCCTCCCAGCCAGCACACCCATGTAGGGCCCACATGGTTTAGCCCAGATGAAATGAACATTGTTCAGAGTGAACACTACAGGCTGTTAAATGTAACACTGAATCAGTGTTGGATTTAATGAGATAATTAAGTAATTAATTAAGTGATGATTGATAATTATTGAAGATAGCTGCTGTTAACAAGCAGAATGAATGAAAGAAAGAGAAACAACAAGAACAGAAAACAATTGAAACACTAGAACTACAACTGACTTCAGCCGCAGCCTTAGATGAAATCAACTGAAGATAAAAGACATTAAATCTCTCCAGATCTCAGCAGAGGATTAAACAACTCCATATACAGAAGCTCTTATTGAGAATTAAGAGACTGTTGTTGATGTTTTATTGATTTTTTTTATGTTACCATCATGGTGATCAGAGTTTACTTTAGTTGAGTAGTTTGACTTGTTTTTAATAATGTCGGGGTTTCTCTGGCTGCTGTAACTGAATTAGTTATGGCAACTGTAGCCCTATGGGAATTTTTGGTATTTCTTAAAATCACTATTTTTATTTTGTTTATTTTTCTTTAAAATGTACATTTTATGAGGTTAAAAATGTTTAAATAATGTATATGTGTTAAAAAAATTAAGTAGTAAAAATAACTTACCCGTAAGAGAGATCCAATCAGGAGTCAGGGCGAGAGGTCGCGAGGGAGCAGGAGGAGGAGTCTGAAAAAAAAAACAAGGAGAAAAAGATGGAGAGACATGAGTGAGAACCGCGCTGTGACTGTCACATTAGAAATTGGTAAAACACCAAGTTTAATGCGTGTGATATTAGATGTACATGTATACTGCACGAAGAGTGAGTTACAGACATTTAACTGAGTTTACAGTGTGAAATTGAATGGTTTTAAGGGACTCGGTTAGAACTTTCCCTGAGGAGAAAGTGAGAACGGCTAGTCAGCACGATTTAGTTACACAGACTTTGTCAGCGAGTAGCCTGCTCGGTTGCCCTTTTGTGCATCGTCTGAAGAAGCACTTATCTCCAGAACCATCCTCTGCTTAGCTGTCGGACGACGTCTTCAATCACCAGCATCGCAAGCATCGCGTTGCCGCGGCGGGAAGGACGACGCGCCGATCAGCATTACACAGCAGTGAGTTTTTTTCTTCTGCGCCACGGCGCGAAGCGACCATTGTGTTTAAGGTCTCCCCGTTCTCAAGCAACGCTACAGGCCTGCACCGTGTCCAACTCTGACTGTCCGGGTATTCATTTTATTTCATTGAGTGGCCATTTAGTCATTTTGCCGGCTTAGTTTTTATTTTGGGGAATTTAATTGTTTCATTTGAATTGCATATTTGATATTTGAACTGTATATATGTACATACTATTTTTTTTTTTTTGAGTAAATAGTTCAAACGAATTTCTGTTGAAGATTTGCATTACATTGGGTTTAAAATATTGATAATGTTGATACTTAAGGCAAGATATTGAGTTTACCGAAGACTGGTGTAAAGTGAAAGTGTTTATCACTACTGAGTAAGATAAGTGACTGGTAAATAAATGTTTATTGCACTTATAATATTGATAGTCATTTGAACAGGGTGAATATATTAATGTAACTATAAAAGTTAAGGTTTATTTAACCAAGCATTCGAGATAGCTGCCTACAATTAGTGTTTTATTTTAATTTGGTTATAAAGACATTGTATGATCACTTTGCATTAAATTTAAAAGCTGCCACTAAGGTAAATGGTAAACAAGTAGGCCGTAATAATTAGGGAATTACATTTAGCGCATTAATTAATATTATAGAGAGATTTTCTAAATAGGAATTCGGGGAGTGCACCCCACAAAAATAGTTAGACACGCTAGGGGGCGCTACATAAAATGGGGGCTCGTCCGGGATGGATAATTAATGCCATTTACTAATTTTTAAGTTGATGCTAATAGCGTTAGCTGGTAAAATTTTGTTAGTTTCTCTAAGAAATTAAGTAATAGGGACTGAAAAAAAAAAAAAAAACCTATGCTAATTTAAGTAAATATCTGTTAACAATTAGCGTGGAAATTGTTATTACCTTCTGCCAGAAAAATAAGTCAAATAGTTTATTTAAGCTAAAAAACCTAAAAGAAAATGGAGGCTAAGTGTAGTACTGCAGAATTAGTTCAAGAGCTCAAAGACTGGTGCAGAAGAGAAGAGTTGGATGATGCCCATTCCCTGATGGTACTGATTCCAGAAGACATTACGAATGCACAGATTGAAGAAGCCCTAGGAACTATTAAAGCCTTAGGGCGTGTGCGAGTGAGAGGACGGGCAGTTAGTCTGAAGCTGGATAGTCACAGGGTGCTATGCGAGTGCAAAGAGACGGTGGACCCCACCAAAGTCCCTCCTGAACTGTTGCCAGAGGGCAAGACGAGAAAGTGGATGATTGTTATTGCTTCTGAAAGTCCTACTCCTTCAAGCCCGTTAAAGAGTTTGTTGGAAGAACCTCCAGAGAGTGGCTCGGCAGAGTCTATTATTCGTGCGGTAGGTGATTTGTTGACTAAGATGGGGAAACCATCAGCTGACAACAGCAGTTACCGTCGTCTGAGAGTGTTCTCAGGTACCTTGCCAACTCCAGTTGGAGAAGAGTCTCTTGAGCATTGGTTAGAACATGCACATCTGATGGTCGAGGAGAGCGAGTGTTCCACTAAGGAGAAACGACGACGTATCATGGAAAGTCTGAAAGGTCCTGCGCTAGCTGTAGTAAAGGCTGTGCGGACTGCTGATCCAGAGGTTAGTCCTGCTCTGTGCTTAGAAGCCATTGAGAGTGCTTTTGGGTCTGCTGAGACAGGCGAAGACCTGTATTTTGCCTTTAGATTGCTACAACAGCAGCCAAAGGAAAAGTTGTCTGACTTTCTTAGGCGTGTAGAGTTGTCGCTGACCAATGTAGTTCGTCGCGGAGGTCTCCCTACAGGCCGTGCTGACCGGGCTCGAGTGGAGCAGCTGCTGAGAGGTGCTATTCACTCCGATATGATGCTTGTCCAGCTCAAACTCAGGGAACGGAAGGAGAACCCTCCATCATTCTTGGAACTGTTGAGCGAGATCAGAGGTGAAGAAGAGTACGAGTTATCAAGGACAAAGCTCAACACCTCTGTCAAGAGAGTTCACACAAACCCTGCTACAGACAATAGACAGGATGATATTGAGCGTTTGAGAGCAGAAATTCAAGAACTCAAGTCAATGTTCACTGCCGTGAGTACTTTGCCTAGACAGGTTGTAGCAGATAGTAAAGGACCTGTGTCCATGACAAAGATGCCAAACACAGAGACAGGTGGTGATAGTGAAGTAGCTGCTTTGAGAAAGCAAGTGAAAAACCTGCAGAAGCAAATGACAGGCCAGAAGCTGAAAGTCTCTGAATCCCCTACTTCAGTTCTTCGAGTAGAGCCATCGAGACAAGCCCATAGTGATAATAAAAAGCAACCTTCTAATGACTCGGATGGGAACTTTTGTTACCGCTGTGGTGAAAACGGCCATTACTCTGCCAGATGCCAGAATGCAGAGAATCAGGCCAAAGTGATTCAAAAGCTGATATACGCTCTAAAGAAAGCTAAACAGGGTGATCCATCTCCTCAAGCATCAGGCGGTTGTCACACCGTGTGCTCAGCTAAGAAAAGTGAAGTAACCTCCCTTGGAAGTGGCATTCCGTCAGGATTGATCGGGCCGTGTTCAGTCATCCCAGTGAAGATAAATGGCCAGCACTGCGATGCACTTCTGGATAGTGGCTCCCAAATCACAATTATCTTCGAGCCCTGGTATGAGCAACACTTACCTGATGTTCCAATCCAGCCAGTGTCAGGGTTGGCGATATGGGGCTTAAGCGACACCACTTACCCCTACCTGGGATATGTCGTAGTGGAGATGGAGTTTCCAGAGAAGGTCATCGGTGCAAAAGAGACACTTTCCGTCCTTGCTCTGATTTGCCCAAGTTCACAAAGTCCTGAAAAGACCCCTGTGATCCTAGGCACGAATGCAAATCTGTTCCAGAGACTGTCCATGCTCTGTAGGGAGAACACAGGAGTGGACATTTCCCAGACTCTTGGCATAAAGGCAAAGAACTCCATTGGTCACACAGACCAACCAACCCCCGAGGGTGAAGAGGATGAAGTTGCATGTGTGAAGTGGATGGGTCCGGGCTCACTAACCTTACCTCCTGGTGGTGAATGTTGTGCCATCTGTGAAGTGGAGTTGAAGAGGCCGCTGGGTAAAGACATGTTGATGGTTGAGGCATCACCCACCGCTCCATTACCATCAGGAGTACTGCTGCGGCCTATGGTTGTACATGGTACTGCAGTGGATGATCACCTCACTATCCTTATGAGTCCATGAAAGACACCGTCATTCCAGTTGGAACTGTCTTAGGCCAGCTGTGTCATGTTGATCCAGTCGTTCCATCTCTGAAAGTTGAAACGGAGGCAGTGACTGTACCAACAGAGTTAGACCCTCAACTGATCCAGTTTGGCGACTCGCCCATACCACCCCAATGGAAAGCACGACTCCGTCAAAAGTTATGTGAGCGAGCAAACGTATTCTCATTGCATGAGTGGGATGTTGGCTTGGCCAAGGATGTGGAGCACCATATCAGGATGACCGACGCAAAGCCATTCAGAGAACGTTCAAGACGATTGGCTCCAGCAGATATTGACGATGTTCGTCAGCACTTGCAAGAGTTGTTAAAGGCTGGTATAATTAAGGAGTCCCGTAGCCAGTATGCCTCACCAATTGTGATAGCTAGAAAAAAGACTGGGCGTATTAGAATGTGCGTAGACTATAGGACCCTTAATAGGCGTACAATTCCAGACCAGTACACGACTCCTCGCATCGACGATGCGTTAGATTGTTTAAGTGGGAGCAAATGGTTTTCTGTCCTCGATTTACGTAGCGGCTACTACCAGATCGCCATGGCAGAGGAGGACAAAGAAAAAACCGCCTTCATCTGTCCCCTTGGGTTTTTCCAATTTGAAAGGATGCCCCAAGGCATAACGGGAGCGCCTGCAACGTTCCAAAGACTTATGGAGAAAGCTGTTGGCGATATGAATCTCCTTCAGGTGTTAGTTTATTTAGATGATCTCATAGTCTTTGGACGTTCCTTAGAAGAACACGAAGAACGGCTCCTGCGAGTGTTGGATAGGCTTGAAGAGGTAGGGCTAAAACTCTCCCTCGACAAGTGCCAATTTTGTCAACCCAGGGTTAAGTATGTGGGTCACATAGTGTCTGCTGATGGTGTGGCTACTGACCCTGAAAAGCTGGAGGCAGTCGCTAGGTGGCCTATGCCCACAGACCTTAAGTCCTTGCGGTCTTTTCTAGGTTTCTGTGGGTATTATCGACGCTTTATAGAAAACTACTCTGTGATCGTTAGGCCTCTCACGGAACTGACAAAGGGCTATGCACCCACCCAGCGTGGAAGGAAGCAAACCCCAGGCAAGACCAAGACATATTTTAAAGACTCAGAACCCTTCAGTGACCGATGGGATCAGTCCTGCACAGACGCATTCAATCGTATCATTCAGTGTCTGCTCAATGCACCTGTACTGGCATTTGCTGATGCCAATAAGCCATATGTTCTACACACAGATGCAAGTTTCAAAGGGCTCGGTGCCGTACTCTATCAGGAACATCCAGAAGGGTTAAGACCGGTGGCATTCGCCAGCAGAAAGTTGAGCTCTTCTGAACAGCGATACCCTGTACATCAACTAGAGTTCCTGGCGTTGAAATGGGCTGTCGTTGATAAATTTCACGACTACCTCTATGGAGCCAAGTTCACAGTACGCACCGACAATAACCCGTTGACTTACGTACTTACCACAGCCAAACTCAACGCAACAGGTCATCGTTGGCTTGCAGCCCTGGCCACCTATGATTTCGAAGTCAAGTATAGGCCTGGAAAAGCAAACATTGACGCAGACTTGCTGTCTCGCAACTTACCTGAAGACGACGAGTGGGATGGCATGTCTCAAAACGTAGTGAAGTCCATATGTCGGCGGGTGGAAGTGGACGTATCCCCAAATTCGTCTCCCAGATGTGTAGAACAATTAGGAGCTTCACCAGCCTGTATTCCGGAAGTGTATGCCTTTCCGTCTCAGTTACACCTCAGCTCACTGGAACAACTATCAAAAGCGGACTTGATGACTGCCCAGAGGAGGGATGCTGTGATCAGACGAGTGATTGAGGCATTAAAACAGGGAGTCTGGCCTAGCAACAAAGACTTAGACCCAGAGATGCTACTGATGAAGAGGGAGGTTGGCAGACTTGTGATGAGAGATGGACTTCTGTTCCGAGCCAGCAAGAAAGCTGCAGAGGAGACACTACAGCTTGTGCTGCCTGCTGAGTTCAGAGAAGTAGTGTTGCGCTCTCTTCATGATGATATGGGCCACTTAGGTGTGGAGAGGGTAACTCAACTCCTGAGAGCAAGATTTTACTGGCCCAAAATGGCTCATGATACAGAGGAGTATGTGCGGAATTGTGGACTCTGCATCACATGCAAAACACCTGCCAAGAAAGCCGCCTCTCTACACCAAATCACCAGCAGTGGTCCTATGGACCTTGTGTGTATTGACTTTTTGTCAATGGAGCCCGATTCCAGAGGCATTAGTAACGTCCTGGTTGTGACCGATCACTATACCAGATATGCACAGGCCTTCCCTGCAAAGAATCAGAAAGCCCTGACAGTAGCTAGGATCCTAGTAGAAAAGTATTTCATTCACTATGGCTTACCTGTTCGGATTCATTCTGATCAGGGGAGAGATTTTGAGTCGAGACTGATAAGAGAACTGCTGACAACCTTGGGCATACGGAAATCACGAACGACTCCGTATCACCCTCAAGGGGATCCCCAGCCAGAGCGGTTCAACCGTACGCTGCTCTCTATGCTGGCTACGTTAGGCCAAGAGAAGAAGAGATCCTGGAGTCAGCATGTAGCTTCATTAGTGCATGCGTACAACAGCACAAATAATGATGCGACGGGATACTCTCCTTACTATTTAATGTTCGGCAGGGAAGCTAGACTACCTGTAGACCTGTGCTTTGAAACGTCGAAAGATGGAACTGAGGAGAGGAACCATTTTCAGTACGTTGAAAGCCTGAAACATGATCTCCAAAGAGCCTATCAACTGGCTAGTCTAGCTGCTGACAAGACTCACTTGAGGAACAAGAGAGCCTATGATCAAAAGGTCAGTTTCCAGAACATACAGGAAGGAGACCGTGTTCTTCTAAAGAATATAGGTCTAAAAGGGAAACACAAGCTGGAAAGCCGATGGAGTTCCATACCTCATATAGTGGTAGGAAAGATGCCGAACTTACCTGTGTTCCGTGTGAGACCTGAGGGAGGCAGAGGCGGAATAAGAACCATCCATCGTGATCACATATTACCTATTGGGCAATCTGTGAGGATCCCAGTGGAGCAAGCCTGTGAAGAAAACTCTGTGAGACCCAGAACACGTTCAACTCGAACAAGACAAAGACAACCGATCATGAAAGAAAGAGAAGTCTCAGAGTTGACAGATTCTTCATCTGAAGTTGAGTGTGACCATATACCATACCGGGATAACGTGGAATGTCTACTGAGAAGGGAAGATGTGTCGGGAGGAGTCTCAGTGAGTTCACAGTGTGAAGACGCCAAAGAACCAAATCCTGTGCCGTCAGCTGAAGAGCAAGAGTCCAACATAGAGGATGACGCAGAAGGTCAAGCAGTGACAGAGTCGGATCCTTATGATTCAGGAACAGACTTGGATGCTGGAAGAAATTCTGTCTACGCACCTAAAGAAAAACTGAGCTCTAAAACAAAAGTTAATAGAGTACCTAGAACAGGATTAACTGAGAAAAGACCGATAAAACCAGTATTGAGACTTGAGACCTATGATGAACCTGGAAAGGCAAGTGAGCACCCACTTACCATAGTTCATAGGGGGGTGATTATCAAACTAGGAAAACATTAGGTTTCCATTTAGTTCATAATTAGGAGATCACAGTTCTGAAAAGACAAAAAAAAAAAAATTCATTACTCTACATAGTTGAATGTGGGGATTATGCGTTATGTCTAATGAGGACATTTAGACATTTAGTAAGGGGAGGATGTAGCCCTATGGGAATTTTTGGTATTTCTTAAAATCACTATTTTTATTTTGTTTATTTTTCTTTAAAATGTACATTTTATGAGGTTAAAAATGTTTAAATAATGTATATGTGTTAAAAAAATTAAGTAGTAAAAATAACTTACCCGTAAGAGAGATCCAATCAGGAGTCAGGGCGAGAGGTCGCGAGGGAGCAGGAGGAGGAGTCTGAAAAAAAAAACAAGGAGAAAAAGATGGAGAGACATGAGTGAGAACTGCGCTGTGACTGTCACATTAGAAATTGGTAAAACACCAAGTTTAATGCGTGTGATATTAGATGTACATGTATACTGCACGAAGAGTGAGTTACAGACATTTAACTGAGTTTACAGTGTGAAATTGAATGGTTTTAAGGGACTCGGTTAGAACTTTCCCTGAGGAGAAAGTGAGAACGGCTAGTCAGCACGATTTAGTTACACAGACTTTGTCAGCGAGTAGCCTGCTCGGTTGCCCTTTTGTGCATCGTCTGAAGAAGCACTTATCTCCAGAACCATCCTCTGCTTAGCTGTCGGACGACGTCTTCAATCACCAGCATCGCAAGCATCGCGTTGCCGCGGCGGGAAGGACGACGCGCCGATCAGCATTACACAGCAGTGAGTTTTTTTCTTCTGCGCCACGGCGCGAAGCGACCATTGTGTTTAAGGTCTCCCCGTTCTCAAGCAACGCTACAGGCCTGCACCGTGTCCAACTCTGACTGTCCGGGTATTCATTTTATTTCATTGAGTGGCCATTTAGTCATTTTGCCGGCTTAGTTTTTATTTTGGGGAATTTAATTGTTTCATTTGAATTGCATATTTGATATTTGAACTGTATATATGTACATACTATTTTTTTTTTTTTTGAGTAAATAGTTCAAACGAATTTCTGTTGAAGATTTGCATTACATTGGGTTTAAAATATTGATAATGTTGATACTTAAGGCAAGATATTGAGTTTACCGAAGACTGGTGTAAAGTGAAAGTGTTTATCACTACTGAGTAAGATAAGTGACTGGTAAATAAATGTTTATTGCACTTATAATATTGATAGTCATTTGAACAGGGTGAATATATTAATGTAACTATAAAAGTTAAGGTTTATTTAACCAAGCATTCGAGATAGCTGCCTACAATTAGTGTTTTATTTTAATTTGGTTATATCTGCTCTTGCATACACATAACACATTATCAATACATTAACATTTTTCAAATCCGTTAAAGGATTGTTACGCTGCAATAATTAGGTCGGCCGGAACCGAGAACATTTCCTATAACACTAGATATACCTGTACATCAGAACAAGAATGGCATCTACGCTAATATCTGTCTCTCTGCTTATCCTGAGGTTTGCCGGGTGCTGGATCCAGGCCGTATCCAGGTCAGATGGAGAACCTGCGTCTGGACCTGACTACAACGTAGCCCAGGATCCCCGTATCCGCTTACATATATTTATATATAATCGATTTTTAATCTCTATAATAAAAATGTACAATTCAGATTTTGATCTCCATATACATTTACATATATATATCTTCCAAGGGGTTTTTTCCCTCCTAGGACTTTTTTCCCAGTGCTAGCACGCTGGGTTTTTCTCCTAGGGGGTTTTTTCCACCCCTGGAAGTCAGCCGACATTGGCTTAATGTAGCACCATCTTGTATATGTTACATATTACCACGCTTGCTTGTACAGTTTTAACCACTTCCCTTTTTTTCTGTGCTTCTAATATGTAAAGCTGCTTTGAAACAATTACCAATTGTAAAAGCGCTATATAAATAAATTTGACTTGACTATAAAGACATTGTATGATCACTTTGCATTAAATTTAAAAGCTGCCACTAAGGTAAATGGTAAACAAGTAGGCCGTAATAATTAGGGAATTACATTTAGCGCATTAATTAATATTATAGAGAGATTTTCTAAATAGGAATTCGGGGAGTGCACCCCACAAAAATAGTTAGACACGCTAGGGGGCGCTACACAACAAAAACAAGAGAAAACTCAATCTGATGCTGTAACTGCTTCATGATAAGAATATAATCACTGCGCAGTGGCTTGATTCACTGATCTTATAACTGTGTTTAATATGAGCAATATCTTACTAACTGTGTTTTAATCTGATTCATGTAAAGATCCAACACAGTTTTAATCAGAAAATCTGAATGATTTTAAAACAGATGGTACATTAAACACTTTGATCTACGGTGAGATTTACTCACAAACATACATCAAGAATCAGCACATGAATCTCAACAATGGTGACATGCTTCATGCTGCAATGCATTCTGGGGTCCATGGATGAGTTTTGCATGATGCACCCAGAATGCATTGTGGCATGAAGCATGTCACCATTGTTGAGATTCATACGCTGATTGTAGATGTCTGTGTGTGAGGAAGTTTTGCTGCTGGAGCTTTAAAGTGTTTAGTGTACAATGTTTTTTAAAATTCATTCAGCTTTTCTGATTAAAACCGTTTTATCATTGTATTTCTAGTAAAGTCAACACAAACTTAACATTTTATTCATATAAAGCTCATTCATTAGATCAGTGAAATAAGCCACTACATGACCGTTATATTCTTATCATAAAACAGCTGATCATATTTTCTCTTGTCATTGTTGCCATAAAAGCTACAACAGACACAATAAAACTAACACTAAAAAATTCAAGAGTAAAACTGCCTAACTAAAGCAACGACTGACCTCGATCACGGTGACATCAAACAAAACTATTTTTTTCAACAAATCTTCAACATCTAAACCTCTGTTAATTCTCAATAACAGCTTTTGTAGATGTATGTCAGAAATAAAGTCAGTCTGGTTAGTAATAAGTGAAGCTGGTAATGCTGTTTGTGGAGTTGTTTGATCAGATCTTCAGAGATTTAATGTCTTTTATCTTCAGTTGATTTCATTGAAGGCTGTGGCTGAAGTCATAGTTCTTCAGTGATTCTCCTCGTTATCACCTAATTATCTCATTAACTTCAAGACCAATTCAGTGTTGCATTTAATAGCCTGTAGTGTGCACTCTGAGTAGTGTTCATTTCATTTGGCTAAACCATGTGCTAAACAAGGGTGTGCTGGTTGGGAGGCGTCCGACCAGTGGGACTGTGACAGTTAAGGGTCATATGCTGATTCTTGATGTCTGTGTGTGTTTCAAAAGAAATCCCATAAGATTAGTGAGGTCACCAATGAATCTGGCCTTTTCACAATGAAAAAACACAACCATTATGACTGTGCTTCCCAAAACATTGTAAACCTAAATGGATCAACTTTGGCTCACAGCACTTTTGGGGGAAACAGCTCAGATCATAGTTTCTCTGGCCATAACAAATGTGCTCTACAAACACAAAGTTGGAGCAATCAAGCTCTAGTTTTGTCTTTTTGTCCTAGTTTTGAAAACTTTTTTGCTTCAAATCAAAGTTTATAATGTTATGTTTCACCTTGTAGCTGGTTGTTTTGGTTCATGGCTTATAATAATTAACAAAGACTTTAACACATGAATGGAAAAATACTGAAACGCTGAAAGAGGAGGTGGCCGCTAATGCACTCTATAGCTCCCTCTGTGGGTCAGGCGGAGCAAAGTACATCAACCACCTGTGTTCACATACATGGCCAAATGGAGTATACAGATATCCAGTATCCGGATATGGAAATACAAATGTTGACAGGAAGTAGGACATTGTATTCGGACCGAATGCAATGATTGCATGAACATTTTTTGATCCTGAGACTTCCACAGAAGATATATGTACATTTTTTTAATATTTACACCACTTCTGTTATTGATTGCTATCGGGATGTGAAGAGAGTTTTAACTCACGGAATCTCTTTCCCCAGTAGATAGACACCAGAGTATCCCTTGTTAAAAAAGCCAAGGATGAGGGAAAGGAAGCAATTCGCAATTTCACTTTCAATTTTTAGCATGTAAAAGATGGCTTAAGGTGCCTGATTTTCTTTTTAACAAGATCCAGCATGCATTATCATCAGAGGGACTTAAGTGGATATTCAACCCTACTGTTGGGTCTCACATTGGTGGAATTTGGGAGAGGCTTATTTGGCGTGTTGTATTCAACCATTAGATAACAATCTATGGATGATGAAAGCTTTCAAAGCCATTACGAAAGCCTCTGATGATGTGAATGATCTTGAGGCACCTAATCATATTCTCCTCCTAAAGTCTAAACCATCAATGATTCCAGTTTTCGGTGAAGGAGATTTGTACATCAAAAAAAGTTGGAGACAGGTAGAATACTTGTCAGATCTCTTCTGGAAATGATGGGTAAGGTAATATTTACCATTACCATTACAAGAGAGACAGAAATGGATAAAACCATGAAGAAGCTTTAAAGTGGGAGACCTTGTGGCTATCAAGGATCCTGTAGCTCTTTGCGGCTCCTGGTTGATGGGAAGAATAATTAACCTGACAAAAATGGATTTGTCCGATCATTCCAACTTAAGATAAAAAACGGGCAGATGGATAGGCCCGTGTCCAAAATCTGTTTACTGCTGGAAGTGTAGCACTGAAGCTGAATCAGAATCCCATACAAAGACAATCATGGCTCCTTCTACCAATCATTGTACCATGTAAACTTTGTAACAAGTTGTCACTAAACTATTTGACAATCACAATAGACTTATTGTGATGCAAGGTTGTTATTGTTTACTATATTAAAAAAATGTTTTTACTATATTATTATTATCATTTAAACTGAATTTGATTATTGCAGTAATGTATGTTTTAATTCATACTCTAAGCTGAAGGGCGCCCTCAAACAGAAATAACAAGATAGACTCGTTAAAGGTAGACTCATCATCTCAAGTATTTTCATAAGAATAAAGTATATTGACAATGCAATGCTAATCGAAAATACCCTTTATCACAGTAGAATACTGCAAAATAATGTTTGTTTTTTTGTGCCTCAACCTGTAATAAGAAGCATGATCAAATTGTAAAAATGTAAAAAAAAAAAAAAAAAAAGTAAGAAATCAGCAATTATGCTTAAATAATGTAACTATTAGTTTCCTTTTTAGTCTCATCTAAACAAAATCACATGGCACATTCCTTAAATTAAAGAGTTTTAGAGTTGTCCTTAGATTTGGTTAGAACAACAATTAGATTTAGAACAACATTAGATATACCTATTTTATTTTATTATTATGCTCATGATCATTATGTAAAAACATAACCAACACCTGATTGTCTTTTAACTTTGCTTGTCTGTTTGGTTTTAATGCAGTTAAATCTGCCCAAACAAAATTTTTTATTAAAAAGTTAAGGGTCAAGAGCTCAACTAAAACAAACCCTGACCTCGATGATGGTAACTTAAAAATTGTGATTTTTCTCCTTTGGTGATTCTGCTTGTTATCATCAGGTGTCTTCGATAATGGTCCGTGTACCTTCGTATAATTTGTTTTTTCGTTTTTGTCTTCTAAACGGAAAAAGGAAGATCCTTTTTCAGTGTGCCAAAGTTGTGATGCCACGTAATTTAATATTTATTACGATAAATTAGTATTTCACGGCACGCGAATGAATACAGAAGAAAGCTCTGTCTAGGCTCTACCCCGGCACGGGTTTTGTCGAGCTAGGCCTATATATTAGTCTGGCTGTTTGATGAGAACTAGATTAAATGTAGTTGCAATAAACTCTGTAATATTCCGTACAAATGTATCGGATATATAGTCT